>NW_028270165.1:82892945-83195791 GCF_037043375.1 Chiloscyllium plagiosum
TGTTGCCAGACGTGGAGGGTTTAAACTACTGGGAGAGGGAGAATAGGCCAGGGATATTTTCCCTGGAGCATCAGAGACTGAGGGCATTGACGTTGTAACGGGCATGGATAGGGTGAATACCCAAGATCTTTTCCCCGGGATGGTGCAGTCCAAAACTAGACGGTGCATATTTGAGGTGAGAGGAGAATGATTCATAAGTGTGGTTGTGAAGATTGGACTTTCAGAGCAGCTGTCAAAGATGTTTTGCCCTGACTGGGAGCAGAAGTTGTAACAGTGAAATCTTTCATTTATGAGCAAACAACTGAGTGAGTGAGTCCGTCCGGGATTTTGGGGGGAGGAGGGAATTCATTGCACTTTGGGGATGCAGCCCTTCCCTATCCAGTCATTTCTGCTGTTGGGTGAGACTAGACCTCAAGATTCGGGGGAGTAGCTTTCAAACACCCATTAGGAGAGAATCTATGGAATTCTCTGCCCAATGAAGCAGTAAAGGCCACTTCAGTATATTGAAGACACAGTTGGATGGGTTTTTGCATGGTTGGTGAATTAAGGGTAGCTTTGACAATGCAGGGAGGAGGAGCTGCGATGATCTTAATGAATGGCAGAGTAGGCCTGACAGGACAAATGGCCTACTCCTGCTTTTATTACTATGGAACTATAACCCTGCATTTCCCATGGCTAACCCAGCTTCAGGATGACAAGGATTGGATCCTGAATATTGAGGGGGTAGTCAAATGGGAAGCGAGGTCAAGGTAGAGGGTTGGCACTGCTAATCAAAGCATTGATCACAGGGTAGTCTGGTGTCAGCTCAGATTTCAGGTCCTGATTTCTCTCTCCTCTGTTGATCTCCCTGTTCGCTTAGAGTAAGATGTTGGCCTGTCAGCTCTGCTGGATTTCTGCTGAAGCTTTGACACCCATTTTTACACCATTTGGAACAATAAAACATTGGGTCAATTGAGACCCAACCCACCATCTCTCAGCCTGTCAACCATTCAGATACAGTGTTGTCATAGCAGGGAATCAAACAAGAAAAACGAATCAAAATTAAAAATAAATAGATCCTCGTGCTTAATGTTTGTTCACTAGTAAGTAAACTAGAATAGGGTTCTCCCAGGATTCTTATAGTGCCCTATTTTGAGGAATTCTGTCCCTTACATCTAACTATTAGTCCCCAGCTATAATTTACAACAACATTTACAACCACAGAAATAAAGCATGTTATCTCAATGTCTGTGTGATATGCAGCACAGAAATAGACTTTTTATTTCTCTCATGCGTGTGTGTGTATACACACAAGTCCATTGCAGTGAATTTATATTTGCAGCATTATATTTGCCGATACATTCTATTTTGCTCCTAAAATGAACAATCTCCAGGCAGTCAATACATGTAGTATTATGTAAATTCAACTTTTGAAAATAGAACCAGCCTGACTCAAGGTTAGGATACAGACAGACTCTGATCTCACACCTTTCATGCATTGTCTGAGCTGAAATAGTCGTAGAGATGTACAGCACAGAAATAGATCCTGCGATCCAACTTGTCCATGCCGACTAGATATCCCAACCCATCTAGTCCTACCTTCTCACACCCACCCCATATCCCTCCAAACCCTTGCTATTCATATATTCCATCCAGATCCCTTTCAAATGTTGCAATTGTACTAGCCTCCACCTCTTCCTCTTGCAGCTCATTCCGTACATGTACCACCCTCTTTGTGAAAAGGTTGCCCCTTAGGTCTCTTTTATATCTTTCCCCTCTCACCCTAAACATATGCCCTCTAGTTCTGCCATTCCCCCCTCCCTCCCCAACCCCCCACTCTCCTCCCCCCCAAACCCCACTCTCCTCCCCCCCAACCCCCCATCCCCTCCCAACCCCCCATCCCCCCCCAACCCCCCATCCCCCCCCCAACCCCCCATCCCCCCAGACTGAAAGATGTCATCTTTTGTTATAAAACCATAGTTATCTCGAAGGTGCCTTGCAGGAAATTGTGGGATTTACGGGATTTACATATTTGTGATACCTGCAACACATTCTAAAAGATGAAAGATTACACAATCCAGGTTTGTTCAATAGATCATTTCAGTGGCAGGGCACTGTCATGTTTTTTCATAAATTCTATGCGTTATGATCTTATTCTCCACAACCACCTGAAGGAGTAGCGCTCGAAATGCTACTCCTTTCAAATAAACCTGTTGGATGATAACCTGGCGTTGTGTGATTTTTAACTTTGCCAATCCACCTTTACCTGGACAATGCTAAATTATCCATAGTGCCAGGGTTGTGCAGGCTCGGGTGGATTAGTCAGGGGGTGAATGTAGAGGAATGGGTGTGGGTGGGTTACCCTTTGGAGGGTCGGTGTGGACTCGTTGGGCCGAATTGCCTGCTTCCACACTATGGGGATTTGTTGAAGGGAAGGGATTTTCCCAACTGTGCAGGGCAGCGCCGGCCGTCCGGAGCGGACGTAATGCGGGTCAGTCTGACACCGACCGCAGCAGGCGCAGTGAGGGTCAGCTGGACGCCGGCCATCCGCAGCAGGCGCAGTGAGGGCCAGCCGGACGCCGTCCGTCCGGAGCAGGAGCAGTGAGGGTCAGCCGGACGCCGTCCGTCCGGAGCAGGAGCAGTGAGGGTCAGCCGGACGCCGTCCAATCCGAGCAGGCGCAGTAAGGGTCAGCCGGACGCTTTCCGTCCGGAGCGGGCGCAGCGAGGGCCAGCCGGATCCAGGCCCTCCGGAGCACGTGTAATGCAGGTCAGTGGGACGCCGGCCATCTGGAGCAGGCGTAATGCGGGTCAATCGCACGCCGGAGTCCGGAGCCGGCGCAGTGCGGGGGCTGGGTGTTGGCCTCGGTCCGCCCTTGTGAATCATTATTGATGTCACAACGCGGAAGTGGCCCTGTCAGTTTCAGAGTGAAACTCTTTCCGTCTGGGCAACTCTTCATCCTGGGGGCGAGAGAGAGAAGGGAGGGACATTTGTTCACTTTAGCAACTGGAGTGAACAAACTCCGCTATGAATCTTAATTACCCGTGTGAGTGAAGATGGAACTATAGGTTGTTTTCCCTAGCGCGGCAGTGTCTGAGGGGTGACCTTATAGACTTGTATAAAATCATCAGTGGTGTGGATCGGGTAAATAGACAAGGTCTTTTACCTGGGATAGGGGAGTCCAGGACGAGGTAGTAACAAGGTTTAGGGTGAGGGTGGGTGGGGTGGACATTTAAAAGCATCAGAAGAGGAAGTGATGGAGGTTGGTACAATTACAGTATGTAAAAGACATTTGGATTGGTGTATGAATAGAAAGGGTTAAGAAGCATATGGGCCAAGTGCTGGCAAATGCAACTAGATTAATTTAGGATATCTGGAAGACTTTGGCTGAAGGATCATTTTCTGTGCTGTATATCTCTATGACTCTGGCTTTCCACTAATGTTTGCCACATCTGTATGTTCAGTTTCTCTCTGGTGTCAGTGTTAACGCCTTGATGTCTCATTTTGTTCCCCTCTTCCTGGGGGCGTTAACCATTTTGGATCTGGTTGTTCCTCAAGAAGCTGCATGGCAGGTTCACCCTGAATTAACATTTTTGTTTGCTTCCCAAAATTAGACCTGTTCGCTCTCAGCAGCAGCATCCCAATGTCGTGGAAGATATTAACTTTCAGGTGGAGTTATCCAAACTTCAGAGAGATGTCAGTCTTGATATTTTTGCTTTTCTGCCCCAGTAAGATCCTGAATCAGTACCTTCAGGAGAATTAGTTAAAAGGGAGTGAGAACAGAGAGAGAGAGTGGGATGGTGCTTTCAATTTTGTGGAAAATTCTGCAGAAAGTAGAATTGCTTGTTCTGAGTTTCTATTCTGGACTGACAGTGATGATATTTGTAATCTCTTTTTACAGAGTATTTGAAGATCGAAGTTTCAAATCAACAGATGAAGGGCTTATGCCCAAAACATCAACTCTCCTGCTCCTCAGGTGCTGCCTGACCTGATGTGCTTTTCCAGCACACTTCTCGACTCACTGTACGGCATCTGCAATCCTCGCTTTGACATCAATATCTGACAGTCACTCAATCCATTAGGACCTCAGCAATTTTCAACTTAGATTCTGTGAGAAGGAGCAAAGCTTTTTGGTTCCTGTTTCAGTACATTTTCAGCATCAGTGGGACTGGATGAGAGACCCACTGTTGAACCGCACTGAATGTGGAGCCTGGAAGAGTGATACGGCCTGGAACGAGGAATTCACGGTGGGGAAAGGCTATACACGTGTTTGTGTGCAGCTGAAGCTTTGGCCATGGAGAATCCTGAGGAATCTCACCCTGTGGAGAAACCGTGGAAGTGTGGCGACTGTGGAAAAGGCTTCCGTGTCCCGTCTGCCCTGGAGATTCATCAGCGCAGTCACACCAGGGAAAGGCCATTCTCCTGCACCGAGTGCAGGAAGAGTTTTACCCAGGCCTCCACCCTGCTGAGGCACCAGCTGGTCCGCACGGGGGAGAGGCCATTCTCCTGCCCTGAGTGCTGGAAGGGCTTTACCCAGGCCGCCTCCATGCTGAGGCACCAGCGGCGCCACACAGGGGAGAGGCCCTTCAGGTGTCCCGAGTGTGGGAAGGGCTTTACCCGGCCCTCCATCCTGCTGACCCACCAGCGGGTCCACACAGGAGAGAGGCCATTCCCCTGCCCCGAATGCGGGAAGGTCTTCAGCAATTCCTCCCACCTTCTGACCCACCGGCGTGTCCACACGCGGGAAAGGCCCTTCAGCTGTCCCGAGTGTGGGAAGGGATTCAGTCAAGTGGGCACCTTGCGGAAGCACCAGCTGCTCCACACCGGGGAGAGGCCGTTCAGCTGCCCCGAGTGCTGGAAAGCTTTCAGTGATTCCTCTGCCCTGCTGAGACATCAGCTGGTCCACACGGGGGAGTGGCCTTTCGGGTGCCCCGACTGCGGGAAGGGCTTTAGCGATTCCTCCAATCTCCAGACCCACCGGCGGGTCCACACAGGGGAGAGGCCCTTCAGTTGCCTCGAGTGCGGGAAGGCCTTCACCTGCTCCTCCCTCCTGCGGAGGCACCAGCGAGTTCATTTGCCATCACAGGGGGTTGAAGGAATGACAGCCTAGTGCCATTATCAACTGGACTAACAACCCAGTTCCGGCGAATCCTGCCGCGGGAGATGACGGAATTGGAATTCGGTCAGAAACCTGGAGTTCAGTATTTAACGATGAAACCATTTTTCGGGGCAAAGAAAACCCCCATCTGACTGACTCATGTCCTTTTTAGGGAAGGAAACTGTTGTTAGGGGAAAGGATTCACTCAGCCGTCCCAGCTGCATTGTTTCCCTGGTCTGGCTTACGCATGACTGACTCCAGACCAACAGCAGTGTGGCTCTATCTTTTTTTTCTCCCATTGGCCTTTGGATAGTTAGAAACTGTCAGTAACTCCATCTCCACAGAGTCTACTACGCATGCTCCTCAGTGTCAGCAAAAACACCGCGCATGCTTGTAGCTGTCCGCAAAAACGGTGCTATGTTGTTTTGATGGACCAATGAGGAGTACTGGAGGACCGGTAGGAGTCTAGTGTTCTTGTTAAAGACAGCCTCTCTATTGTCTGAAGGTGGACCATTAGCTTCTCAAGCTGCTGCTGCTTCTCTCGATGAATGAAGATTGAGATTCACCACAGACTGGAACTTCCTCTGTCCAACATCTGTGAGCACAGCGATCTCTCTTCTCTCCCCCTCTTCTACTCTCTTTTTTTTCATGCTGGGGTTCAATTTGTGACTTGAAGCAACTAAAAGCAAAGGGAGGGAATCCAGGGAGGGGACAGACTGGAAAAGTTGGTCCAAGTCTGTGTCTCAATTGGCAAACACATGGCAAATGTATTACCTCAGTGTGAAATTATAGCCGGTGTTGTGGAAAAAGAAAACAGCACAAAACATTGTTTAAATGATCATATATTGGGATGGCAGAAGCTGGAGATCAGAGTCAAAAAATGTGGCACTGGAAGCACAGCAGGTCAGACAGCATCCGAGGAGCAGGAGAGTTGATGTTTCAGGCACAAGCCCTTCATCAGGAATGTTGTGTGGATGGACAAAGAGGTCTCAGCGTTTTTTCACACCAGGAGAAATTGAGGTCTGCAGATGCTGGAGATCAGAGTTGAGACTGTTGCTGGAAAAGCACAGCTGTTCAGGCAGCATCAGAGGAGCAGGAGAATCGACGTTTTGGGCTGATTCTCCTGCTTCTTGGATGCTGCCTGACCTGCTGTGCTTTTCCAGCAACATGTTCTTCCACACCAATCAATGCCAGTTGTCAGACAGGTGCAGCAAGCAATGCGCAAGGCAAGTGGTATATTAGCAAGAGGAACTGAGTTCAGAAGTGGGGATGTCTTCCTGCAGGTATGGGGTCACTGAATACATTCAAGGCTGAGTTCATCTGATATTTTAAACAACAATGAATTGGATGGGTATTGGGGAAGGCAAGAAAATGGTTGTGATGACCAGTAAAAGAAGAGTTAAAGTCAGACAACACAGAAACAGACCCTTATCCGAGGATGGATGTGGTGTTCCCTACATTGGACAAACAGGCAGAAAACTAGCCACTAGGATATATGAACATCAACTAGCCACAAAAAGACATCACCCACTATCCCTAGTATCCTTACAGATGCATGAGGAAGGACACCACTTCGACTGGCACAACACATCCACCCCAGGACAAGCCAAACAGAGACACGCATGAGAATTCCTAGAAGCATAGCATTCCAACCAGAATTCTATCAACAAATACATTGACTTGGATCCCATTTACACCCCCCCCCCCCGAAAAAGAACAGGAAATGACATTGCCATACGAAATGATGCCACCACAGGAAATGACATCACCAACCCAAACATCTAAATAGAAAGTGGGCTACACCACTGGTGCTTCATCTGGAGGCTCACTGCAGATGTTACCTAGTATAGTGATGGAAAATGAACCTTTCAGCTCAGCGAGCAAACCTACATCCAGAACCTCACCCTGAGCTACAAACCTTCTCAAAACTCACCAGTTTCATGGTCCAATCTGGTTGCTGAAATTCTTCATATTGATGGATCCACTCCAATTAAACACTGGGAAGAATGAAGCCACTGGTTTCCAGTTTTTGCATCCATCTTCATTCCTCAGCCTCCATTCTCTCCCTTATAACTCTCAGATTCAGCCAGGCTGTTCATAACTTGCTGCATTGGATTCTGAGAGGAGGTTCTGACCTGTGCCAGCACAAAGCCTCCTGTATCCGCCTCTGTCATCTCATTCGAGCCTGTCCCATTCCCAAAGTAGCTGCTGCTGCCGGAATCATCTTTGGTCCCTTCCTTACCTCCAGGCTTGACTACTTCACTGCTGCAATCAATAATTTTACGCATTTGCCCTTCTGTAAACTTGAAATCATCTAAGACTTTGCTCTTGTATCATGGCAACAATTCTCATTCCTCTGTGGCTCATGTGTCCACTGACCTGTGCTGGTGCCCATTCAAGCAACAACCAAATTTTAAAATTCTCATTTTAGTCTTCAAATCTCTCCAATGGTTTCTCCCATCTTTATCTTTGTAATCTCTGTCTGTTGAGATGAGTGTACTGCTCCAATAGTGAGTGTCTTTGAACAGAACTTGCAGGTAATGGTCTCCCATGTAACTGCTGCTCTTGACCTTCTTAACGGTAGTAGTTTGAAAGGAGCTATCTAAAGAGTTTTGACTTTCCAAACATCCTGATATTGCTTCCTTGATAATTGATTCTAACAACTTCCCATTAACAGCTGTTGAACTAACTGGTTTGCAATTTCTCACGTATTGCTTCTCTCCCTTTTTGAATACAGGTGTTACATTAGTATTTTTCCACTCCAGTGGATTCATAAGATATCAGAGGCCATTCAGCCCAGCAAGTCTGCTCCGTCACCCAATCATGGCTGAAGTCAACTCCTTTCTGGCGCTTTCTCTTCGTAACCTTTGATCACCTTGACAATCAAGAATCTACCTATCTCAGTCTTAAATAAACTCAATAAATCTTTCTTGTGTCCAAGGAATTTTGGAATATTGTAACTAACGTATCCACTGCCTTTAGTACATTAGAATGTGGGCCATTAGGCCCAGGGGACCTGTCCGCCCTCAATCCCGATAGTGTACCTATCGACGTTGATTGTTTAAGTTCTACCCTTTCTACAGCCTCTGACTTGCCTGTTCCAATAGGGATAGTATTGCTGTCCTCCAATGTGAAAGCTGAGGAAAGTTTTGATTTAGCAGCTTTGCTATTTCAGTGTTCCCCCATTAACTCAGCGGTTTCACCTTCCAAGGGACCAACATTTACTTCAGCGATTCTGTTCCCTTCAGCATTCCAATACAAGCTCTTGCTATTCTTTTTGATATTTTGTGCTGGGTTTATTTCGCAATTTACCTTACCTATTTTTATGAAATTTATTCATATCCGTTTGTTTATGTCTGAAAGTTTCTCAATGCTTCAGCCTTCCAGAGGTCTGGAATAACATTTCTGAAAATTGAAAGAAAATACGTTCAAAATTAAAAGAAACTCACCTTGCAAGTGGCTGGGGGCGGGGAAAGCGATCGCCCCGCCCCCATTGTCACCGAATTCTTGGAGGACTCCTCCGACCGCGCCACTTCGGCGGTGATGACGTCACCAGGAGGGACCCGCCCCCTGAGTTGGCGCATGTGCAATGGGACAAAGACAGTGTTACTGAGTGTGGGAGAGGAATGGCGCCGGCGGCTGAAGGAACAAGAACAGGAGCCGCTGGAAAAAGCTGAGCAGGTCCGGCAGCTCGTGTCGGGAGGAATGTGAGGAGGTGTTTTGGGTCCGGGGATTCTCCTTCAGAACAGGACCAGGTTTCAGGAACATCCCGGGGAGGTCGCCAGGCCCGAGCGCCAAGACCTGGCTCCTGCCCCCGGGGAGAGGAGACAGTGAGACAGGGTAGGATTGGGAACCGCGGGAGGAGGGAGACTGGGGAGTTTATAAACTCCTAGGGGGAGGCCTCAGGCCTCCAATAGAAGCCCCACAGGCTCAGTGTTTACTTCACCGGCGAAGAAGCTCTCGGGTTGCCCGGGCAACCGGCCGCCAGCTTTGTGAGGGTCAGGCGCCTGTTGTCTTGGGACGGGGTTGTTGGATTGTTGTATAATATTGATCTCCTCTGTACTTCTAATCTTAAATATTTTTAAAATGTACACTGGCTTCAATTTCTGAATTCTAAGTACAGAAGCAAAATATAAACATCTCCTTACATGTATCCCAACATGTGCATAGGAGCTAAGACTGCCTCAAGATTTACTGAGGTGCTGAATCAATAGCTCTTTCTCTTTTGATTAATGAAGATGGTGCCCAGCAGACTCCTGCACACAGCCTGTTCTGTCAGCGTTTATGGGAGAGATATGATAGCAAAACCCGTGAAGCCAAGTAATTTTAAGTCACACTTTCGTGCTTTAATCCCCTCAAATTCAGCATTACGTCAAGGCTGTAGGTGTACCAGACTCCCTAGGACAGCCAGGATGGATAACAAAGAGGAGAGCTGAGGTGTTATCCTCGTCAAGCCTGTAACTTCTGCAAAAAACACCATCAAGTTAATTAAATGCAATGTCCCCTTCAGCAATCCCACGCTGGCTCTTCTTAATCCACCTTTCTCCATGTGACTACAAATTTTGACCAGAATAACTATTTCTGCTTTTCCACCAAATTTAAACTGGCTGCCCTCTAATTGCTGAGTATATCTTTACAATCTTTCTTAAACAAGGCTAAAGTGTTTGCAGTTTTCCAGTCACTTCCTCCAATTCCATGGAAGACTGTTGAATTATGTCGAATGCTCCCACAATTTCTGTCGTCCCTTTCTTCAAGATCCTTGGATATATTTCATCAAGTCCCAGTGCCTTGTCAACTTCTAAGTGCCAACAGCTTATCGAAGACTTCTTTCATATTAATTTTGAACTTATACAGTGACAAAGTCACCTTGTTGGTTGCCCCGTAAGAATTGATTAGAGCAGAGTGAGAACAGAGGGGGAGAGAGTGGGATGGTGTTTTCAATTTTGTGAAATAAGAAAAGAATATTCTGCAGAAAGTAGAATTGCTTGTTCTGAATTTCTACCCTGCACTGACAGTGATGAATCTTACATTTTCTTTTTGCAGCGTATTTGAAGATCTGAAGACAGAAGTTTCAAAATGAACAGGTATAAGCGTTATGCCGGAAACATTGACTCTCCTGCACCTCGGATGCTGCCTGACCTGCTGTGCTTTTCCAGTGCTGCGCTTTTTGTCTCTGACTCTCCAGCGACTGCAGTCCTCACTTTGACATCAATGTCTGACAGTCACCCAATTCATCAGGACCGCAACAATTTTCAACTATGATTCTGTGAGAAGGAAACAAACTTTTTGGTTCTTGTTTGAGTACTTTTTCAGCATCAATGGGACTAGATGAGAGACCCTACTGTTGCAGCGCACTGAGCGTGGAGCGTGTAACAGCTATACGGCGTGAAAACAGGAATTCACAGTGGGGAGGGGCTGTACAAGTGTTTGCGTACAGCTGAAGCTTCAGCCATGGAGAAACTGGAGGAATCCCGCCCTGTGGAGAAACCATGGAAGTGTGGTAACTGTGGGTCTCTGCCCCAGAGACTTCTCAGCGCAGCCACACCGGGGAAAGGCCATTCTCCTGCCCAGTCTGTAGGAAGGCCTTCAGCAAATCCTCTGACCTGCTAAAGCACCACCAGATCCACAGAGGGGAGAGGCCATTCAGCTGCCCTGAGTGCGGCAAGGCATTCAGCAGTTCCACCACCCTGCTGACCCACAAGCGGGTCCAGGCGGGGGAGAGGCCCTTCAGCTGCTCCGAGTGTAGGAAGGCCTTCAGCAATTCCTCCGACCTCCTGAAGCACCAGCAGGTCCACACAGGGGAGAGGCCATTCTCCTGCCCTGACTGCGGACAGGCCTTCGGTGATTCCTCTGCCCTGCTGACCCACCGGCGGGTCCACACAGGGGAAAGGCCCTTCAGCTGTCCCAACTGCGGGAAGGCCTTCAGCAAATCCTCTGACCTGCTGAAGCACCAGCGGGTCCACACGGGGGAGAGGCCGTTCTCCTGTCCCGAGTGTGGGAAGGCCTTCAGCTATTCCTCTGCCTTGCTGGCCCACCGGCGGGTCCACACCGGGGAAAGGCCCTTCAGCTGCCCCGAGTGTGGGAAGGCCTTCAGCAGTTCCTCCTACAGGCTGAACCACCAACGGGTCCACACGGGTGAAAGGCCTTTCAGCTGCTGAGAGTGCGGGAAAGCCTTCAGCAATTCCTCCAACCTACTGACCCACCGGCGTGTCCACACAGGGGAGAGACCCTTCAGCTGTCCAGAGTGCGGGAAGGCCTTCAACAGTTCCTCCCACCTGCTGACCCATCAGCGGGTCCACACGGGGGAGAGGCCGTTCCCCTGCACCGTGTGCGGGAAGGCTTTTAGCAATTCCTCCAACCTGCTGAACCACCAGCGGGTCCACACGGGCGAGAAGCCCTTCACCTGCTCTCAGTGTGGGAAGGGTTTCACACGCTTCTTCAACCTGCGGAGCCACCAGCGAGTTCACGCGCCATTGCAGGAGGATTGAAGGAGCAACGGGTTGGTGGTGGTGTTGGGTGTGGAGAGTGTGTGCGCTTTGACCTTGAGCTGTTTTTTAAAAAGAACTACTTTTTCTATGCCTTTTTGCTGGGGGGAATCTGAAGCTGTAACAAAGTTGGTCACAGTAAAGTTTACCTGAACTTAACGTCGGGTTCAGGCTCTCATTGAAAGCTTTGAGCTCCAAATGGTTTTTGTTTTAAAGCTGCTCATTTCTTTCAGCCTCCTGCACTAAGTTTCCAATGTCGTGTATCAGATGGAGTAGTGAATGAGTAGCTACTATCGTTAGAAATTGTAAATTTTTCAGGAGTGCAGGTACCTCACCATTTCATCAGCATTGTAAAGTTTACTGGCAGCAGTAAAGGGTGTGGGCCGAGTTCACTAGAAACGATGTGGAGGGGCCGGTGTTGAACTGGGGTGGGTAAAGTTAAAAAGCACCAAGTTATAGTCCAACAGGTTTATTTGGATGCATTAGCTTTCAGAGCACTGCTCCTTCATCAGGTAGCTGTGGAGCAGGATCATAAGACACAGAATTTAAAGCAAAAGATCACAGTGTCATGCAACAGAAATGATATATTGAAAAAAACCTGGATTGCTGTTAAGTTTTTCATCTTTTAGAATGGGTTGCAGGTTTTGCTTCATTAATGTAGAAATCCCAGAATATTTTTTTAAGTCAGTCTCGAGATGACTTAAGGTTTTATAAAAATAGGTGACATCTCAGCTCTCACAATGTATGAAAGGTGTGAAGTTTGAGTGTGTCTGTATCCAAATCTTGAATCAGAATGGTTCTATTATCAAAGTAGGAATTTATAAAATAATACATGGATTGACTACCTGCCGATTTCTGCTCAAAGCGCACATCGAATGTATCTGCAAATGCAAATTCACCACATAGACCCATGTGTATGTGTTTGCAAGTGTGCATGCTTGGTAACGTTTGTGTGATGGAGTATAAGCCTCTGAGAAGGCGTGTGTGGGGTGTGTTTGTATGTGTGTGTCTGAGAGACCATGTGTATGTAAGAGAGCATGTGAGTGTATAATGTAGTGGAGTGACCCAAGGTCCCTGTTGAGACCATCCTCATGGGTTCCGAACTTGGCTATCAGCCTCTGCTTGGCCACTAAAAACAATTGAGCAGTTATACAACATGCATTGGAGCGTACTGGGTGGAACTTATCTTTTGCTTTGCAGAAGGTGGGAGGCTCTGGATGAGAGCAAACACATGCTGGAAGACCTTCAGCTCAGAGTTGGAGCTGGAAGCCAGGCTGCATACACATCAGGGGAAAACTTAACCAGCTTTTTATTCCGGGTAATGGTCATTCATCTCCAGACAGAGCCTTCTCATTGGGTCAGTGGACAGGATCAGGTGGGTATGAGTGTGAATCACGCAGGTAAAGAGGATCTGAGAGAGGGCTGCAGGGGGGAGGAGCTAACTGGCTGGGTGGTGGGAGGAAGAACAAAGTTTGGGGGGGGGAGGAGAAGGTGGTGGTGGTAAGGGACAATAGTGACAGAGATCTCTGTTCTCTGCAGTTGGCAGCAGAATTCAGGAACCAATGTGCTCAGGGCTGGAGAAGTGGGAAAGGGAGGCTGCAGTGGGTGTGGTCCAACAATGTCAGGAGACGACAGCCAGTCAGAAACTACAAAGACAAAGCAGAACCCCAAAGCTATGGGCAGCACAGTGACTCTGTGGCTAGTGCTGCTGCCTCTCATTGCCAGGGACCTGGGTTTGATTCCAGCCTCTGTGGACTGTCTGTGTGGACTTTGTGCATGGTTTACCTCTGGGTGCTGCGGTTTCTACCCACAGTCCAACAATCTGCAGTTTAGGGTAATAAGCCAGGGGGAGCTGCAGAGCTATATGGTAGGTGAGTTGTTCTGGTGGGAAGCTGTTTGGAAGTTTGGTGTGAATTAAATGGGCCAAATAGCCTGCAGGGATTATATGATTCTGCTGCCATGACCACATGTATATTGAGAAGTGACTGCAGTGGTCCTGGGAAAGGTGGGATTTGTGGTGTCGCTGCCCGCTGTCCATTCTCTCCCTGTCCCCCCAACCCCTGTCCATTTTCTCTCTCTCGACCCCCAGCCATTCTCTTTCCCTTTTTCCCCCCAGCACCTGTTATTTCTTGTGCCTCAAGACTTCTTTGATTGCTGTATCAAGACTTTCTCAGAAAAGAGAGAGAATGGATGTTGATGAGTCTATATGAGAGATGGGGGTGTATGAGAAATGGCTGATCTTTAAAATGAAGAATAGCTAAAATTATATATTCAGAAACATCATTAAAGCATCTTCAATTTTATTAAAAAGCTGCAGGCACCTTTCTGAACCTGCATTGAAATATGCGCAGTTAGGCCACAGTTGAATACAGGCTGTAATGGGTGAATGGCATATTCCTAGTCTTGTGATATAGGTTCCAACTGTGTAGAACAAGAGTCACAGAGTCAGCAAAGGACTGCTTATGCTCTTCGGTGTCAGCAAAAATCTGCGCATTCTCCTAGATTTCCGCACAAACGGTTTGCGACCTTCTTTTGATGGTCCAATAGAGAGCCCTGGAGAATCGGAAAGAGACTGGACCTCCTGCCATTCAGAGCTCCCCATTCTCTGAATGCGGAAGTTGGACAATGAGCTTTGGAAGCTGCTAATCTCTCCCTGAATGATGGTTGAGCTTCACCCCAGACTGCAACTTCATTCCTCTGTCAACATCTGTGAGGTACAGCACTCTTTTTTCCGTTTCTGGTTTTGCATTCTGGGCTTCAATTGTTGACTTACAGCAAGTGAAAGGAAAGGGAGTGAATCCAGGGAGGGGACGGACTACGGAAACGTTGGTCCAGATCTGTTCTCAGTTGGCAAACACATGGCAATTGCATTACCACAATGTGGTAATATAGCCTTTACTGTGGAATAAAAAGCAGAAAGGAGTTGCATTGTTAAAAGTGACACATTGGGATGCAGATGCTCGAGGTTAAGAGTCAAAGTGTGGCGTTGGAAAAGCACAGCAGGTCAGACAGTATCCGAGGAACAGGAGAGTCAACATTTCCAACATGAGCCCTTCATCAGGAATGATGTGTGGATGTACAAAGGGCCTTCTACAGGCCGCCGCCTTACGGAACGTTTCAGAGAACACCTCTGGGACACCCGGACCAACCAACCCAACCACCCTGTGACTCAACACTTCAACTCCCCCTCCCACTCCACCAAGGACATGCAGGTCCTTGGACTCCTCCATCGCCAAACCATTGCAACACGACAGCTGGAGGAAGAGCGCCTCATCTTCCACCTAGGAACGCTCCAACCACAAGGGATGAATTCAGATTTCTCCAGTTTCCTCATTTCCCCTCCCTCCACCTTGTCTCAGTCCCAACCCTCGAACTCCGCACCACCTTCCTAACCTGCAATCTTCTTCCTGACCTCTCCACCCCCACCCTCACTCCGGCCTATCACCCTCACCTTAACCTCCTTCCACCTATCGCATTTCCAATGCCCCTCCTCCAAGTCCCTCCTCCCTACCTTTTATCTTAGCCTGCTTGGCACACTCTCCTCATTCCTGAAGAAGGGCTCATGCCCGAAACAGCGATCCTCCTGTTCCTAGGATGCTACCTGACCTGCTGCGCTTTTCCAGCAACACATTTTCAGCTCAGCGTCCTTCTACACTAGTCAATGCCAATTGTCAGACAGGTGAAACAAGCAATCAGCAAGGCAAGTGATATATTAGCAAGAGGAATTGAGTTCAGAAGTGAGGATGTCTTCCTGCAGTTGTGAAGGGTCATTGAATATATTCAAGGATGAATTCATCTGATTTTTGAACAAAGTGGATGGTGATGGGGAAATTAAAAAAAATGTTTTTAAGACCAGTACAGAATAGTTACAAAGTAATACAGCACAGAAACAGACCCTTCAGTCCAACTAGTCCATGCTGACTATATTCACATACTAAACTAGTCCCATCTAGTCTTAAATGTCTTAAATGTTGACAGTTCCTGCATCCACCATTTCCTCAGGACATTGAAAGTGATTCCACACTTAAACCAAAAGAAAAAGGTGCTCTTCATGTCTTTTTTTTTAATCTTTCTCCTCTCACCTTAAAAATGTACTCCCTAATCTTGAAACCCCCACCCGAAGGAAACAGCATCTGCCATGCACATCAATATCCCTTCTTGACTTTATAAACTAAGGTCACCTCTCAACCTCTTGTGCTGCAGTGAAAAGTGTCCCAGCATATCCACCTCGATGTAGGTATATTCATATCCAGTTTTGATCTGTTCAATGCTGGTGCAGGCCCGAAAGACCAAATGGCCTACTCCTGCTCCCAATTCTCACCCTCATGAGTCTAAGGACAGCAAGAGACCATAAAACATTGGAGCACAAAATTAGGCTATTCAGCCCATCAGGTATCTTCATACCATTCAATCGTGGCGGATAAGTTTCTCAATCCCATTCTCCCGCATTCTCCCCGTAACTCTCGATCCCCTTGATACTCAAGAGCCTATCTATCTCAGTCTTAAATATCCTCAGCGACCTGGCCTGCACAGCCTTCTGTGGCAATGAATTCAATAGATTCGCCACTCTCTGGTTGAAAGGTTCCTCCTTATCTCGGTTCTAAAAGGTCTTCCCTTTACTCAAAGGCTGTGGCCTCGGTTTCTAGTCTCTTCTGTCAGTGGAAACATCTTCCCAACATCCACTCTGCCCAGGCCGTTCAGTGTTCGGTATGTTTCAATTAGATCTCCCCTGTGTGGGGGCCTGTGTTATGGACTAAACCAGACCATGCAAAACATTCTTAAGCAGGCAGCCCCACACTATAACTTTGCAATTTGTTTCAGTAAGTGTACAGTAAAAATTACCTGGAGTAAGTTAGCTTGGTTGATTACTAGATTTTAAAACAGACAACAATTATTCACAAAATTACACAATTAAAACACAAAGATCAGAATAAAGAACCCCTACAGAACTCAGCCTATCCAACTAGACTTAATTATGCTGTTCGAATATATACAACAGTCCCAATAAGCAAACTCAATTTGAAAACCAGTATAAATAGAACACATACTTACAGATTGAAGTTGAGAGGCAGAAAAGAGAGACAGAGTTTCCACACAGCTCCCTGAACTTCCAACCAGTTCGAGAGCTGACTACGTCCCTTTTTTTATACAGGTCACTTCTAAAATATGACCACGTTGGCCTGAAATCTCATCAGTTTACATATAAACAAAAGACCTCTTAAAATCCTTTTCATCTCTGTACCAAACCAGACTGCTCGGAGATTGACCCAGTTTATTACCCCTCTGGGAAAAAAAAGTCAAAGACACAGTCTCCTTGAGCCAAGGAACATCTTTTAGGAAAAAAAGGTACTGGCTTTGTGACACCTGTTAATCAGCAAGAACCAGACACTTCAGGATGAGGTACAGCAGGGATTAGGTTCAACAAAGTGAGAATGGAGGGAGTGAGAGAGGATATGGGGCCTCTGGAAGGTAGGATAAAATGGCTGAAGGAGCTGCACAAGATGGCTTCTGCATTGCTACGTGATGAGCTGCTGCTTGTGTCTATAGCTGTATAAACAACTAACTACTAAAACCACTAGAATGCAGAAGTAGACCAATGAGAAAGTACTAACCACACTCTGCAAGCTGCAAGTCCTTTGTATCTCAAGATAAAGATGACCTAACCTTTATGACTTAACTCGTTTACCAATTATCTTAAGAGTCATAGAGATGTACAGCATGGAAACAGACCCTTCAGTCCAACCCGTCCAGATATCTCAACACAATAGAGTCCCACCTACCAACACCCAGCCCATATCCATCCAAACCCTTCCTATTCATCCAAATGCCTTTTAAATGTTACAATTATATCAGCCTCCACTGCATTCTCTGGCAGTTCATTTCATACACGTACCACCCTCTGTGTGAAAAAGTTGCCCCTTAGGTCTCTTTTATATCTTTCCCCGCTCACCCTAAACATATGCCCTCTAGTTCTGGACTCCCCGACCCCAGGGAAAAGACTTAGTCTATTTACCCTATCCATGCCCTTCATAATTTTGTAAACCTCTATAAGGTCACCCCTCAATCTCTGACGCTGCAGGGAAAACAGCCCCAACCTGTTCAGCCTCTCCCATAGCTCAAATCCTCCAACTTTGGCAACATGCTTGTAAATCTTTTCTGAACCCTTTCAAGTTTCACAACATCTTCCCGATAGGAAGGAGACCAGAATTGCACGCAATATACCAACAATGGCCTAACCAATGTCCTATACAGCCGCAACATGACCTTGGAGTTTGGAACCTGAAACAGCCTGGAAAGAGGAATTCACGGCATGAAGTTGCTATACAGTCACTCACTTGTAGCTGAAGCTTTGGCCATGGAGAAACCTGAGGAATCCTGCCCCATGAAGAAACCATGAAGTGTGGCAACTGCGGGAAAGGCTGTTCCTCTGCACAGAGTGCAGGAAGGCCTTCAGCAAGTTATTCATTCTGCTGAGGCACCAGTGGGTCCATGCCAGGGAGAGGCCTTCAGCTGCCCAGAGTGCAGTAAGAGCTTTACCCATGCCTGTGCCCTGCCGACCCACAGCAATATGGTTGACTCAACACTGCCCCAGCCGGGCAAATGTGTGGGGAGAAACTGACTTGGATGCAGTGTATGGGATGAAATTGCTGGGTGAGGCAATACCTCCTCCGGGTTACGGCTGTACCAAGGATGCAATTACAAATGGACAACTCGGTGGTGACCAATAGTAAAGAAAGTGGAGTGGGGAGTGTGTGAGCTTTGACCTTGAGCTATCTTTTATGTGTCTTTTTGTTGAGGAGATCTGAAGCTGTAACAAAGTTGGGTCGCATTGAAGGTGACCTGAACTTATCGCCGGGCTCAGACTCTCATTGAAAGCTTTGAACTCCAAGAGGTTTTGTTTTAAAGCTGATCCTTTCTTTCAGCCTCCTGCACTGAATTTCCAATGTCATGTATCAGCAGGAGCAGTGAATGAGTATCTAGTTTTGTTTGAAATTGTAAGTTTTTCAGGAGTGCAGAGTGCTTCGCTTCATCAGCATTGTAATGTTTCCTGGCAGCACCAGGAGGTGTGGGCTGTGTTCACTAGAATTGTGGTGGAGGTGCCGGTATTGGACTGCGGTGGGTAAAGTTAAAAATCACACAACACCAGGTTACAGTCCAACAGGTTTATTTGGAAGCACTAGCTTTTGGAGCGCTGCTCCTTCATCGGGGAGTTGTGGTGCATGATCATAAGACTGAGATTTTATAGAAAAAGATCAGTGTCATGCAACTGATAGGATATATTGAACAACCCTAGGTTGCTATTCAGTCTTTCCTCTTTTAGAACGGGTTGCAGGTTTCAGTTCATTAATGTGTAAATCCCAGAACACAGAGTCACAGAGATGTACAGCATGAAAACAGACCCTTCGGTCCAACTTGTCCATGCCAACCAGATATCCTAACCCAATCTAGTCCCACTTGCCAGCACCTGGCCCATATCCCACCAAACCCTTCCTATTCATATACCCATCCAAATGCCTCTTAAATGCCCTACCAATGTCCTGTACAGCCACATCATGACCCCCCAACTCCTGTACTGAATACTCTGACCAATAAAAGAAAGCATACCAAACACCCTCTTCACTATCCAGCTACCTGCAACTCCACTTTCAAGGAGCTATGAACCTGCACTCCGAGGTCTCTTTGTTTAACAACACTCCCTAGGACCTTACCATTAAGTGTTTAAATCAGAGTGGCACTGGAAAAGCACAGCAGGTCAGGTAGCATCCGAGGAACAGGTAAATCAACATTTCGGGCAAAATCCCTTCATCAGGAATAGAGCTTTATTCCTGACGAAGGGCTTTTGTCTGAAACATCAATTTTCCTGCACCTCGGATGCAGCCTGACTTGCTGTGCTTTTCCAGCACCACTCTGATCGAAACTCTGGTTTCCAGCATCTGCAGTCCTCATTTTGCCTCGTTGATCCTTACCATGAAGTGAAAAAATCCTGCTAAGATTTGCTTTCCCAAAATGCAGCACCTCACTTTTATCTGAATTAAACTACATCTGCCACTTCTCAGCCCATTGGCCCATGTGGTCAAGATCCTGTTGTAATCTGAGGTAACTCTCTTCGCTGTTCACTACCCCTCCAACTTTGGTGTCATCTGCAAACTTACTAACTGTTCCTCTTATGCTTACATCCAAAATCATTTAGGTAAATGACAAAAAGTAGAGGACCCAGCACTGATCCTTGTGACACTCCACTGGTCACAGGCCTCCAGCCTGAAAAACAATCCTCCACCACCACCCTCCGTCTTCTACCTTTGGAGCCAGTTCTGTATCCAAATGGCTAGTTCTACCTGTATTCCGTGAGATCTAACCTTGCTAATCAGTCTCCCATGGGCAACCTTGTCGAACGCCTTACTGAAGTCCATATACATCACATCTACCACTCTTCCCTCATCAATCCTCTTTGTTACTTCCTCAAAAAACTCAATCTGACTATCCCTAATCAGTCGTTGCCTTTCCAAATACATGTACATACTGTCCCTCAGGATTCCCTCCAACAACTTCGGCTCACTGGTCTCTAGTTTGCTGGCTTGTCCTTACCACCCTTCTTAAACAGTGGCAACACGTTACCCAACCTCCAGTCTTCCGGCACCTCACCTGTTGACGATCAATGATACAAATATCTCAGCAAGAGGCCCAACAATCACTTCTCTAGCTTCTCACAGAGTTCTAGGGTACACCTGATCAGGTCCTGGGAATTTATCCACTTTTAGGTGGTTTCAAGACATGCAGCATTTCCTCCTCTGTAATATGGACATTTTGCAAGATGTCACCATCTATTTCCCTACAATCTATATCTTCCATATCCTTTTCCACAGTAAATACTGATGCAAAATACTATTTTAGTATCTCCCCCATTTTCTGCGGCTCCACACAAAGACCGCCATGCTGATCTTTGAGGGGCCCTATTCTCTCCCTAGTTACCCTTTTGTCCTTAATATATATATGTAAAAACTCTTTGGATTCTCCTTAATTTTACTTGCCAAAGCTATCTCATGTCCACTTTTTGCCCTCCTGATTTCCCTCTTAAGTATACTTCTACTTCTTTTATACTCTAAGGATTCACTATACATAACATATGCTTCCTTTTTCTTAACCAAACCCTCAATTTCTTTTGTCATCCAGCATTCCTTCTACCTACCAGCCTTTCCTTTTACCCTAACAGGAATATACTCTCTCTGGATTCTCATTATCTCATTTCTGAAGGCTTCCCATTTTCCAGCCGTCCCTTTACCTGCGAACATCTGTCCCCAATCAGCTTTCAAAAGTTCTTGCCGAATTGGCCTTTCTCCAATTTACAATCTGGTCAATCCTTTTCAATCATTATTTTAAATCTAATAGAATTATGGTCGCTGGCTCCAAAGTGCTCCCCCACTGACACCCCAGTCACCTGCCCTGCCTTATTTCCCAAGAGTAAGTTAAGGTTTGCACCTTCTCTAGTTGGTACATCCGCATACCGAATCAGAAAATTGTCTTGTACACACTTGACAAATTCCTCTCCATCTAAACATTTAACACTATGGCAGTCCCAGTCTATGTTTGGAAAGTTAAAATCCCCTATCATTACCACCCTATTTTTCTTCCAGATAGCAGAAATCTCCTTACAAGTTTGTTTCTCAATTTCCCTCTGACTATTAGGGGGTCTATGACACAATCCCAATAAGGTTATCATCCCTTTCTTATTTCTCAGTTCCACCCAAATAACTTCCCTAGATGTATTTCCGGTAATATCCTCCCTCAGCACAGCTGTAATGCTATCCCTTATCAAAAATGCCACCCCACCCCCTCCTCTCTTGCCTCCCTTTCTATTCTTCCTGTAGCACTTGTACCCTGGAACATGAAGCTGCTGGTCCTGCCCATCCCTGAGCCACGTTTCTGTAATTGCTATGATATTCCAGTCCCATGTTCCTAACCATGCCCTGAGTTCATCTGCATTCCCTGTTAGGCCCCTTGAATTGAAATAAATGCAGTTTAACTTATTAGTCCTACCTTGTCCCTGCCTGCCCTGACTGTTTGACTCGCTTCTCTTTTAAGTCACGTTCT
Organism: Chiloscyllium plagiosum; assembly: GCF_037043375.1. Classification (NCBI taxonomy): domain Eukaryota; kingdom Metazoa; phylum Chordata; class Chondrichthyes; order Orectolobiformes; family Hemiscylliidae; genus Chiloscyllium; species Chiloscyllium plagiosum. Next base: position 82,914,595 of record NW_028270165.1, read on the forward strand.
CGAGATGACTTAAGGTTTTATTTAAAAAAAAAGGGTGGCATCTCAGCTCAAACAATGCATGAAAAGTGTGATGTTCGAGTCTGTCAGTATCCCAATCTTGAATCAGACTGGTTCTTTTTCCAAAATAGGAATTTATAAAATGTTACATGGATTGACTGCCTGCAAATTGTGTGCTGTTTGAGCCAAATTGAATGAATCTGCAAATATAACTCTGCCAATACAAAGTAATCTCATAGAGTTAAGTGTGTGTGTCCATGCATGCATGAGAGAGTCTGATTGTGTGCATGTGGGTTTGTGTGGAGAGTGCATGTAAGCATGTGCGCATGCTTGGTAAAGTGTGTGTGGTAGAGTGTTGGGGTGTGTGTGTGTGTGTGTGTGCTATGAATAAAAGCGAGGGATTGTGTTTTGCTAAAACAAGGGCAGGCAGGACTTGTACAGTTAATGGTAGGGTTTTGGGTCATGTTGTAAAACAGAGAGACATGGGGGAGTAGGAGTTCAGGTACACAGTTCTTTGAAAGTTGCATCACTGGTAGGTAGGGTGGTTAAGAAGGCATTTAGCACAAATGCCTTCATTGTTCATGCTGTTGAGTTTCTGAGTTGAGACATCATGTTGAGGTTATACAGAATGTTGATGAGGCCATTTTAGAGTACTGAGTACAGTTCTGGTGACCCTGCAATAGGAAGAACTCTATTAGAGGGGGTTTGGTAAAGATTTACCAGAACGTCACCAGGACTGGAGGGTTTGAGTTATAAGGAGAGGGTGGAGCACAGGAGGTTGAGGGGTGACCTCATTGAGATTTATAAAATCTGAGGAGTGGAGGTAAGGATTATAGCAAAGGGCTGTTCCTTAGCATCGGGGTGCTCAAAACGGTGGGGTGGGGGCGCATATTGTTCTAATGAGAGAGGGAGAGAGATTTAAAAGGAACCTGAAGGGCAACGTTTTGACTGAGTGTTGTTTGCATGTGGAATGAACTTGCTGAGGATGTGGTAGATGCAGGTACAGCTACAACATTTAAACGACATTTAGATGGGTACATGAAGAGAAAGGTTGAGAGGGATATGGGCAAATGCAGGCAAATGGGACTAGTTTAATTTGGGAATCCTGCCAAATGGTCGGTATGAAGGGGTTGGACCGTGCTATATACCTCTATGAACCAGAAGTGATCTTATTCAAACCAGTAGAATTCTGAAAGGGGCTTGACAGGACAGATGCAGATAAAATTCTCCTTTGTTGGGGGCGTCATAGAATCCTGACAACGTGGAAGCAGGTCATTCGGCCCATCTATTCCATTCTGGCCCTCTATATTGCATCCCACCCATACCTACCCCCTTACTCCGTATTTCCCATGGCTAATCCATCCTAACTTGCACATCCCTGGCAATAGGACTCAGCTGGAGAGGTTCTCACACAATGTCGAAGGCATTGAAACCCATCATTCAGGGAACCCCTAGCTTTTGTCACGACACTACAGATTTCTTACAGAAACTCAGCACCCATGGACCAGTACTCTCATAATGTCGGCATCACGGCAACAGCCTCATTACTCAATGCCAATCTCTGACCACCGTCCTACAACTCATCCACTTTATCCTCGATCACAACATCTTCACCTTTGACAACCAGTTCTTCAGACACATGGAACAGCCATGGGACCAAATTTGCACCCCAATATGCCAACATTTTTACGCACAGGTTCGAACAAGACGACTTCTCTACGCAGGACCTCCAACCAACACTATACACCAGGTACATTGACGACACTTTCTTCTTCTGGACGCATGGAGAGGAGTCACGGAAAAAGCTATACAGTGATATCAACATGTTCCATCCCACCATCAAACTCATTTTGGACTATTCTCTACTATCTGTCTCATTCTTGGACACCTGCATCTCCATCAAGGATGGGCAGCAACTCAGCACCACACACACCTCAAACCCACACATAACCTCACGATGCTACACTTCTCCAGCTTCCACCCAAAACAGCCATCCACTTATGGACAAGCCCTACGCATACACAGGATCTGTTCAGATGAGGAGGAACGTGACGGGCACTTAGAAGTATTCAGGGATGCTCAACTCATTGACCGCCGGTTCCAACATGCCATGGTGAACCATGGGAAATGCAGGGTTATAGTTTCATAGTAATAGAAGCAAGAGTAGGCCATTTGGCTCGCCCAGTCCGCTCCGCCATTTATTAAGATCATGGCTGATTTATCCATCGTCTCAGCTCCTCCTCCCTGCATTGTACCAACTACCCTTAAGTCCCTGACCATGCAAAACCCATCCAACCGTGTCTTCAATATACTTAATGAAGCTGCCTCTACTGCTTCCACAGGCAAAGAATTCCATAGATTCATGACTCTCTGGGAATAGTGGTTCCTCCTAATGTCTGTCCTAAATCTACTCCCCCTAATCTTGAGACCTGGTCTCATCCACCAGCAGAAATGTGTGGATAGGGTAGGGCTGCATTCCACAGTGCAATGAATTCCCATCTCCCACCAAAATCCCGGATGTACTCAGTTGCAGTCTCACAATTGAAAGATTTTACTGTAACTTCTTCTGCTCCCACTAAGGGCAAAAAAGTCCATTCTTCATAACCACATTTCTGCTTTCACCGAAGACGATTAGAATCATATAGCATGGAATCAGACCCTTCCGTCCAACCCGTCCGTACCGACCAGATATCCTAATTAATCTCGTCTCATTTGCTAGCATTTAGGCCACATCCCTCTAAACCCTTCCTATTCATGTACTCAGCCAGATGCCTTTTAAAATGTTGTAATTGTACCAGCCTCCTCCACTTCCTCTGTTAGTTTGTTCCATACATACTACATGAAAAAAATGCCTCTCAGGTCCCTTTCCTCACCCACCTTAAACCTATGCCACTCTTGTTCTGGACTCCCCTACCCTGGGAACAAACCCTATTCACCCTATCCATGCCCCTTAGAAACTTCTAAGGTCACCTCAGCCTTGAATACTCCAGGGAAAACATTGCTGGCCTACTCAGCCTCTCCCTGTAGCTCAAACTCACCAACTCTGGCAACAGCCTTGTAACTCTTTTCAAAACCCTTTCAAAGTTTCACAACATCTTTCCTATAGTAGAGAGACCAGAACTGTATACAGTATTCCAGATCTCCTGTACTGCCTCAACATAACCTCCCAACTCCTATACTCAATCCACTGACCAATAAAGGAAAGCATACCAAACACTTTCTTCACTACCATTTCTACTTGTGACTCCACTTTCAAGGAAAGGAACCTACACTCCCTGTCTCTTGGTTCAGGAACACTCCCCAGGACCTGACCATTTAGTGTATAAGTGTATAAGTCCTGTCCCAATTTGCCTTTCCAAAATGCAACACCTCACATTTCTCTAAATTAAACTCCATCTACCATTCTTCGGCCCATTGGCCTATCTGATAAATTATAATTCATAATGAACTCTCTTTCCTCTCTTATTCCTGAGAAGCTGAAAATCTCCATCCCACACACACTCCCTCCATTTTTACTTTGCTGAACCTCATCCTGAAGGGTCTGGATCATTCCGATGAACAGGTCCACACTCAGGGGGATCTAACTGAAACATACAGAATACTGAACAGCCTGGCCAAAGTGGACATTGGGAAGATGTTTCCCCTGGTAGGAGAGACTAGGACTCGATGGCACAGCCTTCGAGTAAAGGGAAAACCTTTCAGAATAGAGGCAAGGAGAAACTTCATCAGCCAGAGAGCAGTGAATCTATGGAATTCATTGCCACAGAAGGCTGTGGAGGACAAGTCACTGAGAAAATTTAAGACGGAGACAGATCGGTTCTTGAGTATCAAGGGGATTGAGCGTTACGGGGAGAAAGTGGAAGAATGGGTTTGACAAAACTCATCAGCCATGATAAAATGATGGAGCAGAGCTGATGGGCAGAATAGCATTATTTCTGCTCCTATGTCTTGTGGTCTGTTGATGTCCTGGACACAGTGTCAGAATTGGGAGCAGGAGTAGGCCATTTGGTCTTTCGAGCTTGGACCAGCATTGAACAGATCATAACTGGATATGAATCTACTTCCATTTCGGTGGATAGGCTGAGACGTTTTCACTGGAAGTAAGTGAGGGCTGCAGATGCTGGAGGTCAGAGTCCAGAGTGCGGTGCTAGAAAGTTACAGGTCAGGCAGCATCTGAAAAGTAGGAAATCGATGGTTCAGGCATATGTCCTTCATCAGAGCTTATGCCCAAAACGTAGATTTTCCTGCTGCTCGGATGTTGCCTGACCAGCTGTATTTTTCCAGCACCACACTCGTTTTCACTGGACCACAGGAGATTGAGAAGTGACCTTATAGAGGTTTACAAAATCATGAAGGGGATAGATGAGATGAAAGGCAGGGGCCTTTCCCTGGGTGGGGGTTTCAAGATTAGAGAGCAATTTTGAAGGAGAGAGGACAAAGGTTTAAAAAGTCATGAGGGGCATGATTTTTTTTTTTAAACAGAGTGGTTTGTGTGGAATGAATGTCCAGAGGAAGTGGTGGATGCAGGTACAGTTACAATGTTTAAAAGGCATTTGGATAAGTACATGAATAGGAAAGGTTCTGAGGGATATGGGCCAATCTAGGTGAGACTAGTTTAGTTTCAGTACATAGTCAGCATGGAGTAGTTGGACTGAAGGGTCTGTTTCTGTGTTGTATGACTAACTGTTCTGTACTGATCTTAAAACCATTTTCTGCTTTCCCCCCATAAACATCCACTTCTTTGTTGTTCAAAGATCAAGTGAACCTAGCCTTGAATATATTCAATGAGCCACTAACTGCAGGAAGACATCCCCAATTCTGAACTCAGTTCCTCTTGCTAATATACCACTTGCTTTGCTCATTGATTGCTGCACCTGTCTGACAACTGGCGTTCGCTTGACACTGAACCCCCTTTGTACATCCATACATCATTCCTGATGAAGGGCTCATGCCCAAAACGTGGATTGTCCTACTCCTCGGATTCTGCCGAACCTGCTGTGCTTTTCCAGCACCACACTTTTCAACTCTGATCTCCAGTATCTGCAGACCTCACCTTCTCCACATCCCAATATATCACCATTTAAAGAATGCACCTCCTTTCTGTTTTTTTTCTCACAGCAAAGGCAATAACTTCAAATTGCGGTACTGTATTTGCCATGTGTTTGCCAAATGTGGTCTTCTCGACATCGGGGAGACCAAACGTAAACTTGGGGAATGGTCCACAGCTGAAGCCGCAGAGTCCGAATGGACCTCCCAGTCACCACCCATTTTAATTCCCCTTCCCGACATAATCACTTTAGGCCTCCTGCATTTCCACAACGAACCAAACTGTAAATTAAAGGAACACCTCATCTTCCGCCTGGGCAGCCAACAGCCCGGAGGCCTCAACACCGCGTTTTCCAATTTCAAATAACCTCCCTTTCCATCACCGACTCCCTTCCCAGTCCTTCCCATTCCACTCTTCCTTACCACCAACCAGATTCCTTCCACCCACTTATCAACCAGGTTGTACCCTCTACCTCTCTCCAGCTATCTCCACTTCACCACCCAGCACACCCTTGTTCTGCATCCTCCCCTACACCCATCCCCAGTCTGGAACAAGGGTTACACCCGAAACGTCAACTTCTCCACCTCCTGATGCTACCTGGCTTGCTGCATTCTTCCAGCCTCCTGCCGGTCTATTTTGCCAATTGAGACACAGACCTGGACCAACATTTCCCGAGTCTGCCCCCTCCCTGGATTTGTTCCCTCTTCTTTCAGTTGCTGCATCTCAACAATTAAACCCCAGAATGAAAAATAAATAGAAAAAGGGGTGAGACAAGAGTGTTGTACTCACAGAGGAAGGAAGGTGCAGTCTGGGCTGAAGCTCAATCTTCATTCTGAGAGAGTGGAGCAGCAGCAGCTTCAGAAGGTCATGGTCCAGCTTCTGCTTTCAGACAGTAGGGGAGCTCTGATTGGCAAGAGGACAAGTCACCTTCAGGTTCTCCAGTGTTCCTTATCGGTCCATCAAAAGAAGATCTTGCGCCTTTTCTGCCGACAGCAAGGAACATGCCAAATATTTTGGTGACACCACTGAACACGCGCCCTGCAATATGCTCTGTGGCGATACTAGTGTTACTGACAGATATTAAGTGTCCAAATACCAAGAGGAGAAAAAAGGGTAGAGCCACAATTTTTCTTTCCCACATGGCTTGACATTTTATTGTTTTGGCATTTTGTCTGGCTGCTCAATCTCTTTGTGTTTTCCCCAGTGTAGCGGTAAAGTTCAGAACTAGAGGGCATAGGTTTAGGTTGAGAGCGGAAAGATATAAAAGGTACCTAAGGGGCAACGTTTCCATGCAGAGTGTGGTGCGTGTATGGAAGGAGCTGCCGGAGGAAGTTGTGGAGGCTGGTTCAATTACAACATTTAAAAAGGTATCTGGATGGGTATATGAATAGGAAGAGTTTAGAGGGATATGAGCCAAGTGCTGGCAAATGGGACTAGATTAATTGAGGATATCTCGGAGAAAGTGAGGACTGCAGATGCTGGATATCAGAGTTGAGAGTGTTGGAAAAGCACAGCAGGTCAGGCAGCATCAGAGGAGCAGGAGAATTGACATTTTGGGCATAAGCCCTTCAACAGGAATCGTTTCTGAAGATGTAGAATCTGGGTTGCAGTTCTGAGAAAAGTGAGGCTCTGAGCTTGGGCAGGACTGACTGCAGGTAAAGTAGATGGCTGATAGTGTGCAGTGGAGGATCCAAAAAGAGAATCGTTGGTGAAGGTTTTGGATTTGTAGTGTGTACTGGGGTATCCTGTTCAGGTCCAAATTGGGTTGGTCTGAATGTGGTCTGGAGTCCATGTGGGATCAGATGGTTCCATAGCTAAGCAATGAGAAAGGAGATATGGCTGTGGTAGTCAAATTGTTTGAGGACATGGCTGAAGAAATTCTGGGCAGAGGAGAGGACTGGGGGGGGGGGGGGGGGGGGGTTACAGTGAGAGAGGGACTCTCAGATCTTTATAGACAGAGGAGTAGAACCTCTTCCAGGGAGGCATCCATGGAAGAGACTTCGCAGTAATGTTGAAATCAACTAGGAGAAAGTGAGGACTGCAGATGCTGGAGATCAGAGGAGAGAGAGTGTAGTGCTGTAAAAGCACAGCAGGTCAGGCAGCACCTGAGGAGCAGGAGAATTGACGTTTCCGGCATAAGCACTTCATTATGATGAAGGGCTTATGCCCGAAACATCGATTCTCCTGCTCCTTGGATGCTGCCTGAGCTGCTGTGTTTATCCAGCACTATACTGTCAACACTAATTTTGGATATCTGGTCAGCATGGACAGGTTGGACCAAAGGGTCTGTACAACTCTGAGAAGCATACCTTGACAAATTACAAACTAGTGTATGTCCTTGTTAACAAGGCTTAGTACACCACATGCTTTACTAACCATTCTCAACAGGATCCTACCCCTTCAATGGCTGAGGAACATATACATGCTGGGGAATTGCCCAGGTAATAGCAAGGAGTAAACAGCGCAGGGATTTTGAAAAAGAGAGGATAAACAGCACAAGGATTAAAAGAGTGAGGGTAAAAATCACAAGCCCCAGTAAAAGCAGATGGAACGAGAGTGTAGGGACGGGACGGGACGGGACGGGACGCACATTCCTTCCCCCCCACAACCTACCTCACCTTTCACCTCCCGGGCCCAGTACCTTCCAGGTGGCCCCATAGTTGACACAGGGGCCGCCCCACGACCAGTAGAACTCCACCACCCAGGCGGCCGACGAGTTCCCAAGCAGGCCCTTAACCCCATCCGCCTCCAGAATGCTCACCGGCTCCTGCCTGCTGTACAGCCGGCCGGTGTGGCCGTGACACAGCAGCTGCGCCATGAAGGCGGCGGTGCCCAGTGACGGGTGTCTGCCCCGGGCCGCACGGCGCCATTTTCCTAACGGCCGCCCTCCCGCCGCTTCCCCGCTCGAGCGACTTCTCCTCCCAACCGCCTTCGCCCCCGCGCGACGTCTGCACGGGGGGATGGGCGGGGCCGGGGGAGCCTCACCGTCACCAAGCAACAGCCACCTCGCGCTGCAACTGCTCATTCACAAAAACAAACTCTCCTGTCTCGCTCTGCAGCTGCAGGGGGGACACTGCCACGTTTCCAGGAGCCCTGTCTACATTGGGAAAGCTCACGGCTCAATTTAAACAGAGATTCCGACATCTAACGGAACGGCGTCATATCTAAAGGGGGCAATCTGCATTTTAAAGGGACGTGAACATTTTCAAGGGCTATTTCTGCAAATAAAGAGATTTAATGGACAAGAGCTCGTGGGTCCACAGTTAAAATGCTTTAAACAACCGTTTTTTAATTTCACTGCCTTCCCAGGATACAGAATTGCTCTCATCTGAAATTGTTTGCCCAGAAAATCCAGCAGGAATATGATTATGGAGCTATCACTAAAAATGTCTAATTTGGGTCACCCAACGTTATTAATGGAAGAACATTATCTCTTCAAGGTTCGATTTGCCCATCAAAATTCCTTGAATTTAAGGTGTTCCATTGTTGTTTCAATTATGATCCATTAAAAAGCAATATCCAGTCTCATCTGAGTGCAGAACCAACTCAACTGACTGAACAACCGAAACAACTATTCTGTATGAACTTTAGATGTGACATCCTCTCCCTCTCTCTCTGTTGACCCAATGGTATTAACCAGGGCTGGAAGTACCACTCTCAGAATACGATTGTTGATCTACAGTTTGCTTCTGCTGCTGAACATAAGGATTTAAAAGCTGCTTGCCTGATCCCGCACAATGCACAAAAACAGACTGTTCACCCATGTCTGCGCAGAGGATAATTTTCACTTGGAATAGATCACAAAATAACAACTGTTACCAGTCCCACAACTCATGAGTTTCCTATGGACAAAGTTAAAAATCACACAACATCAGATTGGAATCCAACAGGTTTATTTGGAAGCACTAGCTTTCGGAGCGCTGATCCTTCATCAGGTGGTTGTGGAGAATTAGATCGTGATCCCGGAATTTGTAGCAAAAGAGTCCAGTGTCATGAAAATGTGATACATTAAACAATTTTAGATTAAATCTTCCATCTTTTAGAATGGGTTTCTGTTCTTAATCCCTGAATTTATTTTTAATTACCTTCTCAAGAATGTTATTTAAATGCAGAGTTTTTCTAATAACAGGTGTGAATTCTGTCTGGGTCCCAATGTTGAGTCAGACTGACATTTTTCTTAGATAAGCTCTGCATTTAAATTACACTCTTGAGAAGGTAATTTATAGGTTAGGGTGCAAATTAGGGTGGATTGGCTGTGCTAAATTACCTATAGTACCCAGGGATGTGCAAATTAGGGTGGATGGTCCATGGGAAATATGGAGTAAGGGGGTGAATTTGTATTGGCAGGATTATTCTTGCAGATACATTCAATTTTGCTCAAAGAGCACGCAAACTGCAGGCAGTCAATCCATGTAATATTTTATAAATTCCTACTTTGGAAATAGGACCAGTCTGATTCAAGATTGCGATACTGATCGACTCGAACCTCACACCTTTAAAGCATTGTCTGAACTGAGATGTCACCTATTTTTTATAAAACCTTAAGTCATCTCGAGAATGTGATTTAAAAGATTTATATTAATGAACCAAAACCTGCAACCCATTCTAAAAGATGAAAGAGGTAACAGCAATCTAGGCTTGTTCAATATATCCTATCAGTTGCATGACACTGTGATCTTTTGCTATAAAATCTCTGTCTTATTAACCTGCTCCACAGCTACCCAATGAAGGAGCAGCACTCCAAAGCGAGTGCTTCCAAATAAACCTGTTGGACTATAACCTGGTGCTGTGAGATATTTAACTCTATCCACCCCACTCCAATACCAGCCCCTCCATATCGTATCTCGTGAACACAGCCCACACCTCCCGGTGCTGCTATTATACTTTACAATGCCAATGAAATTACTTACTCTGCACGTCTGAAAAATTCCCAATTTCTCAAGATACTAGCTTCTCATTCACTGCTCCATTTGATATGCGACATTGGAAAAAATGAGCAGCTTTAAAAATTAAAACTCTTGGAGCTCAAAGCTTTCAATGAGAATCTGAGCCCGGCAGTAAGTTCGGGTAACCTTTATTGTGACCCAGCTTTGTTACAGCTTCAGAAGCCCCCCGGCAAAAAAGCGTAGAAAAATGAACTGCTTTTTAAACAGTTCAAAGCATACACTCTCCACCCATCCCACCTCACCTTCTTTACTGTTTGTCACCACCAAGCTGTTCCTTTGTAACTGGATCCTTGATACAGCGTAACTCGAAGGAAGTATTGCCTCACTCAGCAAAAAAAAAATTGTCAATTCAGGGTGCAATGCAGCTTCTTGATGAACAACCAGATACGAAATGGTTAACGTCCCCAGGAAGGTGGGAGCAAAATGGAACATCAAGACATTAATACCAACACATTTCAGTCAAACATCTCTGCTCCCAGTAAGGGCAAAACATCCTGAAACTCCAGTCTTCACCATCAGATTTCTGCTTTCACAGAAGACGATTAAAGTCATACAGCACGGAAACAGACCCTTCGGTCCAACTTGTCTGTGCCAAACAGGTATCCTAAATTAATCTAGTCCAATTTGCCTGCATGTGGTCCATATCCCTCTAAATCCTTTCTATTCATGTACCCAACCAGAAGAATTTTAAAATTCCCCTCTCACCTCAAACATATGTCCCTCTAGTTTTGGACTCCCCTACCCTGGGGTAAAGATCTTGGGTATTCACCCTAGCCATGCCGCGTATGAATGTCAACATGGTCACCCCTCAGCCTCCGATGCTCCAGGGAAAATATCCCCAGTGTATTCAGGCTCTCCCTGTAGTTTAAACCCTCCAACTCTGGCAACAGCCTTGTCAATATTTTCTGACCCCTTTCAAAGTTACACAATATCTTTCCAATAACAGGGAGACCAGAAACAAATGCAGTCTTCCAAACATGGCCTGTACAGCTGCAACGTGACCTCCTAACTCCTATACTCAATGCTCTGACCAATAAAGGAAAGCATACCAAATGCTTTCTTCACTATCCTGTCTACAGCGACTCCACCTTCAACGAACTATGAACCTGCACTCCAAGGTCTCTTTGTTCTACAACACCCCTCTGAAATGTGTCAGTCCTGCCTGCATTGCTTGACCAAAATGCAAACCACGCATTTTCATCTGCCACTCCTTGGCCCTTCAGCCCATCCAATCAATTCTAATTTATAGTGAACTCTTTTTTCCTCTCTCATTCCCTAGAATTTGAAAATCTCCATCCCTCCATTCTCAGTTTGCTCAACCTAATCCCTGCTGTACCACAACCTGCAGGGTCTGGTTCATGCTGGTTAACAGGCCCACACTTGGGGGGAGGGGGGTTCTAATTGAAACATAAACAATACTGAATCCTGAACGGCCTGAATAGAGTGGACATAGGGAAGATGTTTCCATTGGTTGGAGAGACTAGAACCAGTGGGCACAGCCTTAGAGTGGTATGGTGGTGAGTGGTGAATCTATGGAATTCACTACCACAGAAGGCTGTGGAGGCCTGTCATTGTGGATATTTAGGACTGAGATGGAGACTTTGAATATCCAGGGGATAGAGGGTTACGGGGACAAAGTGAGAGAATGGGGTTGAGAAACCCATCAGCCATTATTAAATGGCGTAGCAGACCTGATGGGCTGAATGGCCTAATTTCTGCTCCTATGTCCTATGGTCTCTTGCTGTCCTGGACACAGAGTGTGAGAACTGGAATCAGGAGTAAGCTATTTGGTCTTTCAAGCCTGCACCAGCATTCAACAGATCATAACTGGATATGAATCTGCCAACATCTACGTGGATAGGCTGGGACATTTTCACTGGAGCATAGGAGGGTAAGAGGTGACCTTACCGAAGTTTATAAAATCATGAGGGACATAGATGAGGTGACCGCCGTGTATCCTTTCCCTCGGGTGGGGGTTTCAAGATTAGGCAGCAAATTTGAAGGGGTGAGGAGAAAGACTTTAAAAAGGCATGAAGGGTAACTTTTTTTGGCATACAGTGGTTTGTGTGTGTAATGAATGTCCAGAAGAAGTGGTGGGTGCAGGTACAGTAACAACATTGAAAAGACATTTGAATAAATACATGAATAGGAAAGGTTGGGAGGGGCATGGGCCAAACGCAGGCAGGTGGGACTAGTTTCGTTTGTGAATATAGTCAGCACGGACTAGTTGGATGTATGACTCTAAATGTAACTCTGTAAAATCATTTTCTTGCGTTCACTTATTTGATGTTCAAAAATCAGATGAATGCAGCCTTGGATATATTCAACGACCACCTAACTGGAGGAAAGCATCTGCACTTTCCAACAGAATTCCTCTTGGCAAAATACCATTTGCCATGCTGATTGCTTGCTGCGCCTGTCTGACAACTGGCATTGACTGGTGTCGAAGGACGCTGAGGCCCCTTTGTACATCCATACAGCATTCACGATGAAGGGGTCGGGTCCGAAACATCGACTCCCCTGCTCCTTGGATGCTGCCTGACCTACTGTGTTTTCCCAGTGCCACATTTTGACTCGAATCTCTGGCATCTGCAGTTCTCCTTTTCTCCACAACCCAATACATTAATGTTTAAACAATACACCTCCTTTCTGCTTTTTTTCACAACAAAGGCTATAACTTCACATTACGGTATCCATTTGCAAATTGTGGTATTCTCTACATCGGGGAGACCGAGCGTAAACTTGGGAATGGTTCGCCGAGCATTGCAGCCGGGTCCGCAGAGGCTGACCAGACCTCCCCGTCACCACCCATTTTAATTCCCCTTTCCACTCCATTTCTGACATGAACATCTTTGGCCTCCTCCATTGCCGCAACAAACTAAACCACAACTTGGAGGAACAACACCCCATCTTCCACCTGGGCAGCCTACAGCCCAGAGGACTCAACACAGAGTTCCCCAATTTCAAATAACTTCACTTCCCATCCCGCGATTCCTTTCTCAGCCTCGACCCCTCCTTTGCACTCCTCTCTGCCACCAACCAGATTCCTTCCTCCCATTGACCAATCAGGTCGCACCCTCCACCTGTCTTCACCTATCCCCACTTCACCATCGTGTCCCAAGCACCCCTTTTCTCTGTATCACTCCCTGTACCCAATTCCAGTCCTGAACAAAGGTTACACCAAGATATCGACTCCTCCACCTCCTGATGTTGCCTGGCTTGCTGTGTTCTTGCAGCCTGCTGCCTGTCTATTTTGCCCATTACGACACAGACCTGGACCAACGTTTCCAGAGTCTGTCCCCTCCCGGATTCACTCCCTTTCCTTTCAATTGTTGCAAATCAACAATTGAACCCCAGAACGAAAAAGAAATGGAAAAGCGGGTGCAAAAAGAGAGTACCGCATTCACAGATATTGGGCAGAGGAAAGAATTTGCAGTCTGGTTAAAGCTCAATCTTCATGCAGAGAGAGAGAGGAAGAACAGCAGCTTCAGCACCTCATGGTCCAATTTCCGCATTCAGTCAATGGGATGGCACTGATTGGCAGGAAGACCAGTCTCTTTCCGGTCCTCCTGGGCGTCCTATTGGTCCATCAAGAGAAGGTCGCGCGCTGTTTTTTCCAGACAGCGATGACAATGCCCAGTGTTTTGCTGACACCGGCAGGCATGCGTAATACGTTTTTTGGAGATGGTGTTATTAATACATTTAAATGTCCAAGTGCCAAAAGGGAAAAAAAGGGTACATCCACAATTGTTTTATTGCTTTTGCATTTTGTCTCGCTGCTCAACTTTTGTACATCTTTTCCCCTTGTTGAGAGAGAGAGAGAGAGAGAGAGAGAGACAGACAGACAGAGTGTCCCCCAGTGAGCTGACTGTGGGAAGGATCTTTAACCAGTTACACAGACTGAAGAACTATTACACTATTCGCAGGAGGGAGTGACTGTACACGTTTCCTGAGTGTGATCACAGTTTCACTTGTTCATCAGAAACAGAGAGCCAAAAGGACACCAGAACTGCGGAGAAGTCGTGGGAATGTGGGGACTGGGGGAAGGGATACCATTCCCTGTCAGCACTGGAGATTCATCAGCTCAGTCGCATTGGGAAGAGGCAGTTCTTCAAAACATTACTACAACATTATTTCCCATTGACAAAAATACATTCACGCTGCCTGATTACCTTGAACTTATACAAGTGCCTTGTCATAACATCTTTAATTATACCTTTCGACATTTTCCCTATGACATATGTTAAGGTAAATGGTCTGCAGTTTCCCATTCTCTGTCTCCCTCCTCGAAGAAAAAAAGAGTTTACCAATTTAAAGAAACCTTCCCTGAAACTAATGGCGTTTGGAAAATTAAAACCAATGTTTTAAACTATTTCACTGGTTAGTGTTTCTTTAAGAGTCTTGGATGAAATCCTTCAGGTACCCAGAACTTGTCAACTCATAGTTCCAACAGTTTAATCAGTTTCCCTGGTATTTGTAATTTTCTTCAGTTCCTCCCTTCTTTTCAATTCCTGATTTACAGCTAGTTCCAGGGTGGTACTTGTATCCTCTCGAGTGAAGACAGATTCAAGCTCTTTTCAATTCATCTACCATCTCTTTATACTCCGTTATTGAATCTCCAGACTCATTTTCTATAGAACCAACACTAATTTTGTTAACTTTTTTAAAGAAAGCTGAAGAAACTTTCCAACCTGTTTACATATTTTTGGCTAACTTTCGAACCCTAATTGCTGTGCTACTCCTGCATTATTTCAGCTGTTTTGCCCGAGCTGTCAACTCGAGCATTAACCTGTCTGCTTCTTCTATTGAACTGACCTTGATTAAGTGTTGCAAAACACACAAGGACAAGTCTTTCCTCTCCAGAACGTCTTGGTACTTAACATGATAAAATTCACTTTGAAATATTGTTCATTCAAACTTTACCAAGCACATCCTACAGATTCAAAATTCAACAATGAGATGCAGTTTTGTTATAATCATTCAGTTTGAAGAGAAAAATTATTCATTTTGAAGAGAAGTTTGAAAACCCAGTCATTAACTGGAAGAACAACTTTTTTTTGTTTAAAAATGTGAAAACCTAATCAACAGGAGTAACTTTGCAGAATAGTATGTATGGCATTAAATTGTAAATCTAGTTTTCTTTCCTTCCCTGCCATAGTTCCCACAAATCTTTATATGAATCTTGATAGTTCATTCACTTACTGGGAATAGTCCAAGACATGAAATATCTTTCTAGGATTCACTTGAATTCTTCTCAGGATTCCAAGTATATCTGGTAATTTTATGAGGATGCCTCCATTAGCTTTTGGCGAAGTGAACTTCTAGATTTCGTTTGAGACTTCAAGGTTTAGATTGATCAGTTTGAATGTCGGTTCGAAATACCTCTGGTTCCTCATGGCTGTCCGTACTTTTAATCTCACAGCACCTAGTGCGTGAATGACTAAGCTGCTGCTGAACACAAACTGCTTTCTGTCAGCAATGCAAACTCCACGGTGGGTTGTTCTCACCATCTGGAAAAATGAAGGGGCAAACTCAGTCAGGATAGCACAACAACACTTCTTCCTCAGGAGGCTTATGAAATTCAGTACGTCAATAATGACCCTCACTAACTTTTACAGATGCACTATAGAAAGTGTTCTATCTGGATGTGTAACAACCTCGTCTAGCTACTGCTTTGTCCAGAATGATAAGATACCCAGAAGGTTTTATGCGCATCGCAGACCATCATGGAAGTCAACCTACCATCCATGGTCTCCACCTACACTTCTCTTTGCCGCAGAAATGCTGCCAACATCTCATCCAACCCCCTAATGCTCTCTCACAACTTCTTTAGTCAGGCAGAAGATACAGAATCTGGAAACACATGCACCAACAGATTCAGAAAGAGCTTCTTCCCTGCCATTGTTAGACTGATGAATGGACTCTCTTTGTACAAATGGAATGATCTGCAGAGAAAGTGGTGGAGGCTGGCACAATTACAATATTTAAAAGGCATCTGGATGGGTGAATGAATTAAGAAAGGTTCACAGGGATATGGGCCAAGTGTTGATAAATGGGACTAGATTTATCCAGATTAACTGGTCAGCATGAACGAGTTAGACTGAGGGGTCTGTTCCCACGCTGGACATCTCTATGACTCTGTCCAATGCTCACTTACCGTCCCCTTCAATAACAGCATAATTGGAAGTATATGACATAGCTACAACACATAATTACAACAATTAATTATAATCGAATGTGAGAAAACCACGAAGAGCACGTTGAATGTTTAACAACTCAATAACACTAGACAAATCTCTGACCCTTTTCACGTTCCAGTTCTGATAAATGCCATGAGGATCAGAAAGCCTTAAGAGAGAGCGAATCTGAAACCTCTTCGCTTGCATTCACACTCTCCGCCGCCAGTTGGTACAAGTGTACAGTGCCTTCCCTCTTCTCTCTCCCTCCCAGGATGAGGAATAGAAAGGGGGAGATATTGCTTTGCTCTCAGATATTGCCCAGAGTTGGGGAGGTCTCAGTCTGAAACTGATCGCACTACTTCCGCGTTGTGACGTCCTCATACGGGGCGGGGCGGGGCGGGACGTCCGGAGGGAGCCGGCCGATGACGATCCCGTGTTCCAAGATGGTTCTCTTCTATTGACCACGTGTTATGACATCACACAGGTAAACTGTGAGCCAATTGGAATCCCTGGATGACCGGAAGGAGACTGGTCCTCCGGCCAATCAGAACCGCCGTATTGACTGAATGCGGAAGTTTGACAGTGAGCTTCTGAAGCTGATGCTGCTCCTCTCTCCCTGAATGAAGATTGAGCTTCACCTCAGACTGCAACTTCCTTTCTCTGTTCACTATCTGTGAGTACGGCACTTTCTTTTCTCACCCACCTTTCTATTCTGGGGTTAAACTGCTCAGTTTCTGACTCTTTATTCCATCCAGTCCATGCTGAACATGATTCTAAACTAGCTAGTTTCCACCTGCCTGGAAGTGGTCTCCCATTTCAGGGAGAAATGAGGAATTTATTCTTTTCTTGTTAGTTTATGGAATGTTCCCCCACAGAGGGTAATGGAGACTGGCTGATGGAATGTATTCAAGGCTTAATTGAAGAGAATTTTAAATGACAGGGATATGAAAGGTTATAGAGAACAGCAGGAAATGGAGTGACGGCCAAAGCAGCACAGATATGATTTTATGGAACAGCAGAGCAAACCCCAGAAGCTGAATGGCTCACTCCTGGTTCAATCTGTGACAACCTGTGTCCAGGGCAGGAAGAGGTGAGCATAGATCCATCAGTCAACATTTTTCAGCATTTTTAGGAGAATGTGGAGCATGGGGCAATAATACCTAGTGAGAATGGAGGGACACTGTGGCATTGAGAAGAAAGAATGTTCCACAGGAACCAGAATTGTCTGTTTGGAATTTCTATCCTTTGTAGATAGTGATGTCTTCTGTATTCTCTATTTTACAGGATATGAGAATGGATGGAATTGCAGCCATAAATCTCAAAACAAGATCTGATCGAGACAATCGATTCACTGGCATAGGAATGTTATCAGTCTTTTGAATCTCACTGGAAATTTTATTTCTCTTCTGTCTTGTCTGCTTTGAAATGTTTCAAACTTCAGTGAGGCTGAAGTAACAGACCTCAGTGAGCGTGTACCAGTGAACTGACTGTGGGAAGAGCTTTAAGCGGGTACAAAGTCTGAAATAACAACAGCCCGTTCACAGCAGCAAGACATAGAACACCTTCCATTTGTGAATGGTCCTTCAACTAATTGTCAACACGAGAAGGCGGTGGGGATTCCCACGTGATGGAGAAACCGTGGAAATGTGGAGACTGCGGGAAGGAATTCAAATTCCCATGCTTGCTTGAAAGCCATCGCCGCCGTCACACTGGGGAGAGGCCGTTCACCTGCTCTGTGTGTGGGAACGGGTTTACCCATTCATCCGCCCTAGTGACCCACCAGCTGGTCCATACGGGGGAGAGGCCTTTCACATGCAATTTGTGTGGGAAGGCGTTCGTTCAGTTATCCACCCTGCATAGTCACCAGCGGGTCCACTCTAGGGAGAAGCCTGCTCTGTGTGTGGGAAGGCGTTCAACCAGTCTTCCAACCTCCAGAGTCACCAGCGGGTCCACACCGGGGAGAGGCCGTACACCTGCTCTGTCTGCGGGAAGGCGTTCGTTCAGTTATCCACCCTGGTGACCCACCGGCGGATTCACACTGTGGAGAGGCCGTTCACCTGCTCCATGTGCGGGAAGGCGTTCACCCAGTCTTCTGCCTTGCTGACCCACCAGCGAGTCCACACCGGGGAGAGGCCTTTCTCCTGCTCAGTGTGCGGGCAGGTATTCACACGGTCCTCTGCCTTGATGAACCACCAGCGGGTCCACACCAGGGAGAGACCATTCACCTGCTCCATATGCGGGGAGGGCTTCATTGATTCGTCTTCTCTGCGGAGACACCAGCGGGTCCACACCGGGGAGAGACCGTTCACGTGTTCCATCTGTGGGAAGGCATTCATTCAGTCCTCTAACCTGCAGAGTCACCAACGGGTCCACACCAGGGAGGGGCCGTTCACCTGCTCAGTGTGTGGGAAGGGGTTCATTGATTGGTCTTCCCTGCGGAGACACCAGCCTATCCACACTGGGGAGAGACCGTTCACCTGCCCCGAGTGCGGGAAGGGATTCAGTCAGTCATGCCATCTGCTCAGACACCAATCCAGTCACACTGAGTAGTGAACATTTGGATGCTTTGTGGGTGTTACTTGTCTTAATATTCAAGAGCTGAAAATGTGTTGCTGGAAAAGCGCAGCAGGTCAGGCAGCATCCAAGGAGCAGGAGAATCGACATTTCGGGCATGAGTCCTTCTTCAGGAATCCTGAAGGGCTCATGCCCGAAATGTCGATTCTCCTGCTCCTTGGATGCTGCTTGACCTGCTGTGCTTTTCCAGCAACACATTTTCAGCTCTGATCTCCAGCATCTGCAGTCCTCACTTTTTCCCTTAATATTCAAGAGGGCATTATATTCCCTGGTGAGTTGAGCACCTATTAAGACACACTTACTGATTTGGAGCATGTACTGAAGTCAGGAGGTGTGTATCTGTCATGTTTGACTCCGAAGAAATCTGGCTCCAGTTTCTCCAACCCCGCCAGGATGATAACATGGTGTGACATATTGTGTTGTAGGTCTCTTTACTAACCCACTCTCAAACGCTTTCTATTTAGTCATTCATAACTCTTTTCTAAGCTGCTCACAGGAGCCCTATATCTAATAATACTGCATTCCCATTTCATTCACTCATAACTCTTTCCTATAACATAGCTTTATTCGTTCATTCATAAAATTGCAGTTTTGTAGTATATTTTACTATTACAAAATAGAATAAGTTAAAACACCTCTTTTGACTCATTCCTGCTGTTTCACACCTTCATCCCTTACCAGCCCTTGCTACTAGCAGTGTTTTAGGCCTATTTCTGCATCAAAAGCTACCTCTGAATAACTGTCAACATAGTAATGTTTTCAGAACAATACCTCCCTGCCATCTTATCACCATGAAAGAATAGAATATTAATCAGCACTTGCCAACTGTCTATCGGGACCTGAATAAATACATCAATACATAAATACATCAAGTAGTTTTCCTGACTCGCTGCCACTGTCCCCTTTAAGAAGCTGACTATCGAGCCTGTGCTTCTATGAAATTGCAGGAATGAATGAAACTCATGCTGGCAAATACTAAACATATCTCACAATCCAGCAGTGATAAACAGTTTAATATCCTTTATTATTTTATTCAGTGCAGGTACAATGTCTAACTTATTTAGAGCATATAGGCCGAGTAGTTTTACTAACATTTGCTGACTTAAAAGACGAAAGGACTAACACCTCTTAATTCTGCAAGCAGACCACACAGACAATCTCAATCCTATCAGGAGTAGCAGCCAGCGTTTATGTACAATAGATAAAACAATGGGACACCATAGTGACGGGTGTTAATCTCTGTAAGAACTGTGTGTAAAGAGGCTGCTGTAAGGACGGTATTTTGGGATTCCATCTCCACCTCAAGCTTGTGCAACTTGCGGTTGCTGAATAAAGAGGCTATTTGAACATGATCCCACAACAGGAACAGAGAATGCTCGCCCAGTGCTGAAGGTTGGACAAAAAGGAAAACTAAAGTTTCTGACAGTGGCTGACAATCCGATTGGCGTTTGTGAGAAATGCCCGGAGCTATGTGGAAATTGTCAGGGTCTGGGTGACCCAACGATGTTCCCGAGCCACACAACAAGTGGCAGGGTAGAGGGAGGAATGTGGACATGGGTTATGTCCCCACCATAGCGCTGGACAGCATGGAAACTGACCTTTCCATCCAACTTGGCCATGCTGACCAGATATCTGAAGTTAATCTCATCCCATTTGCCAACATTTGACCCATATCTCTCTCAATTCATCTATCCATCCAGATGACTTTGAAATGTTGTAATTGTACCAATCCCACCACTCCCTCTGGTAGCTCATTCCATACATGCATCACCTTCTGTGTGAAAAGGTTGCCCCTTAGATCCCTTTCCCCATCTACCTTAAACCTATGCCCTCTAGTTATGGACACCAAAGGGTCTGATTCCATGCTGTACAGCTCTATGAATCTAGTGTAAGTGATAACATATTGGTGGTACACATTTGATGGGCCAAAGGGCCTTTTCTGTACGGTATGATTCTGTGATCAGAAAACTCCTGTAGAGTTCCACAAAAAGGAATGCTCTCTGAATCAGACACCATTTATAACAGATTAATGCAATAATAACTTTAACGTGGAATTTAAGAACAGACATCATTCCATTAGAGCACTTTCTTTCTGCGCTGAAACCATTCTGTTGTTGGTGGGAGATCAGGCTGAGGAGCTTTAACTATTTAGGTTTAGATGTTATGCATATAAGTCTGGAATAACAGTGGATTAGGAATCGTGTTTCGAGAGAATGGTCCTCCAAGGCTCTCTAATCCTTTTGTGTTAACGAGAGAGAGAGGATGTCACATCTACAGATCCGACAGAAGAGTTGTGCAGCTTGTTCTGTCAGTTGAGTTGGTTCTGCTCTCAGACAAGACTGGATGTTGATTTTGATGGATCCCTATTAAACGCTACATCAGAACACTCCAAATCCAAGGAATGTGTCATGAGTAGATCAAACATGACATTTGGAGAAATAGGTGCTGACATTTCTATCCTTGTGGGGGCTGGGGGAAGTCTTCAGATCAGGGAACGTATGTGGAGAGAGAATTGGTTAATGTCTCGTGTCTGATCTCACTCTCATTCAGAACTGAAAGGGGCTGGAAAATGCTCGTTTTTATGGCATAGACAGAGGGGGGAGTAAGACCGAGGGGAACATCTGGTGAGAAGTACCCCGAGCCAAAGAGATAGATTGCTAATGATGGTGAAGGTGAGATTGAGGTATCATATGGGTGTTAATGGAAGTGTGAAATGGAGAAAGCATCCACACTGCTCAGAACAAAGTCAACAAGACATGCCTGTGTGAGCAAATGGAACGAAATTGGAGAGGACTAAGCAGGGTAGACTGATACAGTGAATGGTAGACCCCTGGGGATTGTTGCTGAA
This sequence comes from Chiloscyllium plagiosum, assembly GCF_037043375.1. NCBI lineage: Eukaryota > Metazoa > Chordata > Chondrichthyes > Orectolobiformes > Hemiscylliidae > Chiloscyllium > Chiloscyllium plagiosum. The sequence continues at coordinate 82,936,186 of NW_028270165.1, forward strand.
TGAATAGCTCCAGGAGTGCAGACGTTAATCCTTGAAAGTGGAGTTGCGGGTAGACAGAGTGATGAAGAAAGTGCTTGCTTTCGTGGGTCACAGCATTGATTAAATGAGTTGGGAGGTCATGTGGTTGTACAGGACATTGGTGAGACCACTTTTATAACACGGCATAGAAGTCTGGTCGCCATTAATTTGGAAGGACCCTGTTAAACTTGTGAGGCTGCAGACAAGATTTACAGGGATGTTACTGGGACTGGAGGTTTTGAGTTATAGGGAGAGGCTGGGGCCTTTTTTTACCCTGGAGCGTTCGAGCCTGAGGGGTGACCTTTTCCTGATTTATAAAATCATGAGAGGCATGGAGAGAGTGAATAGCCAAGCTCTTTTTTTCTCGGGGAGGGGAGGGGGTGGGAGGGCATAGGTTTAAGGTGAGAGGGGGAAATATTTACAAAGGACCTAATGGGAAACATTTTCATGCAGAAGGTGATGTTTGGATGGAATGAGCTGTCAGAGGAAGTGGGTACAATTGCACATTTTAAAACGTATTTGGATGAAGGGTTCAGGTTTAGAGAGATATGGGCTAAATGTGGAACTTGGGTCTGGGCCAGATTGAGACATCTGGTCGGCATGGATGAGTTGAACCGAAGGGTCTGTTTCCGTGTAGTGTGACTTTATATCTATCCTCTATGACCAAAACCAGACCTCTTCACTGATAATCTTCCTGCTGGATTTTTTTTTAGAGCACCCAATTTCAGGAGATTTCTGGTGGGTAAAATTGGCATCTGTCCTGTATCATGGAAATTCTGGAAAATAAAAATAAATAGTTCTCCCTGTGAATGGTACAATCCTCCCCACTGCTACCTCTCCAATGAACAATTACAATCCTTTCCGCCCCCACACCCATTCAGGGTACAGTCCTCCCCGACCCACATCTGACATGAATGGTATGACACTTGCTGTCTGAATTGTATAATTGTCCCCTTCCCATGTGAATGGTACAATCCTTCCACCCCCCCCCCCCACCACAACCCATGAATAGTAGGATCCTTCTCAGTTCCTCATTCCCCCCAGAATGGTACAATTCTCCCCTGAGAATCCTGAGCTGGGAACTCCTAAGTCTCTTTGTGTTTCCAGCATGGACCCTTTCTGGAACTCCACTTGCCCCCTCCTGAAAAAATGTCCCTTTATACCACCACTCTGCCTTCTGCCAGCCAATTCTCAATCCATGTCAGCACCTTGCCCCTAACACCTGGGACTCATCTTTTTTCACAGCCTCCTGCGCTGCACCTTGTCAAAGGCCTTCTGGAAATCCAAATCACTCACATCCACTGGCTCTCCCTTTGTCTAACTTACTCATTCGCTGCTCAAAGAATCCTAATACATTTGTCAGACATGACCTCCTCTTGTCAAAGCCATGCCAATTCAGTTCTGTTTTACCACGCACCTCGAAATATTCCACACTCTCACCCTTCAAAATGCGTGTTCAGTTTACCCATTTTACAATAAATAAGCTCTTCTGTTAATTAAAATGTAACCAAGTTTAAAGACATCATATTATGTATGTACACTGTCTTTGCCCCTTGTAATATATTATGCTTCTGAAGAAGTCCTTCAAAAAATATTAGCACAAGGTATGAAATGGACATTGGAGTGAAAAAGGATGAGAGATGTCTTAATAGAGGTATACAAGATGTTGAGAGGCATAGATAGAGTAGATAGCATTGGAAGAAATTATTGTTACAAGTCGGCATAATTTTAAGGTAATTGGAGGAAGGTTTGGGGGAGATGTCAGAGTAGGTTCTTCACGCAGAGTGGTGGGTGCATGGAATCCACTGCCAGCAGTGGTAGTAGAGTCCGATATATTAGCAACATTTAAGCGATAGGCACATGGAAGTTAGTACAATGAAGGGTATGCCTCATCTGAGAGTAGGATAAAATGCCTGTACTGTTCTGTGTTCTATGTCAAAAGTTTCGGATTTGTGAGCAGTACAGTCAGATCCGAGCAAACAAGGACATGCAGGTCATACGGCGCTTAGACCGAGCGAGGCGTGCAGGGATACGGCTGCACAAGGGGTGCACAAAAGCAAGGTCAACATTTAGATTTCAAATTGGACCATTTGGATGGTGTTGGACAGAGGAAGGAAGTTGCCGTCTGAGTTAAAGCTCAACCTTCATTCAGAGAGAGGAGCAGCAGCAGCTTTAGAAGCTCATGGTCCATCTTCCGCATTCAGACAATATGGGGCGCTCTGATTGGCCGGATGACTCCTTCCGGTCCTCCAGGGTTTCCCAAAGATTGGTCAGCCATCGACCAGAACGATGAGGGGCGGTGCCCCATGCCTATCTGACACATGTGCAACAGCACCTCCCTCTCAGCGCACGTGCACTGTCCGCCATCAGAAGAGGGGTTTCTCCATCGCATGGGAGTGTGGGAGATATAGCTGCCATTAAAGAGATTAAATCAAGTGTCTCATATGCTTCCTTAACTGTCCTACTCGTGTGTTGTTGTAGTACATCTCAGGAACCAACCTTTAATCGATTTTAAATGTATACACTGAATGAAAGACTACAGGTGTTTACCTCTAAACTCTATTTCCAGTTCAGTGTCAGTATGTTGCTCTGTATCTGTCCTCAAATAAGGACCGAGTCAATACCCTCCACCTGTCACTCCTGAACGTTGATTTTGTTTTTTGTTTGCACATTCCAACACTCTGTTTCAATCATTTGTTAAAAGTTATTCGTGGTACATGAGAGTTGCTGGCTGGCCAGCATTTTGTTCCCCTTGAGAAGGTGGTGATGGGCTGCCGTTTTGAACTGCTGTGGTCCACACGCTTCACGATGACCCACAATGTCCTTAGGGAGGGAATTCCAGGATTTAGACCCAGCAACACTGAAGGAACAGCAATATATTTCCAAGTCAATATGATGAGTGGCTTGGAGGGGTACTTGCAAGAGATTGTGTTCCGAAGTAGCTTTTGTCCTGGTCCTTCTAGCTGGAAGTGGTTGTTAGTTTGGAAGGTATTTTCTCAGGTGCTTTGCTGAATTTCTGTGGTGCGTCTTGTAGATAGTACACACTACTGGTTCTGAACAGTGGAGCAGAGGGAGTGCATGTATGTGGATATGGTGCCAATCTATCAGGTTACTTTGTCCTGGATGGTATCAAGTTTTTTTCAGTGATGTTGAAGCTGCACTCATCTAAGCTGGTGGGAGAGTATTCCACTTCACTGCTAAATTGTGCCTTGTAGAAGATGGACAGATGAAAGTATTTGACAAATGCACTGCTTCCACAAGATCTAGTGGATTTGTGCCACTTTTACCCACCAAAAAGCTCCGGACAGTGAGTGCATTATAACAAATCCAGTGGGAAGATTATCACTAAAAAGGTCAAGTTTCGCTCATAAAAGGTTTACAAAATTATGAGGGGCATGGATAGGGTAAATAGGCAAAGTCTTTTCCCTGGGGTCAGGGAGTCCAGAACGAGAAGGCATAGGTTTTGGGTGAGAGGGGAAAGATATAAAAGAGACTTATGGGGCAACTTTTTCACACAGAGGGTGGTACGGGTACGGAATGAGCTGCCAGAGGAAGTGGTGGAGGCTGGTACAATTGCAACATTTACGAGGCACTTAAATGGGTATATGAATAGGAAGGGTTTGGAGGGATATGGGCCGGGTGCTGGCAGGTGGGACTAGTTTGGGTTGGGATATCTGGTCAGTGTGGACGGGTTGGACCGAGGGGTCTGTTTCCATGCTGTACATCTCTATGACTCTAAGTGTTATTGACTTATAGAGTCACACTGCACTGAAACAAACTTCAGTTCAACACATCCATGCTGACGAATTGTCCGAGACTGACCCAATCCTAATTTCCAGCATTTGGCCCATATCCCTCTAAACCCAAATGATTCATCCAGACACCTTTTAAATGATGTAATCGTACTCAACTGTACAACTTCCTTTAGCAGCTTGTTCCACACACACACACAACCATCAGCATAAAAAGATGGTCCCTTACATCCCTCGATCTAACCCCCCATCACCCACAGCACCCCTTGTCCATTCCCCTGCCACACATATCGCCCCCATTCATTCACCCCCGTCACCCACAGTGCCCCCTGTATGTACCCCTGCCACCCACAACGCCCCCTGTTCATTCTGCCCGCCCCACCATCCACAGTGCCCTATCCATTTCCCCCGCCACCCACAGCACCCCCGTCCATTCCCCTCCCACCCTAAGCACCCCCTGTCCATTCCACTACCCCGCAATTCATAGTACCCTCTGTCCATTCACCCATGGCTCCCATCACCCTCACTGTCCATTCCCCCTACCACCCACAGCACCCCTGTCCATTTAGCCGGCACACACAGCGCCCCCTGTCAATTTCTCCCCCCCCCGCCCCACATAGCGCCCCCTGTCCATTCTCCCTCTCTACTTCTAACACCCTGTCCGTTGTCTCTCACGCCACCCTCTGCACCACTGTTATTTCTCTTCGCACTCTCTCCCCTCCATCCATTCTCTCTCCCTCACCCTCTGTCGCCATTCATTTTCCATCACTTCCCCCACCCTCTGCCACACAGCCCATTCCCTCTTCCCCCCACCTTCCATCCCCATCCATTCTCTAACCACCCAGTGCCCCTGTGCATTCTCTCTGTTTCTTTCTCTCCCAAAACTCTGCATATCCAATTCGCTCTCTCCTCACCCCATTCTGTATCACTCCTCCCCAGCACTCTGCATCCCCTCCCCCATTTTCTCTCTCTCTTGCCCCTCTCTCATTCTCTGTCACCCCCAGTCTTTCTCTCCGCTCTACCCTCTGCCCCCCTGTCCATTTTTTTCTCTCTCTCTCTCTCTCTACTCCCCCCCCCGAATCTGTCTCTCTTCTCCCCAGCTTCCCCCTCACTCCAGTCTTTCTCGTGTCTTGAGCCCTCTTTGATCGTTGTATCAAGCCCTTCTAAGGAGAGAGACAGAGAGAATGGGTGGTGATGAAGGGAAAGATGAGAAATGGCTGATCTTTACAATTGACAATAGCTAAAATGATATATTCAGAAACATCGTTAAAGTCTGAAAGTACATACATTCTTTTTTTTTAAATACCTGCTGAAATCTTTCTGAAACTTGCATTTAGGCTACAGCTCAGGACTGGCTGTAAGGGGTGAATGGACAATTTCTAGTCTTGTGTAATTGGTTCCAACTATGTAGAAATAGAATTGTAGAGCACGGATACAAAGCCTTTCAGGCAAGGCTGACCAGATATCCCAATTTAATCTAATGACCCATTTGCCAGCATTTGGCCCATCTCCTTCTAAACTCTTCATATTCATATACCAATCCAGATGTCTTTTAAATGTTGTAATCGTAGCAGTCATCACCAATTCCTCTCGCAGCTCATTCCAAACGCACAACATACTCTGTGTGAAAAATTTGCCCCATTAGTTCCCTCCATAAATCTATACCCTGTAGTCCTAGACTCGCTCCGACTACCCTGGGGAGAAGGCATACAAAAGTTGAGCAGCCAGACAGAATGCAAAAGGAACTAAAAGTTGAACCACAGGAGAAAAAAAAATGGCTCCACCCTTTTTTTCTCCTATCGGCATTTGAACACTTAAAAACTGTCAGTAACAGCGACATCTCCACAGATCATACTGCGTGTGCTCCTCGATGTCAGTTAGGCACTACTCATGTTTGGCAGTGTCAGCAAATCACTGCGCATGCTCCTCGCTGAAGAGGCGTGCGACTAACTTTTGACGAATCAATAGAAAGTCAAGGAGGACCGGAAGAAGAATGGTGCTCCTGCCACTCAGAGCTACCCTATTGTCTGAATGCGGAAGGTGGACCATGAGCTTCTGAACCTACTACTGCTCCACTATCTGAAAGATGATCGAGCTCCAGCTACAGACTGCAACTTCCTTCCTCTGTCCAACATCTGTGAGTATGGTACTCTTTTTTTTTCTCACCCCCTTTTTCATTCTGGGATCAAAGGGCGTGGGTTTTGACCATGCTAAATTGCCTATAGTCATCAGGGATGTGTAGGTTAGGTGCATTATTGAGTAGTAAATGTAGAGTAATACGGTAGGAGAATGGGTCTGGGTGAGTTGCTCTTCGGTGGGTCAGTGTGGATGTGTTGGACTGCAGGGATTCTATAAACTATTGACTTGTAGCAACTGAAAGAAAAGGGAGTGAATCCAAAGGGAGGACAACTCAGGAAATGTTGGTCCAGGTCTGTGTCTCAATTGGTAAATAGACAGGCAGGAGGCTGGAAGAACGTAGCAAGCCAGGCAGCATCAGGAGGTGGAGAAGTTGAAGTTTCAGGTGCAACTCTTCTTCAGGACTTGGGGTGAGTATAGGGAGAGCTGCAGAACAAGGGTGTGCTGGGGTCAGCGTGGTGAAGTGGGAATAGGTGAAGACAGGGAGAGGGTACAACCAGGTTGGTTAATTTGTGGAAGGAATCTGGTTGGTGGCATGGAGGAGTGGAAGGGAGTTGGGGAATGGTAAGGGAGGATATCTGAAATTGGAGAACTCAGTGTTGAGTTCTGGGAGCTGTAGGCTGCCCAGGCAGAAGATGAGGTGTTGTTCCTCCAATTTGCAGTTAGGTTCATTGTGGCAATGGAGGAGGCCAAAGATAGTCATGTCAGAAAGGGAGTGGAAGGGGAATTGAAATGGCCAGTGACTGGGAGGTCCGGTTGGCCTCCGTGGACCCGGCTGCGATGCTTGGCAAACCATTCCCCAAGTTTACACTCAGTCTTCCCGATGTAGTGAAGACCACAATTGGCAAACATGTGGCAAATTCAAGACCTCAAAGTGAAGTTGGAGCCTTTGCTGTGAAAAAATGCAGAAAGGAGGTTTATTGTTTCAATGATGATATATTGAGACGTGGAGAAAGTGAGAACTGCAGATGCTGGAGATCAGAGTTGAAAAGTGTGGGCTGGAAAAGCACAGCAAGTCAAGCAGTATCCGAGGAGCAACACAGCTGACGTTTTGGGCATGAGCCCTTCATCAGAATGATGTGTGGATGTACAAAGGGACCGCAGCATGCTTCTACACCAGTCAATGCCAGTTGTCAGACAGGTGCAGCAAGCAATCAGCAAGGCAAGTGGTATGTTAGCAAGAGAAATTGAGTTCAGAAATCCGAATGTCTTCCTGCAGTTAGGGAGTCATTGAATATATTCAAGGCTGAGTTCAATGATTTTTGAACAGCAAAGAAGTGTATGTTTATGGGGAAAGGCAAGAAAATGGTTGAAAGACCAGTACAGAACAGTTAGTCATACAGCTTAGAAACAGACCCTTCAGTTCAACTTGTTCATGCTAATTATATTCACAAACTAAACTAGTCACACCTGCCTGTGTTTCGCCCAAATCCCTCCAACTTTTCATATTCATGTACTTATCCAAATGTCTTTTAAACATTGTGACAGTACCTGCATCCACCACTTCATCTGGACATTCATTCCACATACAAATCACTCTGTGGGGAAAGAAAAGGTGCCCCACATGTCTTTTTAAAATGTTTCTCCTCTCACCTTCATTATTTGCTCGTGAATCTTGAAAACCCCCACCCGACAGAAAGGACACCTGCCGTTCACCTCATCTACTCCCCCTTATGATTTTATAAACCTCTATAAGGTTAACTCTCAACCTACTGTGCTCCAGCGGAAAATGTCCCAGCCTATTCACTTAGATGTTGGTGGATCCATATCCAGTTATGATTTGTTGAATGCTGGTGCAAGCTTGTAAGACCGAATGGCTTACTCCTGCTCCCAATTTTCTCGCACTGTGTCCAGGATAGCAAGACACCATAAGACATGGGAGTTGAAATTAGGCCATTCAGCCCATCTGGTCTGCTCAATCATTCAAACATGGCTGATAAGTTTCTCAACCCTATTCTCCCGCTTTCTCCCTATAACACTCGATCCCTTTGATACTTAAGAACCTATCTATCTCAGTCTTGAATATCCTAAGTGACCTCACCTCCACAGCCTTCTGTGGCAATGAATTCCATAGATTCACCATTCTCCGGCTGAAGACGTTTCTCCTTATCTCTGTTCTGAAAGGTTTTCCCTTCACTTTAAGGCTGGGCCCTCAGATCCTAATCTCTCCATCCAATGGAAACATCTTCCCAACGTCCACTCTGTCCAGGCCATTAAGTATTCTGTATGTTTCAATAAGATACCCCCGAGTATGGGCCAGTTAATCAGCATGAAACAGACCTTTCAGGATGAGGTACAGCAGGGATTAGGATAGGCAAAGTGAGAGTGGAGGGAGAGTGTGTGGGATGGAGATTTTCAGTTACTTGGTAATAAAAGAGGAAAGAGAGTTCGCTACGAATTAGAATTGATCGGATGGGCCAATAGGCTAAGGAGTAGCAGTGGGACTTTAATTCAGAGAAATGTGATGTTTTGCATTTTGCCATAAGGGGAAAAGACATGCAAAAGCAATAAAATGTCGAGCCACAGGGAAAAAAAACTTGTGGCTCCAACCTTTTTTTCTCTTATTGGCATTTGGAACTCAAAATCTGTCAAGGAACACGAGCATTCCCATTGGGCATTCTATGTATGTTTGCCGGTGTCAGCAACGCAGTGCGCATGTCTGCCGTGTCAGCAAAACACTGGGCATGCTCATCGCTGTCCGCAAAAAAGGCGCGAGACCTTCTTTTGACGAACCAATAGAGAACCCTGGAGGACCGGAAGGAGATTGGCCCTCCTGCCAATCAGAGCCACCCCATTGTCTGAATGCGGAGGTTTCGGCATGAGCTTCTGAAGCTGCTGCTCCTCTCCCTCTCTGAATGAAGATTGTGCTTCACCCAGACTGCAAATTCCTTCCTCTGTCTAAGACCTGTGAGTACGGCTGTCTATTTTCTCGCCCCCTGTTCCATGTGTTTTTAATTCTGGAGTTCAATTGTTGACTTGCAGAAACTGAGAGGAAAGGGAGTGAATTCTGGAGGGGACAGACTCTGGAAACGTTGGTCCAGGTCTGTGACGCAATGAGCAAAATAGACAGACAGGTGGCTGGAAGAAGAACACAGCAAGCCAGATAGCATCAGGAGAAGGAGAAGTGGACGTTTCGGTTTCTTCATGACGGGGGTGGGGCTGGGGGTAGAGGTGCAGATAAAGGGTGTGCTGGGGGCAGGGTGGTGAAGTGGGGATAGGTGAAGACAGGTAGATGGTACGTCCTGGTTGGTCAATGGGAGGAATGAATCTGGGAGGGAGGGAGGAATGGAATCAAGGGATGGGAAGGGAAGGGCAGGGCGATTTTGTTTTGAAATTGGAGCACTCAATGTTGAGTTCTCCGGACTGTAGGCTGTCCAGGTGGAAGATGAGATGTTGTTCCTCAATTTGCGGTTTGGTTTGATGTGGCAATGGAAAGTCTATGATGGTCATGTCAGAAAGGGAGTGGAAAGGGGAATTAAAATGGATGATGACTGGGAGGTCTGGTTGGCCTCTGTGGACTCAGCTGCGATGTTCAGCGAACCATTCCCTAAGTTTACGCTCTGTCTCCCTGATGTAGAGAAGACCACAATTTGCAAACAGGTGGCAAATGCAGTACCACAATGTGAAGTTATAGCTTTTGATGTGACGAAAAAGCAGAATGGAGGTGTATTGTTTAAATGGTGATATAATGGGATGTGCAGATGCTGGAGATCAGAATCAAAAGTGTGTTACTGGAATAGCACAGCAGGTTAGACAGCATCCAAGAAGTAGGAGAGTCGATGTTTCGGGCACGAGCCCTTCATCAGGACTGATGTGTGGATGTACAAAGAGGCCTCAGCGTCCTTTGGAACCAGTCAATACCAGTTGTCAGATGGGTGCAGCAAGCAATCAGCAAGGCAAGTGGTATCTTAGCAAGAGAAATTGAGTTCAGAAGTGGGGATGTCTTCTTGCAGTTATGGGGACATTGAATATATTCAAGGCTGACTTCATCTAATGTCTAAAGAAGTGGATGTTTATGGGAAAAGGCAAGAAAATGGTTTTAAGACCGGTACAGAACAGTTACAGAGTCATACAGCACAGAAACAGACCCTACAGTCGGACTAGTCCATGCTGACTATATTCACACAAACTAGTCCCACCTGCCAGTGTTTGGCCCATATCCCTCCAAATCTTTCCAATATATGTACTTACCCAAATGTCTTTTAAATGTTGTTACTGTACCTGTATCCACCACTTCCTCTGGATCTTCATTCCACACACAAACCATTCTGTGTAAACAAAAAAAAGTGCCCCTCATGCCTTTTTAAAATCTTTCTCCTCTCACCTTCAAATTTGCCGTGTAATCTTGAAACCCCACCCTCGGGAAAGGATACCCAGCAGTCATCTCATCTATGCCAATCATGATTTTATAAACCTCTGTAAGATCACCTCTCAAACTATGCTCCAATGAAAACTTCCCAGCCTATTCACCTAGATGTTAGTAGATTCATGTCGAGTTAGCATCTGTTGAATGCTGGTGCAGGCTTCAAAGGCCCAATGGCTGACTCTTGCTCCCAATTCTCACAGTCTGTGTCCAGGACGGCAAGAGACCATAAGACGGCACGGTGGCACAGTGGTTAGCACTGCTGCCTCACAGCGCCAGAGACCCGGGTTCAATTCCCGCCTCAGGCGACTGACTGTGTGGAGTTTGCACGTTCTCCCTCTGTCTGCGTGGGTTTCCTCCGGGTGCTCCGGTTTCCTCCCACCATCCAAAGATGTGCAGGTCAGGTGAATTGGCCATGCTAAATTGCCCGTAGTGTTAGGTAAAGGGTAAATGTAGGGGTATGGGTGGGTTGCCCTTCGGCGGGGCGGTGTGGACTTGTTGGGCCGAAGGGCCTGTTTCCACACTGTAAGTAATCTAATCTAAAAAAAAAAAGACATAGGAGCACATTTAGGTCATTCAGCCCATCGGGTCTGCTCTGCCATTCAATCATGGCTGATAGGTTTCTCAGCTCCATTCTCCTACTTTGTCTCCGTAATCCTCGATCTCCTTGATACTGTAGAACCTATCTATCTCAGTCTTCAATATCCTCAATGACCTGTCCACCCCAGCTTCTGTGGCAGTGAATTCCATAGATTCACGACTGTCTGGCTGAAGAAGTTTCTTCTTATCTCCATTCTTAAAGGTCTTCCCTTTACTCTGAGGCTGTGCCCACTGGTTGGAGAGACTAGAACCAATGGAAACATCTTCCCAACGTCCACTCTGTCCAAGCTAGTCAGGATTTTGAATGTTTCAATTGGAACCCCCCTGAGTGTAGCCCTGTTAATCAGCATGAACCACACCCTTCAGGGATGAGGTTCAACAAAGTGAGAATGGAGGGAGTGTGTGTGGGATAGAGATTTTCAGCTTCAAAGGAATAAGAGAGGAAAGAGAGTTCACTATAAATTAGATTTGATCAGATGGGCTGATGGGCCAAGGAGTGGAAGATGGTGTTTAATTTAATGAAGTGTGTGGTTTGCATTTTGGTCAAGTAATCCAGGCAGGACTGACACAGTTAAGGGGAGTGTTGCAGAACAAAGAGACCTCGAGTGCGGGTTCATAGTTCCTTGAAAGTGGAGTCTCAGGTAGACAGGACAATGAAGAAGGAATTTGGTATGTTTTCCTTTATTGGCTAGAGCATTGAGTATAGGAGTTGGGAGGTCATGTTGTGACTGTACAGGACATTGGTTAGGCCACATTTGGAAGACTGCGTTCATTTCTGCTTTCCCTGTTATAGGAAAGATATTGTGAAACTTTGAATAGGATCGGAAAAGATTTACAAGGCTGTTGCCAGAGTTGGAGGGTTTGAGATACAAGAAGAAGCTGAATAGGCTGGGGATATTTTCCCTGGAGCATCGGAGGCTGAGGGGTGACCTTATAGACGTTCATAAGGGGCAAGGATAGGGTGAATACCCAAGGTCTTTTGCCCAGGGTAGGGGAGTCCAAAACTAGAAGGCAGAAGTTTGAGGTGAGAGGGGAATTTTAAAAGGCATCTAGATGGGTACATGAATATGAAGGGTTTAGAGGGATATGGACCACATGCAGGCAAATTGGACAAGATTAATTTAGGATATCTGTTTGGCACAGACTAGTTGAATCGAAGGGTCTGTTTCCGTGCTATATGACTTTAATCGTCGGCGGTGAAAGCAAAAGGGTCGTTGTGAAGACTGGACTTTCAAAGCAGCTTTCAAGGATGTTTTGCTCTTACTGGGAACAGAAGAATTTGACTGAAGTGTGTCGGTGTTAATGCCTTGATGTCTCATTTTGTTCCCACCTTTCTGGGGATGTTAACCATTTCATGTCTGGTTGTTCATCAAGAAGCTGAATTGCAGGTTCACCCTGAATTGACAAACTTTTGTTTTGCTTTCCAAAATCAGACTTGCTCACTGTCAGCAGGAGCCCAATGTTGTGAAAGATATTAACTTTCAGGTGGAGTTACCCAAAATTCAGAGAGGTGTCAGTCTTGATGTTTTCGCTTTTCTGCCCCTGTAAGATCCTGAATCAGCAGCTTCAGGAGGATTAGTTAGAGCAGAGGGAGAGAGAGAGAGAGAGTGGGATGGTGTTTTCCTTTTTGTGGAACAACAAAAGAAAAGAATATTCTGCAGAAAGTAGAATTGCTTGTTCTGAATTTCAACCCTGCAATGGTAATAATGACTTTTGTAATCTCTTTTTGCAGAGTATTTGAAGATCTGAAGACAGAAGTTTCAAAATCAACAGAGAAGGCCGCCTGCCCAAAACATTGACTCTCCTGCTCCTCGGATGCTGCCTGACTTGCTGTGCTTTTCCAGTGCCGCACTTTTCAACACTGACTCTCCAGCGTCTGCAGTCCTCACTTTGACGTCAATGTCTGACAGTCACTCAATCCATCGGGACCGCAACAATTTTCAACTATAATTCTGTGAGAAGGAGCAAAGCTTTTTGGTTCCTGTTTCGGTACATTTTCAGCGTCAGTGGGACTGGATGAGAAATCCTGTTGGTGCAGTGCACTGAATGTGGATCATGTAACAGCGATACGGTCTGGAAAGAGGAATTCACGGCAGAGAGGGACTGTACACGCATTTGTGTGCAGCGCAAGCTTCAGCCATGGAGAAACCAGAGGAATCCTGCCCTTTGGAGAAACCATGGAAGTGTGGCAACCATGGAAAAGGCTTTCATGTCCCATCTGTCCTGGAGTCTCATTGGCGCAGCCACACTGGGGAGAGGCCGTTCTCCTGCCCTGTCAGCGGGATTGTCTTCAGCGATTCCTCCACCCTGCTGAAGCACTGGCGGGCCCTGACAGGACAGCTGAAAGGCCTCTCCCTCGTGTGGACCCGCCAGTGCTTCAGCAGGGTGGAGGAATTGCTGAAGACTTTCCCGCAGTTGGGGCAGCAGAAAGGCATCTCCCCCAAGTGCAGGAAGGCCTTCAGCAATTCCTCTTCCCTGCTGAAGCACCGGCGGGTCCACACTGGGAAGAGGCCCTTCAGCTGCCTGAGTGCTGGAAGGCCTTCAACAATTCCTCCAACTTGCTGACCCACTGATGGGTCCACACGAGGGAGGGGCCATTCTCCTGCACTGAGTGCTGGAAGGCCTTCAGCGATTCCTCCGCCCTGCTGAAGCACCAGCGGTTGCACACAGGGAGAGGCCTTTCAGTTGCCACGAATGCGGGAAGGCCTTCAGCAATTCTTCCAACCTGCTGAGGCATTGGCAGGTCCACATTGGGGAGAGTCCATTCTCCTGCCCCGAGTGCTGGAAGGCCTTCAGCAATTCCTCTGCCCTGCTGAAGCACCAGCAGGTCCACACGGGGAAGAGGCCATTCAAATGCCCTGAGTGTGGGAACGCCTTCAGCAATTCCTCTGCCCTGTTGAAGCACCAGTGGGTCCACACTGGGGAGAGGCCGTTCTCGTGCCCCAAGTGTGGGAACGCGTTCAGCAATTCTTCCACCCTGCTGAAGCACCAGCAGATTCACAATGGGGAGAGGCAATCACCCACTCTGTGCAGGAAGGGCATCACCCGCACCTCCCACCGACAGAGCCACCAGCGAGTTCATGTGCCATCGCAAGGGTAGTGAAGGAACAATGGCCGAGTGCCATTGTTGACTGGACCAATAGTAAAAGAAGTGAGGTGGCATGGGGGGGAGCGGAGGGGAGTGTGCGAGCTTTGACCTCGAGCTGTTTAAAAAGTAGCTACTTTTTCTACACCTTTTTTGCTGGGGAGATCTGAAGCTGTAACAAAGGTGGGTCACAATAAAGGTTACTGAACTTATGGCCAGGCTCAGACTCTCAATGAAAGCTTTGTGCTCCAAGAGGTTTTTGTTTTAAAGCTGCTCATTTCTTTCCAATGTCGTGTATCAGGTGGAGCAGTGAATGAGTAGCTGGTATCATTAGAAATTGTAAATTTTTCAGGAGTGCAGAGTGCATCGTTTCATCGGCATTGTAAAGTTTACTGGCAGCACCAAGGTGTGGGCTGCGTTCACTAGAAATGATATGGAGGAGCCAGTGTTGGACTGGGAAGGACAAAGTTAAAAATCACACAACACCAGGTTATAATCCAACAGGTTTATGTGGAAGCACTAACTTTTGGAGCAGTGCTCCTTCATCAGGTAGCTGTGAAGCAGGATCAAAAGGCACAGATTTTGTAGCCAAAGTTCAGTGTCATGCACCTGATAGGATATATTGAACAAACCTGGATTGCTGTTAAGTCATTCACCTTTTAGAATGGGTTGCAGGTTTCAGTTCATTAATATGTAAATCCCAGAACATCCTTTCTGTCACGTTCTCAAGATGACTTAAGATTTCATTAAAAAAAGTGATAGCTCAGAAAATGCGTGAACGGTGTAGGGTTTGAGTCTGTCAGTATCCCAATCTTGAATTAGACTGGTTCTATTTCCAAAGTAGGAACTTTATAAAATATTACATGAATTGGCTGCCTGCAGACTGTGCACATTTTGAGCAAAATTGAAAGTATCTGCAAATGTAATTCTGCCAATACAAATTCACCCCATAGAGTTATATGTGTGTGATTGCGTGCATGAGAGAGTGTGATTGTGTGCATGAGAGTTTGTGCGTGAGAGTGTGTGTAAGAGTGTTTGCATGCTTGGTAAATTGTGAGTGTGATGGAACATAAGCCTGTGAGAGTGTTGGGGGGTTGTATGTGTGTATGTGTATGAGAGAGGTGTGAATAAAAGCGAGGGATTGCATTTTGCTAAAACAAGGAAGTGCAAGACTTGTACAGTTAATGGTAGGACCTTGGGTTGTATTGCAAAACAGTGAGAAGTTCAGCTACATAGTTCTTTGAAAGTTGCATCACTGGTAGACATGGCGGTTAAGAAGTCATTTAGCACCATTCCCTTCACTGTTTCACCATTGAGGATAGGAGATGGGACATGTTGAGGTTGTGCAGGATGTTGGTGAGGACACTTTCCAGGTACGGAGAGCATTTCTGGTGGCTCTGTAACAGGAAGAATTCTATTAAGAGGGTTCGGTAAAGATCTACCAGGATGTTCCCAGGACTGGAGGGTTTGAGCTATAAGGAGAGGCTGGGACTTTTTTCATTGGAGCACAGGAGGATGAGGGGTGACCTTATTGAGATTTATAAAATCATGAGGAGTGGAGGTAAGGTGAACAGCAAAGAGGGAGCTCAAAACTAGGGGCATTTTTTTCAAGATGAGAGGAGAGAGATTTAAAAGGAACCTGAGGGGCAATGTTTTGACAGAGGGTGGTTTGCATGTGGAATGAACTTGCTGAGGAAGTGGTAGATGTAGGGGCAGTTACAACGTTTAAATGATATTTGGATGGGTACATGAATAGAAAGGTTGAAGAGGGATGAAAGCAAATTACTGCAGATGCTGGAATCTGAAATCAAAAGAGAAAATGCTGGAAAATCTCAGCAGGTCTGGCAGCATCTGTAAGGAGAGAAAAGAACTGACGTTTCGAGTCTAACTGACCCTTTGTCAAAGGTTTAAGAGGGATATGGGTCAATTGCAGGCAAGTGGGACTAGTTTAGTTTGGGAATCCTGGTCGGCATGGATGAGTTGGATGAAGGGTCTGTTTTTGTGCTATATGTCTCTGAACCAAAGAAGTGATCTTATTGAAACCAATAGAATTCTGAAAGGGGCTTGACAGGATAGATGCAGATAAAATGCTCCATTGTGGAAGGAGTCATAGAATCCCGACAATGTGGAAGCAGGCCATTCAGCCCATCTATTCCACACTGGCCCTCCGAAGAGCATCCCACCCATACCCATCCCGTTACTCCATATTTCCCATGGCCAGTCCACCCTAACTGGCACATCCCTGGACACTATGGGCAATATAGTACAACCAATCCACCCTAACCTACACCCTTATCTATAAATTACCTTCACGAGAATGTAATTTAAATGCAGAACTTTTCTAAGAAAAATGTCAGTCTGACAACATTGGGACTCAGACAGAATTCACACCTATTGTCTCTTAAAGGGATATTTCTGCTTATAAATAGGGCAACGTCTCCTCGAAATGTAGATTCATTTAGATATGACTGCGTCACTTTACATATTAAGATATTCCTTTTAATGTGCACGCATCCGTTTGAAATATAATCTTGTCCATTTAAATCTCTTTATTTGCAGAAATAGCCCGTTAAAATGTCCATGCCTTTTAAAATGCAGATTTCCCCCTTTAGATATGACTCCGTTCCGTTAGATGTGGGAATATCTGTTTAAATTGAGCCGTGAGCTTTCCCAATGTAGACAGGGCTCCTGGAAACGTGGCAGTGTCCCCCCTGCAGCTGCAGAGCGAGACAGGAGAGTTTGTTTTTGTGAATGAGCAGTTGTAGCGCGAGGTGGCTGTTGCTTGGTGACGGTGAGGCTCCTCCGGCCCCGCCCATCCCCCCCGTGCAGACGTCACGCGGGGGCGAAGGCGGTTGGGAGGAGAAGTCGCTCGAGCGGGGAAGCGGCGGGAGGGCGGCCGTTAGGAAAATGGCGCCGTGCGGCCCGGGGCAGACACCCGTCACTGGGCACCGCCGCCTTCCTGGCGCAGCTGCTGAGTCACGGCCACACCGGCCGACTGTACAGCAGGCAGGAGCCGGTGAGCATTCTGGAGGCGGATGGGGTTAAGGGCCTGCTTGGGAACTCGTCGGCCGCCTGGGTGGTGGAGTTCTACTGGTCGTGGGGCGGCCCCTGTGTCAACTATGGGGCCACCTGGAAGGTACTGGGCCCGGGAGGTGAAAGGTGAGGCAGGTTGGGGGGGGACGGAGGGGAAGGAATGTGGGGCCTGTCCTGTCATAGTGACATTTTACACTCACTTTCCATCTGCTTTTACTGGCGCTTGTGCTGTTTCCCCCTCACTGTTTGTTTAATCCTTGTGCTGTTTACCCCTCACTGTTACTTGTGCAATTCCTTAGACTAGTGTGTAAATACTAGTGAAGGAGATTATGCACCAGCATATGTTCCTCAGTCATTGAAGGGCAGGACCTGTGGAGAATGGTTAGTAAAGCATGTGGTGTGCTAAGCCTGGTTAACATGGATATAGTTTGTTATTTGTCAAATTATACTTTGTATTATTTAGAGTCGTCAGAGTTGTACAGCACGGAAACAGACACCTTTGGTCCAACCCCTCCATGCCGACCAGATATCCTAAATTAATCTCGTCCCATTAGCCAGCACTTGGCTCATATCCCTCTCAACCCTTCCCATTTATATACCCATCCAGATGCCTCTTAAGTGCTGTAATTGTACCAGCCACCACCACTTCCTCTGGCAGCTCATTCCATACACACACCACCCCACCCTCTGCATGGAAAAGTTGCCCCTTATGTATACCTTTTATATATTTCCGCGCTCACCCTAAACCTATGCCCTCTCGTTCTGAACTTCACCCCGACACTGGGGAAAAGTCAAAAACGTTGAGCAGCCAGACAAGATGGAAAAGCAATAAAATGTTGTGCCGTATGGGGAAAACAATTATGGCTCTACCCTTTTTTTTTCTCCTATTGGCATTTGACACTTAAAATCTGTCAATAATACCAGCAGCGCCACTGAGCATATTGTGTGCGTTCCTGTGTTAACAAGCACGGCCATGTTCACCGGTGTCACCAAAACATTGCACATGTTCCTCACTGTCGGCAGAAAGGTGTGAGACCTTCTTTTGATTGACCAAGAGTACGACACACTCATTTCTCATCCCCTTTTCCATTTATTTTCCATTGTGATGTTCAATTGTTGACTTGCTGCAACTGAAAGGAAAGGGAGTGAATCCAGGGAGGGGACAGACTTGGGAAAAGTTGAGCCAGGTCTGTGACTTAATTGGCAAAATAGACATGCAGGAGGCTGGAAGAACGTAGCAAGCCAGGCAGCATCAGGAGGCCAAGTCAATGTTTTGGATGTCACCCTTGTTGAGGACTGGGGATGGGTGTAGGGAGAGCTGCAGAACGATGTGCTGGGGGCAGGGTGGTGAATTGGGGATAGGCGGGGACAGGGAGAGGGTACAACCTGGTAGGTCAGTGGTAGGAAGGAATCTGGTTGGTGGCGGCAGGGAGGGGCTAGGAAGGAATTCAAGGGGTGGCGAGGGAGGTAAATAAATTGGTGAACTCCATGTTGAGTCCACCAGGCTGTAGGCTGCCCAGGTGGAAGATGTGTTGTTCCTCCAATTTGCGGTTTGGTTCGTTGTGGCAATGGAGGAGGCCAAAGATGGTCATATCAGAAATGGAGTGGGAAGGGGAATTAAAATGGGTGGCGACTGGGAGGTCTGGTCAGCCTCTGCGGACTGGTCCCCAAGTTTATGCTCAGTTTCCCCAGTGTAGAGAAGACCACAATTGGCAAACACGTGGCCAATGTGAAGTTAGAGCTTTTGCTGTGTAAAAAAAAAAGCAGAAAGGAGATGCTTTGTTTAAATGTTGATATAATGTTTTGGGATATGGAGAAAGTGAGGACAGCAGTTGCTGGAGATCAGAGTCGAAACGTGTGGTGCTGGAAAAGCACAGCAGATCAAACAGCATTCCAGGAGCAGGAGAATTGACATTTTGGGCATGAACCCTTTATCAGGAATGACGTGTGGATGTACAAAGGGACCTCGGCATCCTTTAGGAGAAAGTGAGGACTGCAGATGCTGGAGATCAGAGCTGAAAATGTGTTGCTGGAAAAGCGCAGCAAGTCAGGCAGCATCCAAGGAGTAGGAGAATCGACGTTTCGGGCATGAGTTTCCTGAAGAAGGGCTCATGCCCGAAACGTCGATTCTCCTACTCCTTGGATGCTGCCTGACCTGCTGCGCTTTTCCAGCAACACATTTTCAGACCTCAGCGTCCTTCCTCACCAGACAATGCCAGTTGTCAGGTGCAGCGAGCAATGAGTAGTGCAAGTGGTACATTAGCAAGAGGAATTGAGTTCAGAAGTGGGGATTTCTTCCTGCAGTTAAGGGGTCATTGAATATATTCAAGGCTGAGTTCATGTGATTTTTGAACAACAAAGAAGTGGATGTTTATGGGGCGGGGGGAAGGTGAGAAAATGTCTGGACATTCATTCCACACACAAACCACACTCTTTTTTTAAAAAAATGCTGCCCCTCAAGTCTTTTTAAAATCTTTGTTCTCTCACCTTCAAAATTTGCTGCCTATCCTCAGTGACCTGGCCTCCATAGCTGTCTATGGCAATGAATTCCATAGGTTCACCACTGTCTGGCTGAAGACGTTTCTCCTTCTCTCTTTCTAAAACGTCTTCCCTTTATCTAAGGCTGTGCCCTCCGCTCCTTGTCTCTCCTACCCATGGAAGCATCTTCCCAACGTCCACTCTGTCCCGGCTGGTCAGTATTTTGACCCTTCAGAGTAGGGATTCGGTTCAGCAAAGTGAAAACAGAGGGGGCCTGTGTGGTATGGAGACTTTCAGCTTCTAGGGTATAAGAGAGCAAAGAGAGTTTGCTATAAGTTAGAATTTCTGGGGTGGGCAACAGGCTGAGGAGTGTCAGATGGAGTTTAATTCAGAGAAATGAGGTATTGCATTTTGGTTGAGCAATCCAGGCAGGACTGACAGTTAAGGGGAGTGTTGCTAAACAAAGAGATCTTTGAGTTGCAGGTCGATAGGCTAGTGAAGAAGGCGTTTGGTATGATTTCCTTTATTGGTCAGAGCATTGAATAAAGGAGTTGTGAGGTCATATTGTGGCTGTACATTGGTGAGGGCATTTTTGGAAACTACGTTAATTTCTGCTCCCCCTGATATAGGAAAGAACTTATGAAAATTTGAAAGGGGTCGTGAGAATGTTTGTAAGGAAAACTTGTCCTTCAGCATTTAGACTAAAATGTAATGTTGAATTATAGAACACATTTGCTCCACACTAGAAAATAGACAGGCAGGGAGGGTAAGGCATATAAGAACATTTGCCTTAACATCAGTGAATTTGTATAAACAGGATATTGAGTGATCACATTCACGGCAGTTCCTTTGTGAAATGAATAAGTGTTTGATTCTGACCTCGAAATGAAACTCGGTATCTCCCGAATTATTGCCTTTCACTCCTCCCACCCTGCCCCCTGTAAAAACGCCAACCCATTCTCCCAATTCCTTAGTCTCCGCCGCATCTGCTCCCAGGAGGACCACTTCCAAAAACGTACAACCCAGATGGCCTCCTTCTTCAAGGACTGCAATCTCCCCCCCGACGTGGTCGACGATGCCCTCCACCGCATCTCTTCCACTTCCCGCCCCTCCAACCGCCACCAGGACAGAACCCCACTGGTCCTCACCTACCACCCCACCAATCTCCATGTACAGCACATCATCCGCCGTCATTTCCGCCACCTTCAAACGGACCCCACCACCAAGGATATATTTCCCTCCCCTCCCCTATCAGCATTCCATAAAGACCACTCCCTCCGTGACTCCCTCGTCAGATCCACACCCCCCACCAACCCAACCTCCACTCCTGGCACCTTCCCCTGCGACCGCAGGAGGTGCAAGACTTGCGCCCACACCTCCCCCCTCACCTCCCTCCAAGGCCCCAAAGGAAACTTCCATATCCGCCACAAATTCACCTGCACCTCCACACACATCATCTATTGCATCCTCTGCACCTGATGTGGCCTCCTCTATATTGGGGAGACAGGCCGCCTACTTGCGGAGCGTTCCAGAGAACACCTCTGGGACACCTGGACCAACCAACCCAACCACCCTGTGGCTCAACACTTCAACTCCCCCTCCCACTCCACCATGGATATGCAGGTCTTTGGACTCCTCCATCGCCAGACCACAACAACACGACGGTTGGAGCAAGAGCGCCTCATCTTCCGCCTAGGAACCCTCCAACCACAAGGGATGAACTCGGATTTCACCAGTTTCCTCATTTCCCCCCCCACCTTGTCTCAGTCAAATCCATCGAACTCAGCACCGCCTTCCTAATCATCTTCTGCAATCTTCTTCCTGACCTCGCTGCCCCCACCCCAGTCTGACCTATCACCCTCACCTTGACCTCTTTCCACCTATCGCATTTCTGACGCCCCTCCCCCAAGTCCCTCCTCCCTACCTTTTATCTTAGCCTGCTGGACACACTTTCCTCATTCCTGAAGAAGGGCTTATGCCCGAAACGTCGATTCTCCTGTTCCCTGGATGCTGCCTGACCTGCTGCGCTTTTCCAGCAACACGTTTTCAGCCCTTTCACTGTTATCTGTCTAGTTCAGAACATGCAGTGCTTTTGTAAAAAAAAAATTCATATAAAGAAAGCGTGTTTGTCACAGCACCGCCTTTGTAAAAAAACTTGTGTATAAAGATATTATACAGAGTAGCCCGCCAGGGCTCTTGGAAGAAGAGTGACTGCTACTCTTCTGGGTTAATAGAATCCAGTTAGCTTGTCTTATAGGTATCAGTGTTATGCTGTAACGGTGATGGTATTAATGAAGGGGATAATTTAAAATTAAACTAAACTGTCTGTAAGAGTTTTATTTTTATTCCAGACTTCCAAAGAGTACGATCTCCGGGATGAACCAAGATAGGCTGACAGGTCTGAGTCCACAAGGGACTCCCTGGGCTGTCTCAATTTGGCGCTGCAAGCAGGGTTCCAACAAGGGCTACATTTGAGTGAAACTGGAAAAGAGGAGTTCCATCGAAGGGTTGGACTCAAGACCAATGGGCCCAAAGGTAAAATTGTACCTTGATTACTCTCTGTCTACATCTGTGTGGTGTTTCCCCCATTTCACTCTCTCGGTACCCTGACGGAACCCTAAATGAGATCGTTTAAATGGGACTAAAAACAGAAACTGTCAGGATTTTACAATGTTGAGAATGTTTTGCAGAAATCATTAGTCTTGTTGTTCATTGTCGGGTTGTTGATTAGTGAAAGTTTTAAGTCGAGATTATCTTCTCTGTTGTATCTATTCATCTTGGCTTGTCTTGCTTTGCTGTTTGTGTTGTTTGTTAGTTATAGTTTTGTTCTGTTGGGTGTTCTTCATTTATGAAATAGAGGGTGGCTGCTGCTTTTGTCATTTATATCAAAAAAAAGCTGGCCAGTGATACAATTCTTGCATACTTGGTTAAGCAACTATGTGCCACATCCAGGATTTATGAGAAATCTGGAATGTGAGTGCCTCATTTCTCTTAAAATGTTCATGTGTATGTACGAGAGAGTGCGCATGTGAGACAGAGACTCAGCACTGATTCCCTGCAGCTTGCAGAAAGTTTAATCCTATGAGATTTGGTTTGGATGCACATTTGCTTGTTGATGAATGAATGTTTGCGTTTGTACTTTGTGGGGTTGGAGCCCTTGTTGATCAGTAGTTTTGTGAAGATTTAAAGTAGGTCGGATAACTATGAGTGTGCCCCTAGATAAGATGGAAGACAAATGTCCCCTAACAGAAATAACAAGTCTGTATTATTAATTATGAGAAACAATTAAGGAGAATATCAGCTGCAGCTGCTCAACAGAATAAGGATTGGTCTCTAGGAGGCACACATGATTTAACTCTATTCACTAAAATTGAACAAGGGATTTGGGGAAAAAAGAAAGGGAAGTAAGCAGAAAGAAGTCTTATCAGAGTGGGAAAGGGTAGCTCGGGGGAAAAAATGGGAAAAATCCATGCAATCATCATGGAGACAAAACTGTATTAAAAGGGGAGATAGTCCATTAACTGAGGAAGGATGTGAACTAAATTGGACAGAACTAAAACATAAATGTGAAGCACATGATTTAGAAGCAGAATTGGGATAGGCAAGGGAGAAAATTTAAAAAACGCGAAGATTCAGAATCTACGTTGAAACGTCAAGGGCACCAAAGAAAAAGGAAACTGATGAACAAACAACAGACTGCAATTGCAGCTGCGCAGGACGAAGCTGACAAGGACTGTTCCTTATACCCCACCCTCCCCTCTTCCATAGACCCATTACAAAGGAATCCTGATCCGTTTGTAGATGGTGGGGGAGATATTGATTCGGAGGAGGAAATATTTTATGCTTCTAATCCTGTCAGCTGACCACCTCCGGTTCCCTGCCTGAACCCTCCCCCCTTACTCTGATGACGAACGTGCCAAGGCTCATGACCTCCCCCCAGCTGTCCTGCCGAATAAGAATTCGGCTTACCACAAACCCGGTGCCTACTGAACTAGGAGTCAATTAAAATTAAAACCTGGAAGAAACACTGAAGAGACTCCTTTTGATTTCCACTGCCCCGAAACTAATAAGTCCCGAAGACACTGATGATTTGCAATCAAAGTCTCAGGACCTTAATATCAGACCTTGCACCCAAAAAGAAATTTCCCGAATAGAAGAGGTCCCTAACCCACAGGCTCTGAATCCGGGACAAGCCCAATTTATGGATCTTTATCAACCATGGAAACCTCATGACTCTCAAGCATTATCAATAAGGCTGCAGATTATTGAAGGAATCCTGAGGGATCTGTTAATTACATTAATAGGACTAAGACCATTTATAATGCTGCCTCCCAAGACCTAATTCACCTCAGAATGCAGCTTTTTGCCTGAAAAATGGGCGAGTTCTGAGAAATTTTACAAGGTAATAATCATACCCAGCTTGTAGTCTGGCACCCGGCGGAAACTATCAGATTGGATTATTACCTTTCTCCATCAAGCAGTGCATCGTGTAGTTGATGTGGGTAAAGTCTTAACATGTAAACCCAGCTCAGGCGAAGAGGCTGAGGAGTTCCTTACCTGTTTTAAGGAATGCTATGGCGCTTCCTCTGGTGACACTAACTACCGACAAGAATGATCATCCCAATTTAATGCCCTATGTATGATTCTTACCTGATCAGGTACAGGAAGCTATTAAAACCCACAATAACCACCGGCAAGATGCTGAGGATGCACAATTCAGCCGAGAGGTTTGTTACTTCTGAGAACTAAAGGATCCCAAGAGTAAGGCTACCATCGGCACGGTCAAGACAGAACTTGCCCAAACTGCAGTGGCTAACCTTAAACCCAGTATTCAAAGAAGACCTTTACGTCTGCAAGGTCAGTCAAGCTAGCAAATGAAACTCTCATACTATCGTCCAGTATGGCACGACAGTAGAAATGGTACTGTGTATTCACAACATCCCAATGGACCTTGCGGTCCTCCTATGTATCCTTCCCCAACAGTCCATGTGCCCCTATACACCCTCTCATTACTCTTCACTTCCTCCCCCACCCCCTAGAGTCCCCCAACAACTACACCTTTGTTTCAATTGCAGTGAACCAGGACATTGGTCCAAGAACTGCCCTTTCCGTAGCAGTCCCTGGTTCATCACCGCAGTAAAAACAACAGACAATCTCCTGGTCTCCCTCCCCAGTGACCTCAGCAGGTTGCCCCTTTTACTGCACAAAACCCTTTTCAAAACTGACTCCCGGATATAGAGCACTATACTTACCGCTAGCCCAGAAGATGGACCTATGCTAATTCTTAACCATAATGGCCACGATATTGAATTTATGTTTGACACAGGAGCCACAGTTTCATCACTTCCCGTCCATCTTTCTAATGCTTTTGATTTTCAAATCTCTGATGATGATGAAATCCTGCAATGTTTTGATGGTTCCTCTAATAAACATGCATACGCTGTCCCTCTGACAGTGGTGTGGAAAACTTGTGCCACGCTCCCTTTTTGCTTTGTTGTTACTAATGGATTACGTATCCCTCTACTCGCTAGAGATCTCCTCTGTCCTCTAAATATTACTATTGAATGTCATGATGATGGTATCCTGATTCAGGATCCACCTCATTTTGTTCAATGCATCAATACCAAACCAAAGCCTCCTCGATGGTGGTCATTTGATTTGGATCCTTATGCTTTTGATCCTATTTTACATAACGTCCCTCACCCCCACATTATTTTAGCTTATGACTCATCCGGGAATGATCTCAGGTTTGAACAGATACTATAATCCCTTACTGGGCACGACTCAGCACGCTTGGGTGATTGGTGAGATCAGATCACCAGCTGGTGTCAGTTCCTCTTCATAGCTGGAAAACTGGCCCTCTCATTTTCCCCTGTGTCACCACTCACTTGAACCCAGAACATAAAACCTAAGAAGTAGGTTTTGACACTAAGACTCTTTTTGATCATGCTGATCAAACTTGCCGTGAAATTCAGCCGCTCACTCAAGGATCAATCCTATTTTATGTACAACCTTAGTCGATTCATGACAGCCTGCATCATCATCATGCCCACCATCACCTGCAGGACGCAGTATACCCTGGAGTCTGGGTGGACTCTAAAACACAAGTGGGCCTTGCTAAGGTCCCACCCATCATTGTTCTGATCAAACCTAATTCTGTCCTCCTGTCTATATCTCAATACCCCCTGAAACCAGAAGGTGAAGCTGGCATTCAACCTGTCATTGCTTTATTTCTACAGCAAGGCCTTCTAGTCCCATGCCATTCTTCTGTCAATACACCTATCTTTCCGATCCCTACACCGGGATGTCCTGAATGTCGTTCACGACCTTCGTGAAGTAAATAAAATCATTGAGGCTCATAATCCTCCAGTTGCTAATCCTGCTACTATCCTCAGCCAAGTTCCAGTTGATGCCAAGCTCCAGTTGAAGCCAAGCTCTTCACTATCGTTGACCTCCAACATGCATTCTTTTGTCTTCCTTTGCATCCAGATAGCCCAATACATTTTTGCCTCCTTTTAAGGGCCACCAATATATGTGGACTTGCCTACCTCAAGGGTTTATTCAGTCGCCGACACTCTTTTCAGAGACTCTTCATGCCCAGCTTGAATTATTTGAATTTTCTGGAGACGCTACCCTAGTTCAATACATCGATGACCTCCTCGCTAGCCCTGACAAAGTGTCCAATCACACTGACTCCACTACCTTTCTCAACCATCCACATCAGTGTGGCTCGCTTGTACCCCCCAGCAAAGTTAAGACTAATCAGAAAGAAGTTAAGTTCCTAGGTACTCTCATTTCTGAATTCGATTGGTGCTTGACACCTGAACGTATTGATCCTATTCTTTGTATTGCCCCTCCAACCACTCCTAAACATAAGGCAGTTTCTCAACCTCATCAATTATTGCCGACAATGGATTCCTAATTGTGCCCTTCTGACCCAAACATTATCTCCCCTGTCCTCGTCTAATGAGACTTAACGGTATGAACTCACCCCATAACAACTACAAGTCTTTATGGAGCTTAAAACTGCCCTCTCTTCAGCACTCACGCTAGGCCGACGTTTGTATGTCTGCCACTTTCATCTTTATGTTGCCATCCTTGATACCTGTGCTTCAGCTGTTCTCACCCAGCAGCATGGCTCCTCTTGGCGCCCTATTGCCTATTTTTCTACTCAACTTGACCCCATTGCTCAAGGTATGCCTTCCTGCACCCAGATTCTCTCTGCCATCCATACTATGGTAGTGGCTGCCTCTAATAAAACTTTACATCAAAATGTAGAAGTCTGTACCTCGCATTCTGCAGTATCCTTGCTGATTTCTAAATATACTCAACACCTCGTTAAGGTTCGTCTCAGTCGCTGTGAGGTTTCATTACTTCTGAATCCGTTTCTCTCCTTTAAATGCTGCTCTAACATTAACCCTCTACATTCCTGCAGGAAGAACCGCTTGAACTGCCCGATCCTCCCCATGATTGTGTTCTCATAAATGAACTTGTTACTAAACCATGTCCTGATCTTACGGACAACACAGATGTGATCAACAAAACTGGTCAAGATGCAGGGAAGATACTTGCCCAACTGTTGTCTGATTCAAATGGATGGAAGTTTACTTGCTGGCTATGATCGCTGTGTGGATGGATTGTACTGATAGTCCTTGGTCTCATCCTAGGAATATATACTGTCGTCCGCTTATGCATGAAATGGACTGTACATTGGTTTTCACCTAAGCCAAAGAAGAGTCTGCTTAATTGACCCTTGTCTAACCCTCTACCTCTATGCCTGAACTTCCATGCTGAAATCCAGTATCTTTCAGACTCTGCTTCTCTGGACGATGACCTGGCAGAGGAGGCACTTGACTTATTTGAAAATACAAATTGACTGAATGGACTAATTATTGTTATAAGCCAAGTAGTTGTCATGAAATAACAAAAGAAGGGAATAAGAAAGTCTATAGCATAAAACTTGTTTTTAAACATTTAAACTAAAATATAATGTTGAATTATAGAGCACATTTGCTGCACACTAGAAAATAGACAGGCAGGGAGGCTTGGTAAAAGGGGAGAACTCAAGGTATGCAGAAGATAACCAAATGATAACAGGATACCCTAAGGCAATTAAGTACATTTGCCTTAACAGTGAATCTGTGTAAATAGGACACGGAGTGATAACATTCATGGCTGTTCCCTTGTGAAATTAATGACAGCGTTTGATTCTGACCCCGAAACGAAACTTGGTACTGTCAAAAACCTTGTAATTGACAGTCAGGTCCTGTTAATTATAATAGATTCCTATTACCCTTTGCAAGCTAGGCAAACAGAGGGAAAAACACCTTTGCTGTTAAAAGTCCCTGACTTGAGAGTTCAAAAGGACAAGAGAGAGAAACCATTGTAGCGCTGGGGCTCCCGAAGCCATTAAAAAATTACCTGCTTTGGATTGAACGTAATTGTATTTTTGAGACTTTATGATGGTACTGAGTAGCCATTACTGGTTATTAAATATGAACTCTGTAAAAGGTAACATTGACGAAGCTTTAACTTACTTGCTGTTCTTGCAGACCACTCTACAGACCTTTCAGACTACCCCACTGTCAATTCCAACAAATCAGATCTTATGTCTTATTTGAATCACAACCCTGAAAAGAGAACATGTTTAATTCGAAGACTAATGAATCAGTTTAAATGCAACCTTTTGGTAACATCTCAGCTTCAGGTACAGTATGATTCAGTGCCTAAAAAGCAGGAGTTTACTCCTAGCTTAGAAATTATTCTCAGCCTAACATTGAAGAGATTCAGGCACAATGTGTCAGGAAGCCATTTTATGGTCAAAAGTTTGCCCTCCTGCTAAGAAGCCGTTTTGGAAAATAAGTGTATCTGACTTGTGACCTGTGCAAGGTTAGGAACTCTCCAATTAGCTCAGACTGGTACCTCTTTATGATGGGAGTTTATCTCGCTAGCAGGCACCTAACTCGGCTGGATATGTTTTTCTCACCTGATGAATGGCTTAGGGCCTGTAGGAGTGATTAGTCAAGCGTACAGGGACCTGTCAATTAACTTTTCTTCCTTACGAATTAAGAACATGCAATGTTTTTGTAAACCTTTGTGTAAAGGAAACCACTTTGTAGCAGTATATCAGAGTAACCTGCCAGGGCACTTGAAGTGGAGATGACCTGGGGGGTGCAGTGAGAGAGGGACACACTGAAATCTTTGTAGAGGGAGGAAGAGAGCTTCTTCAAGGAAGGCATCCTTGTAAGAGGATTCGCAGTAGGTTGAAGTCTTTGAGGAGAAAGTGAGGACTGCAGATGCTGGAGATCAGAGCTGAAAATGTGTTGCTGGAAAAGCGCAGCAGGTCAGGCAGCATCCAGGGAACAGGAGAATCGACGTTTCGGGCATAAGGTCGCCTCTCAGCCTCCGACGCTCCAGGGAAAACAGCACCAACCTATTCAGCTTCTCCCAATAGCTCAACGTCCTTCTAAATCTTTTCTGAACCCTTTCAAGTTTCACAACAAACTTCTGACAGGAAGGAGACCAGAACTGCACACAATATTCCAAAAGTGGTCTAACCCATGCCCTGTACAGCTGCAACATCATCTCCCAACTTCAATACTTGATACTCTGACCAATAAAGGAAAGCATTCCAAACGCCACCTTCGTTATCCTATTTGCCTGTGACTCCACTTTCAAGGAGCTATGAACCTGCACGCCAAGGTCTCTTTGTTCAGCAACAGTCCCTTGGATCTTACCATTAAGTGTATAAGTCCTCCTCTGATATGCTTTTCCAAAATGCAGTGCCGCATATGTATCTAAATTAAACTCCACCCTGTTATCCTCTGAGCTAAGCATCTTCACTGTCCACTACACCTCTAATTTTGGTGTCATCTGCAAACTTAGTAACTATACCTCGTATATTGACATCCACAGCATTTATATAAATGATGAAAAGTAGTGGACCCAGCACCCATCCTTGTGGTATACTACTGGTCACAGGCCTCCAGTCTGAAAAGCAACTCTCCACCACCACCCTCTGTCTTCCTACGTGTGAGCTGGTTCTGTATCCAAATGGCTAGTTCTCCCTGTATTCCATGATATCTAACCTTGTGAATCTGTCTCCCTTGGGGAATCTTGTCAAACGCCTTACTAAAGTCTATCTAGTACCCTGGCATGTAGGCCGTCAGGCCCAGGGGACTTGTCTGCCCTCAATCCTAATAGTTTGCTGTGTACCTTTTCCCTCTCAACGTGGATTGTTTAAGTTCTATCCTTTCTATCACCTCTGACTTGCCCGTTCCAATAGGAATGGTACTATTGTCCTCCAGCTTGAAAACTGAGGAAAAGGATTGACTTAGCATCTCTGCCATTTCAGTGTTCCTCCTATTAACTCACTGGTTTCATTTTCCAAGGGACCATAGCGACTCTGTTCCCTTTAGCATGCCAACAGAAGCTTTTGCTATTCCTTTTTATATTTTGCGCAAGGTTTCTTTGGTAATTTATCTTTATTCATTTTTTTAGTATCCCTTCGTTTTACGTTTGCAAGTTTTCCAATGTTTCAGCCTTCGAGGTCTGGAATAACATTTCGGAAAAGACTGAAAATGTTTAAAACAACGTTAAAACTTAAAGACAAACCCACCTTTCAGGTGGCTGGCGAGGGGAGCAGGGAACACATTCGCCCCGCCCCCATTGTCTCCGATTGGTTGGATGCCTCGTCGAACCGCGCCCAATACACGCGGTGTGACGTCAGGTCTGGCCACCCAGCCCCTTGTGAGTTGGCGCATGTGCAGTGTAGGTCATGTAGCGAGACAAAGGCAGTGTTACTGAGTGTGGGAGAGGAATGGCGCCGGTGGCTTAAGGAACAAGAACAGGTACCGCTGGAAAAGCTGAGCAGCCCTGGCTGCATGTGTCAAGAGAATCCGAGGGAACGTTACGGGTCCAGTGATCCTCCTTCAGAACAGAAACAGGTTTCGGAAACATCCCGGAGAGGTCGCCAGGCCTGAGCGCCCGGGGAGAGGGGACAGTGAGTACCTCCCTCGACACTGTCCTATTCCCCCCGAGTCCAGGAACTCCCCACATACGTTCGAGACATCACCCACGCCCTCCACCTCCTCCAAGACTTCCGTTTCCCCAGCCCCCAACGCCTCATCTTCACCATGGATACCCAATCCCTCTACACCTCCATCCGCCATGACCAGGGCCTCCAAGCCCTCAGTTTCTGCCTCTCCCGACGTCCCCAACTCTCTTGTTCATCTGGCTGAACTGGTCCTCACCCTTAACAATTTCTCCTTCGAATCCTCCCACTTCCTCCAGACCAAAGGGACAGCCATGGGCACCCGTATGGGCCCCAGCTATGCCTGTCTCTTTGTTGGCTACGTAGAACAGTCCATCTTCCGTAATTAAACCGGCACCACTCCCCACCTCTTTCTCTGCTACATTCATGACTGCATTGGCGCCATCTCGTGCACCCGCGAGGAGGTTGAGCAAACTTCCCTGACACATTCCATCCTGACCTTAAATTTACCTCGACCATCTGACACCTCCCTCCCCTTACTGGATCTCTACATCTCCATTAATAACGACCGACTTGACACCGGCGTTTTATAAACCCACCGACTCCCACAGCTACCTGGATTACATCTCTTCCCACCCTACCTCCTACAAAAATGCCATCCCGTATTTCCTATTCCTTTACCTCCGCCGTATCTGCTCCCAGGAGGACCAGTTCTACCACAGAACACACCAGATGGCCTCCTCCTTAAGATACTGCAATTTCCCTTCCCACATGGTTAAAGATGCCCTCCAAAGCATCTTGTCCACATCCCGCACCTCCGCCCTCAGACCCCACCCCTCAAACCGTAACAAGGATAGAACGCCCCTGGTGCTCACCTTCCACCCTACCAACCTTCGCTTAAACCAAATCATCCGCCGACATTTCCGCCACCTCCAAACAGACCCCACCACCAGGGATATATTTCCCTCCCCATCCCTTTCCACCTTCCGCAAAGACCGTTCCCTCTGTGACTACCTGGTCAGGTCCATGCCCCCCTACAACCCACCCTCCCATCCTGGCACCTTCTGCCACCGCAGGAATTGCAAAGCCTGCGTCCACACCTCCTCCCTCACCACCTCCCTCCTAAAGGAGCCTTCCACATCCGTCAAAGTTTTGCCTGCACATCCACCAATATCATTTATTGTATCCGTTGCTCCAGATGTGGAGACTGGACGCCTTCTAGCAGAGCCATTAGGGAACACCTCTGGGACACCCGCACCAATCAACCACACCGCCCTGTGGCCCAACATTTCAACTCCCACTCACACTCTGCCGAGGACATGGAGGTCCTGGGCCTCCTTCACCACTGCTCCTTCACCACCAGATGCCTGGAGGAAGAACACCTCATCTTCAGCCTTGGAACACTTCAACCCCAGGGCATCAATGTGGACTTCAACAATTTCCTCATTTCCCCTTCCTCCACCTCACCCCACTTCCAAACTTCCAGCTTAGCACTGTCCCCATGACTTGTCCTACCTGCCTATCTTCTTTTCCACCTATCCACTCCACCACCCCCTCCCCCATACCTATCACCTTCTTCCCACCCCCACTCACCTATTGTACTCTGTTACTTTCTCCCCACCCCCACCCTACTCTCATTTATCTCTCCACCCTTCAGGATCTCTGCCTGTATTCCTGATGAAGGGCTTTTGCCCGAAATGTCGATTTTACTGCTCCTCGGATGCAGCCTGAACTGCTGTGTTTTTCCAGCACCATTCTAATCTAGACTCTGATTTCCAGCATCTGCAGTCATTATTTTTACCGAGAGGAGACAGTGAGACAGGGGAGGATTGGGAACTGCGGGAGGAGGTAGACCGAGGATTTATAAAGTCCTAGGGGAGGCCTGAGGCTGCGAATAAAAGCTCCACAGGCCCAGTGTTTACTTTGCTTGGGGAAGGACCTCTGGGGGCAACTGGTCGCCATATTTGTGAGGGTAAGACGCATGTTGTCTTGGGGCGGGGAGCGCGAGCATTCATGTTGGTGTGGGCACCATCAACTGTCATTTCTGGGAGAGAATTCTAACTTTGTGGCAGCCTTTGTGTCAACTAGGATTTTCTCATTCTGGATGTAAGTTTGCTCGCTGAGCTGGAACATCATTTTCAGATGTTTCATCACCATACTTGGTAACAACATCAGTGAGTCGAGTTAAGCACTGGTTTCTATTTATGTCTTTTGGTTTTAGGATGGGTGATATCATTTCCGTTATTTTTCTCAGAGCGTGGTAGATGGGGTCCAAATCAATAGATTTCCAGTTGGAATGACATGTTCCAAGGAATTCTTGTGTGTGTTTCTGGTTGGCTTATTGGATGGTGGCTTGTCATAGGATGGATGTATGGTCCCAGTCAACATGGTGTCCTCCTTTGTCTTTATGTAAAGATACTAGTGATAGTGGAGCATGTGTTTTTGTGGCTAGTTGATGTTCATATATCCTGGTGGCTAGTTTTATTCCTGTTTGTCAGATGTAGTGTTTGTTACAGTCATAGAATCCCTATGTGTGGGAATATGCCCTTCGGCCCAACAGCTCCATACCGACCCTGTAGAGAGTATGCCAGCCAAGCCCATTCCTGTACAATTACCCCTGACTTATGTACCACTATGGGTAATTTTAGCATGTCCAATTCACTTCGCCTGCATATCTTTGGATTGTGGGAGGAAACCGGAGCATCCGGAGGAAACCAACACAGACACTGGGAGATTGTGCACATTCCACACAGACAGTCGCCCCAGGATGGGATTGAACCCGGGTCCCTGGTGCTGTGAGGCAGCAGTGCTAACCACTTGTATTTCAACAGTCTTTCAACTTTAAACACATTCATCACAGTCTTCCCAGAGGATTAGACTGTTCTCTCTCATTAGAGATGGCTGGTGGTGGTTTATCTTGAGGGTCACCACACCTCAGCTGAGGGGAAAGGCCAAGAAGGAGATCCTCACATTTCTCCAGCTTGGGTGATACATAATGTGAAGCACCTTGGTATACTTTTGTTGAAATGTTATCATTAGTATTAGCTGCTGCTGTTGCTGTCATTTATTGGCAAGACTCATGTCAAGTGAAACAATTTCAGGAAGAAATTGGCAGCTGGCAGAGCTCCCCCACCCAATGCCAAAAAAGTGAATGCTTTTATTGTGAAAGAAAATTGGCAAAGAAAAGAAAATTAAAGTGTCATGTACTTTTAGAAAGAGTGGAAGGGTTGATTTTTCAAAATAAATAAAAACAACATTTATGAAATGGAGCAACAAACTAAATTAACAACTCAGGTTTCTTTTCACATAACTGCACTACCGCAAATGTCTGTATTATGGGAAAATGTTATGTACTAAAATCTGTTCTTATTTTGTAAAGAGTCAGGTCAATAGGTTTAATTTTGTCAACAGTGATCAATAAGATCTTGATTTATACAGCATCTATGTGAGATACACTGGGAGTTAATATTTGATCGAGTAAGCCTCCACTGACCACCACAAGAACAAAGTTTTTCCCTGTCTGAACTGTCAAAGATGTGCTTTCTTCACAAATTTTAACTTCTTGATGTGTTTGTACATCTTGCAATATTTGATTTTAAAATATGTAATTTACAGTGAAAATGAATTGTTTGTGCTTTTTAATGTTGATTTTAAGGTACGCTGATAAGAAACGATGTATGCATTTAGGCTGTGTAAAAATAGAATGCTTTTCATACTCAAAGTTGCTGTGCAAACAAAACACAATTTGGGAGGTGATGGTTGTTCCCTATCTCAAAGCCAATATAAATAACACCTGTGGTGTCAACACATGCAACCACTGCCTTTCACTCTTTTTAAAAAATCATTGGGAATTTAACACATCACACTACTGCAGCAGTATTGGAGCACGTTACATCGGGCTTCCAATCAGGATGCTGTCACAAACCTCAACCTAATTTGGGATGTTGGGGAAAGTGCAAAATAAATGAATCACTAGTATATACCCTGTGGTTAAAGAGCGCT
Organism: Chiloscyllium plagiosum; assembly: GCF_037043375.1. Lineage (NCBI taxonomy): Eukaryota > Metazoa > Chordata > Chondrichthyes > Orectolobiformes > Hemiscylliidae > Chiloscyllium > Chiloscyllium plagiosum. Next base: position 82,970,646 of record NW_028270165.1, read on the forward strand.
ACAACAGTATTGTACGGACATGTCAGCTGTCTTGGTGAGACCTAACTTTACTCTGCGACACCTTGATTGGTTGTCGCTGACTGCATGTAAAACGAAACATTATGGAGTAAAGACATTTTTGCGACTGAAAATGTTTTATTTGGCCTTCAGCAGTCACACCTACAGTTTTACCATATATTTTGCTGCTTATTTTGATTTAACTTGATGATGATATGTAACCTCAGTTGCTAAACAACCCTCAGTGGAGCCTCAAGCGTTATTTGAGATCCAACACAAAAGCCAATTTCTTCCAAATACAAAATGTTGCTGACTACAAAGAAAAATCACACAAAAGCATTTATCCACACCCAGATCGATTTACCGCAAGAAATAGCAGTATTGGCCATTCTGCTCCACCATTCAGTGAGATCATGTCTGATCTGATAACCCTCAATTCCATTTTCCTGCCTTTTCCCCAAAACCCTTGATTCCCCACTGATCTTCCTTTGACACCTTCAATTTTTCAGAAGTTTAACTTATCTAGAACTTTGAAGACTGAGACACTTGGACACACAGTACCAACATCAATCCTTGTTAATTGTCCTTGCTTCTGTGCCACAGAAAATTGTTTTCTGGATCCTTGTTTGAGTCTACAAACTGCTCAATAAGCTCAAACAACCCTCTTCTGTTCTTCTCATGAGCTGATAGCTCCATTTCAATGAAACTGAAAAAGCTTCCTATCACTTTTGGTTGCAGCCAATAGGGCCAGGATTAAAGATGATTCTCATTTTCCTAAATACTTGAAATAGATTCAATTAATTTTAAACAAACAAGTTCTGATACATGTTCAGGTTCGTTTGAGAAGTTCAGCAGAATTGTTTTTCTCAGATGGGACAGTGAAACTTCTTTAGATTGTTTCCACTATTGGAGGTCTACCTCCAGTTCTTTTTCTTAGCACATTATAATGATCTTCTGAACTAGTTTTATTTCATTATATCCATCCCTTCAAACAAACCAATTCTTCCCATAAGTAAATTCATCCATCTCCAGCACATTCTAGGTGATATTGTTCCTTAAATTCCATTAAAATGTCCTATCTCTTTCCTTAAATCTATGCCCCCTAATTGCTGAAGCCGTCCACCAAGGGGAAAAGTTTCTTCCTATCTAGACCCTAAGTGTCTTATCTGTACAAACAGGTCCTCACCCATCCTTCTCTGCTCTAAGGAAAATACCCTCAGCCGATCTAATCACTCTCATAGCTGAAACCCACCAAAATGCACCACCCTGGGTTAGTATTCCTTTCTGCACCCTTTCTAGTGCCATCACATCCTTCTAATAATGTGACGACCAGATCCAGTACTCCAGCTGTGGCCCAACGAATGTCTTGTACAGTTCCATCATGATCTCCTGGCTCTCATGTTCAATGCCTTAACTATTGAGGGCAAGTATTTCATCTGCCGCCTTAACCATTTCATCCACATGTCCTGTTGCCTTCAAGAATCTATGAACACATATACCTTTTTCTGATCTTCAGTACATTCTAAGTTCTTGTGATTCATCATGTACTCCCCTGCCTGTTGATCCTCCTGAAATGTACCATCTCAATCTTTTCAGGATTGAACTCCATCTGTCATTGTTCTGCCCATCTGACCAACCCATCGTTATTGCCCTGTAGTCTAAAACTTTCCTCCTTGCCATATATTAGTGTGGGTTCTGAATTTCTTTTGGGCCTGATTTATTTAGGTTGCTATGTGTTTATTTTGTGGGATATTTTAAGAAGATTGGGAGGACACTTGGAACCAGTATCTGTTTATACCCAAAGAAGAAACTCAAACCAGAATTTTTTTTTATCCAATGTTTTCCCTGGTAACATTTTCACAATGACTTCAATTCCTGCAACACCCTTAGCTTAACTTAAACTATGTTCAAATCGAGACATTACTGAATGGAGATCATAACTTCTTGTACTATTAAATCTGTCTCCAGCAATGCTGCAAATTAGGTAACCTTGCATTATTATTTTATAACTGTGCTCAAAACCTTTTCTAAAAAGTGACCAGATGAAGATTGAAGTTGACTGAACTGCTTTCTTCATTTTAAAATATTGCCAAAAAAAGTAAATGTTCAACATATGCAATATTTTTCTTTCTCGAAAATAGGTAATGAGGTGAAAGGGAATAATGGACAAAGCAATGAAAACAATGCTGACTCTAATTCAGCAAGTATGTTCTTTTCAATAAATTTAATTCAATATTTACATTAATTACAGTTACGTGAGTGACACAAATAACAATACTTTAAGGCTGTTACTTAAGTTTAGAAATTCAATCACACTCTGTGTAGATGGCTTAAAATCATTATATCAAAAGCTTAAAGCGCTTGCATAAAACACAACCTCAGTTATGTTCATTATTTCCCAAAATGGGTTATCAAGTAAAAGGGAAGTATTATTGGAGATTTGATGACAGCGGGCAAAATGGCAACTCTAATTTCGCAAGTATGCAAGGTTTAAGCTTAAAATGCATGACAGGTTTATTTATCCAAGAAATAAGCACCTTTACTCTCTCTAATATTAGCTCCAATTATCAATATTTGATATGAAATTAGAAGATCTAGCTTGAGAAATCTACAACGTATTGCCACATGCTTGCCATAAGTACGACAGGAACACAGTAAAAGTAGTGAAAATTAAGTCAGATCTTTGTGGTTACTGATCCATAAGATACAGAAGCAGAATCAGTCCATTCGACTTGTTGAGTCTGCTCCACCATTCGATCATGGCCAATGTTTCTCAACCCCATTCTCCTGCATCCTCCTTGATTTCCTTACTAATCAAGAGCCTATCTTTATCTGTTTTAAAAGCACTCAGTTACTTTCCTCATTTCAGTGGCAATGAGTTCCACAGAGTCAGCTCTTTCTGACTGAAAAAAATCTTCCTTATCTCATCCCAGCATTTCTTGCCACCGAGAACTATGGGGGCAGAATCCATGTCTATACTTCCTTGCATGGTAATTTGTAAATAACATTTGTTTTTTCAGGTTCATTAGCTGCTGCTTAAGTGTGTTGGTAGATTTGTGGGCTACCATGATGCGGAGAGGTTTGAGTTGTCTGGACATCATTTCACAGATGTCTTTGTAAGGTAATGTGGCTAGGGTTTCTGCGCATGTGTCTGCTTGTTTGAGTTTGTTGTTGAGAAATCAGCGGACAGGGTTTATTGGGTACCGTTCTTCTTGAATATGTTGTATAAGTATTTATCTTCTGCTCTTCGTAGTTCCTGGGTGGTGCAGTGTGTAGTGGCTCGTTGAAATAGTGTTCTGATGCAGATTCGTTTGGGATGATTTGCTTCTGCATTAGGTACTTGAGTCTGTGTATGTTGTTTTCCTGTAGACGTTAGTCTGAAGTTCCCTATTGACTGTTCGCTCTACTGACATCTAGGAATGGCACTTTGTTGTTGTTCTCCTCTTTTGTGAATTTTATGCCAGTAAGGATATTGTTGATGGTGTTGTAGGTTTCTTCTAATTTGTTTCATTTTCTGATGACAAAGGTGTCATCACTGTGGCGGACCCAAAATTTGGGTTGGAGCATTGGGAGGGCTGTTTGTTCGAGTCTCTGCATTATTGCTTCTGCTAGGAACCTTGATATTGGTGGTCTCATGGGTGTTCTGTTGATTTGTTTGTAGGTCTTGTTATTGAATGTGAAGTGGGTAATAAGTGGTCCACAAGCTTGACAATGTTATCTTTGCTGATGAAGTTGCTGCTGTTTGGTGTTTGTCTTTGGTGGTTCTTGTAGTGTAGTCAGTGTTTCTTTGGCCACGTTGATGTTAATGGATGTGAACGGGGCTGTTATGTCAAAGGACAGCATAATTTCATCCTCTTCTATCTTGGTGTCTTTGGTGTTCAGGAATTCTTGGGTAGAGTGAATGGAGTGGCATGAATCTTCGACTTGGTGTTTTAGTCTTCACTGGAGTTCTTTGACTAGTCTGTATATTGGTGGTGTTCCGGGTAGTGAGACTATGGGCCTGAGGCGGGCGGGGGGCTCCTAGTTTGAAGAGGAGGAGAACAACAACAAAGTGCCATTTCCTAGATGTCACAGTAGAGCGAACAGTCAATGGGGAATTTCACACTAGCGTCTACAAGAAACAATACACACGGACCAAATACCTAACTACAGAAGCAATCATCCCAACGCCCACAAACGAAGCTGCATCAGGAGATTATTTCAACGAGCCACCACACATTGCAGCACAGAGGAACTGCGAAGAGCAGAAGAGAAATATGTATACGTACTCAAGAACGGATACCCAATAAACCCAGTCCGCCGATTTCTCATTGATGCTTCCAAGCTAACCCTCAAATTTGGTTTGTCCCTGCATTCTTTCCTGGCTGTCTTTTGTGGGTTTTGAAAACTTTCCCAATCCTCTGACTGAGGATAAGAGTTGGGAAGTTGTGTTGTGGCTGTACAGGACATTGGGTAGACCACTTTTGGAATATTGTGTGCAATTCTGGTCTCGCTCCTATCAGAATGATGTTGTGAAACTTGAAAGGGTTCAGAACGCATTTAAAAGGATGTTGCCAGGGTTTGAGCTGAATGGGCTGGGCTGTTTTTCCTCGTGCATCAGAGGCTGAGGGGTGACTGAGAGTCAATAATAAAATCATGAGAGGCATGGATAGGGTAAATAGACAAGGACATTTCCCTGGGTGAGAGAGTCCAGAACTAGAGGGTAAAAGGTTTAGGGTAGAGGAGGGCAAGATTTAAAAGGGTCCTAAGGAGTAACCTTTTCATGCAGAGGGTGGTGTGTGTAAGGAATGAGCTGCCAGAGGAAGTGGTGGATGTTGATACAGCTATGACATTTAAAAGGCATCTGGATAGGTATATGAATAGGAAAGATTTAGAGGGATATGGGCCAAGTGCTGGTAAATGGGACTCGATTAGGCTAGGATATCTGGTTGGACCGAAGGGGCTGTTTCTGTGCTGTAGATCTGACTCTGGCTTGCCACTAACATTTGCCATGTCTGTATGTTTAGTTTCTCTCGGGTTGTCTGTGTCAATGCCTTAATGTCACATTCCACCCACCACATACCACCACCACCACAGGGACGATAACCAATTCATGTCTTTTTTTTTATCAAGAAGCTGTATTGCAGGTTCAACCCGAATTTACACTTGTTTTGCTTCCCAAAATCAGACTTGCTCACTCTCAGCAATATCCCAATATCCTGAAAGATATTAATTTTCACGTGGTGTTATCCAAAATTCGAAGGTGTCAGTCCTGACGTTTTTGCTTTTTCTGTCCCTGTAAGATCCTGAATCAGCAACTTCAGGAGAATTAATTTGAGGGAGTGAGAATGGAGGAAGAGAGAGAGAGTGGGATGCTTTCAATTTTGTGGAACAGCAAAAGAAAAAAATGTTCTGCAGAAAGTGGAGTAGCTTGTTCTGAATTTCTACCCTGGACTGACCGTGATGACTTTTGTAATCTCTTTTTTTCCCAGAGTATTTGAAGATCTGAAGACTGAAGTTTAAAAATCAACAGATGAAGAGCCTATGCCTGAATCGTCGATTCTCCTGCTGTTTGGATGCTGCCTGACCTGCTGTGCTGTTCCAGCACCCCACTTTTCAACTCCTCTCCAGCGTCTGCAGTCCCCACTTTCACATCAATGTCTGACAGTCACTCAATCCATCGGGACCTCAACGATTTTGAACTATGATTCTGTGAGAAGGAGCAAAACATTTTGGTTCCTGTTTCAGACCATTTTCAGCATTAGTGGGACTGGATGAGAGTCTCTACTGTTACAGCGCACTGTGTGTAAAGCCTGAAACAGTTATCCAACCAGGAAAAAGGAATTTACTGTAGGCAGGGGCTGTAGCTGCGGCCATGGTGAAACCAGAGGAATCCCACACCGTGGAGAAACCATGGAAGTGTTGCGACTGCGGGAGAGGCTTCCATGCCCCATCTGTCCTGGAGATTCATCGGCGAAGTCACACTGGGGAAAGGCCATTCTCCTGCCCCGAGTGCGGGAAAGGCTTTACTTGCTCCTCCCGCCTGCTGGACCACCGCCGAGTCCACACTGGGGAGAAGCCATTCTCCTGCCCTGAGTGTGGGAAGGGCTTCACCTACTCCTCCCACCTGCTGGCCCACCAGCGCGTCCACGCTGGGGAGAGGCCCTTCCCTTGCTCTGAATGTGGGAAGGCCTTCAGCAAATCCTCGGACCTGCTGAAGCACCAACGGGTCCACAGAGGGGAGAGGCCATTCAGCTGCCCTGAGTGCGGGAAGGCCTTCAGTGATTCCTCTACCCTGCTGAGGCACCAGTGGGTCCACACGGGGAAAAGACCGTACTCGTGCCCTGAGTGCAGGAAGGGCTTCACCCGCTCTTCTGCTCTGCTGACCCATCTGCGGGTCCACACGGGTGAGAAGCCCTTTAGCTGCCCAGAGTGCAGGATGGCCTTCAGCAGGTCTTCCCACCTGCTGAGGCACCAACGGGTCCACACTGGGGAGAGGCCCTTCTCCTGCCTCCAGTGCGGAAAGTGCTTTACCCAGCCCTCCAACCTGCTGACCCACCAGCGGATCCACACCTGCGAGAGACCGTTCTCCTGCCCCGAGTGCGGGAAGGGTTTTGCTGTTTCCTCTCACCTCGTGGCCCACCGGCGGGTCCACACAGGGGAGAGGCCATTCAGTTGTCCCGAGTGCGGGAAGGCCTTCAGCAATTCCTCTGCCCTGCTTCGGCACCAGCGCGTCCACACTGGAGAGAAGCCTTTCTCCTGCCCCGAGTGCGGGAAGGGCTTTACCCGCTCCTCCACACTGCTGACCCACCGGCGGGTCCACACGGGGGAGAGGCCATTCAGCTGCCCCGAGTGCAGGAAGGCCTTCAGTGATTCCTCTGCCCTGCTGAAGCACCAGCGAGTCCACACCAGGGAGAGGCCCTTCAGCTGCCCTGAGTGCGGGAAGAGGTTTACATTTTCCCGCAACTTGCGGAAGCACCATCGGGGGCACCAGCGCTCACAACAATCAGATTCCACCGCTGACATTGCCATGAGTCCCGCCCAGGACTGATTCTCCTGACAGTGGGTGCAGTGGGAGAGTTGGTGCACTGTATTTGTTTTCCATTGGACTGCAACCTCACGGCTCAGGGGTGGCATTGTGACTCAGTGATTAGCACTGCCACATGGCACCAGGAACCAAGGATCAATTCCACCCTTGGGGCGACTGTCTGTGTGGAGTTTGTGGAGGGTAGGAGAATGGATGAGATAAGAAACCGCTGCCTTTCTTGAGACAAGTCTCCCGGAGAGAAGTTGCTGACTGATTGTCTGATCTGTTGATCCTCAGTGCCCCATTGCCCTCAGTTAATTGGAGGAGGTCCACACGGATGTACCGAAGCCCCTCTTTAGACAGTGGAAGGAAACCTGTGCAGACAGGGAAAACATGCAAACTCCACACAGTTACCTGAGGCTGGAATTGAACCTGGGTCCCTTATGCTGTGAGGTAGCAATGTTAAGCAGTGTGCCACCCCAATATGTTATAAAACTGGAATAAACCTACTAAGTTGGAAATGTGTCCATACCAAGAACTTACTGAAAATGTTTGGAAGCAAACGTCCACCGGAATTGTCTTTGGGATGGATCCAAAACTAACTTCGTTAATGATTGAAATTACTTTGACCTCTGGAACTGTCTGCCAGAGAGTGTGTTGGAGTCAGATTCAATTATGGATCATTAAACTGAAAAGGAAAGCAATTGCAGTGTTCAGTGAAGAATAGTACAAGGTACTGTAGTGGGCGGCACGGTGGCACAGTGGTTAGCACGGTGGGCGGCACGGTGGCACAGTGGAGATCCGGGTTCAATTCCCGCCTCAGGCGACTGACTGTGTGGAGTTTGCATGTACTCCCCGTGTCTGCATGGGTTTCCTCCGGGTGCTCCGGTTTCCTCCCACAGTCCAAAGATGTGCAGGTCAGGTGAATTGGCCATACTAAATTGCCCGTAGTGTTAGGTAAGGGGTAGATGTAGGGATATGGGTGGGTTGCGCTTCGGCGGGGCGGTGTGGACTTGTTGGGCCGAAGGGCCTGTTTCCACACTGTAAGTAATCTAATCTAATATGAGTTTCCTGATTGGGGCTGTTCACTTGCTCCTGTTACCATTTCAGGTTGCTAACTTTTCGTTAGCATCCTGCACATGTTGGGATTTTTTCTCCTTTCTATATCTCCTTGAGTGACTCAGTGACAAATCTAGTTTATGAATTGTTCCTGTGATATCTCATGAGAGGGTTTATGATATTCACAGTGTGTCCAAGTGACGAAAAACAAACTGTTCATCTTAAATATTTGATTTTAAACAATGGAAATAAAATTAATGTTTGGAAAACACAACTTGCTGTGTAGTAAGATAATCAGAAATAGGAATGGGAGTAAGGAATTGACCGTTGAGATGCTCTGTCTTTCATTTATCCAAATTCTCTTTCCTGCACTTGTTTTTTCATGACTTCATCTGCTGAAGTGACTACACTCCAAAAGCTTGTGATTTCAACATAAGAGCATAAGAACTAGGAGCAAGAGTCAGCCTTCCGGCCCTTCGAGTCTGCTCCACCACTCAATAAGATCATGACTAATCTTTTCGTGGACTATGCTGCACTTATCTGTGTTTTCACCATATCCTTAATTCTTTTATTTTTCAAAAACATATCTACTGATTCTAGTGATTGCTGAAGTAATGTCAAATACTTCCCTGGGCAAGGAATTCCATAGATTAACAACCCTCTGGGTGAAGAAGTTTCTTCTCAGTTCAGTTTTAAACCTGCTTCCTCTAATCTTGAGGCCATGCGCTTTTATCCGAGTCTCACCTACCAATGCAACATCTTACTTCTATTTCTTTCATAATTTAATATATTTCTGTCAGATCCCCTCCAAACAAACCTGCTGGACTATAACCTGGTGTCATGTGACTTATGACTAAAAAATTTGTTGTTACGCATCCTCCTAGCTGTGGGATTTCAGGGCTCGAAGATAGGGACACTACCACTGCGCCATTAAAAAAAAAACCTTTGCAGCAAATAGGCCCTCTTCTATTGAATGAATGGGCAGAGGTTCCTTCTCAACATGGGATACAAATATTATACCCTCAGAGCCCATTACACTAAATTGAGCCCTCTTCGGTTGAATGAATGGATGCGGAGGTGCCAGAGTTGAATTGGTTGATAACGTTAAAAATCACATCTTCCCCCTGAATATGTGACACTACCGCTATAGCCCCAGAGCCCGTTGCAGTAAATTGGGTCATCTGCTGTTGAAGGAATGAACGGGAATGAAAAGGGCGGATACACTGACGTGGTTGTGAAATTCCCAACCAATCCCAAAGCTTGTGGTCGGTACCGACTAATCGGAGAGAGAGATTACAGAAGGTTGGACCAACACGACACGGAATGCCAGCCGCCATTGGTCAGGTGGAGTAAGGTGCGCTCTGATTGGAGGGGACGCGGATGACGAGCGTCACTGAAGGAGGAGACGGTAAGAAGAAGAAAAACAAAGATGGCGGCGCAAGGCTGCGGTTTTCTCATCGACTCAGCGGGTGGTTTCTGACGGAGGGAGGGGGCAGACAGGCATCGTTTACCTCAGAAAATACCTTTAAAATACATTTCAAATTAAAGTCGGACCTTTTCAAACAAAAGTTGTGGAAAAAAAGGAGAGTCCCAGGTGGGGTTTATTGTTTATTTGTGTATAATTCCCGGGGCTCGGGAAGGGGGAGGTGACGGTAACCGGGTGAACGAGAAAACAAATTAAAAATGTCGGCGGTAGAGGAGAGAGAGCCGGCCCCCGCGGCTTCTTCGGTGGCGGCCGGAGCCCAGGAGCTCAACAACCCCCCGGAGCTGGAGGAAGGTCCGAGCTCCAAGAAGCGGGGGGTCCGGCTGGAGGCTGGATTTGCTCAAGGCTTGTATCTATTAACTTATTTAAATGGTACCTACTGTATGGGGCTATGGTTTACATTAAAACCGGAGGGTCATGTCAGAGTGTTTGTTTATATTGAGCAGTTGTAGTTGGTAAAATACACTCCCTGGAGGAGCACCTTCTATGATGCTGCATTTCTTGCCTTCTGCCCTTCCCCCATTTGTTATCTCCCATTTGATTTTACATTTTATTTGGTCAAATTTAATTTCATATTAATGAGACTTGGTATTCACTGTGTGTTATTAATTTGTTTGTTGGATTATTGTAAGAAACAATTAATGGTGTCATGTCATTTCTGATGTCAGAGTTTGACATTGAATGTGCAGATGTGAATATCAGTAAGTTGTGAAAATAAATCAAGAACTTATGGTTCTGACAAAAAAAGCAGTTCACTGATATTCATGGCATTGTCTCATTTGAGTCTGACCAACAAACCATTTCATGTAGTCACCCAATTTAATTAAAATTTTCTTTGACTTAATTGAAGAAAATAACCCTGGCAGGCTAAGATTTGTACAATTTGTTTATAAGATTTATTTAAGTGTCCCTTGCTCTCGATGTGGTCTCTGCCATATTGGGAGACTAGACACCAACTTGCAGAACATTTCAGGGAACAGCCCTGGGACACCGAAACTAAACGACCCCACTGCCTTGTTTCTGAACGCTTTAACTTCCCCTCCCAATCTGTCAAAGACACGCAAGTACTCTGCTGCCTCCCCCTTCAAGCTCTAGCTACCTGACACTTGTAGGAAGAACACCTCGTCTTCTGCCTTGGGACCCACTAACTACATAGGATCAATGTAAATTTCACCAGTTTCTTTATTTCACCCCCTCCCCCCAGCCATACCACACACCTTGTCTCAGATCCAGAGTTGAAAAATGTGGCGCTGGAAAAGTGCCTAGAGGCCATGCCTCTAGGAATTCCCTGGCTGTTCTCTGGCATGGCACTCATCCACAGATTCTATCAACAAACACATTGACCTGGACCCAATATACCAGCCACTGCAGCAGACAGTTGGAACTGACAACCGGAAGTGGCAGAGACAAACCACTATAAATGCTGGAGGAAACATCACAGAAGCGCTTCACAAGAGGATCCCTAGCACTGAGGATGTCACCTAGACAGGGAATGAAACGTCTGCAACAAAAATTCCCAGCTCGGCGAACAGAACCACAACAATGAGCACCCGAGCTACAAATCTTCTCACAAACTTTGAATTGAGCATTGAAGTTGGGACATCCTGTTGCAACTGTCACACATGCCACACAACACAAGGCGTGGTCCTTCTCTGACTTACCATCCCTTTGAATATCAGGGGGAAGACACCCCCTTCAATTGTAACATTCAGGAAAGATGCCTTATTTCAACAAAAATGTGCTGTGCTCCCAGATGTTTGGACAGAGAAAGGGAGTTGTAGTGTGGGGTGAAGCTCAATCTTCATTCCGAGAAAGAGAGGAGCAATGTAGCTTCAGAAGCTCATGGTCCAACTTGCGCATTCAGACAATAGGGGGGGGGGGCTCTTTTGGAATGAAGCAATGTCTCCCCCTTTCCATTCCTTATCCTGGGAGGGAAAGAGAAGGGGGGAAGCACTGTTCACTTGCAGCAATGGGAGGCAGAGAGTATGAATCCAAGCAGGGATCAGACTCTGCAAAAGTCAGTTTCAGTCGGCTTCTTCTGGAATATCGTGTGCAATTCTGGTCTCCCTTCTATAGGCAGGGTGTTGTGAAACTTGAAAGGATTCAGGGAAGAGTCACAAGGCTGTTGCCAGGGTAGGAGGGTTTGAACCACAAGGAGAGGCTGAATAAGCTGGGGCTGTTTTCCCGAGAGCATCGCAGGCTGAGTGTGTGTTTTTTAAAGAGGCTTATGAAAATTGAGTGTGGATGGGGTGAATAGACAAGGTCTTTTCCCTGGGATAGGGGGAGTGCAGAACTAGAGGGCATAGGTTTAGGGCGAGAGGGGAAAAATTTGAAAGGACCTTGCAGTCAACCTTTTTTTGCAGAGGGTGATGCGTGTAGGGAATGAGCTGCCAGAGGAAGTGGTGGAGGCATCTGGATGGGTATATGAAAAGGAAGGGTTTAGATGGATATGGACCAAGTGATGGCAAATGGAACTAGACTAATTTTGGATATCCGGTCGGCATGGACAAGTTAGATTGAAGGATCTGTTTCTGTGCTTTATGTCTCTGACTGTATGACTGGTGAAAAGCATTGACATTCGTCGAAACATTTATGCAACAGAAAATTATAAGAGGGTAAAGATAAACCTCACGTCATTGATCAATGAATCCTGGTGTGGTATGGCTGTATTTCCAGTAATAGTCAGTATGGCATGGAAGGAGTCCAAAACGACGGCTTCTTTTACAGAAACTCACACGTAAATCCGAGTCTTCTGGGAATCTAAGACAACCGTGCGTTAATATAAGACAGATAAGTCTGGGGTATATGGTACATATTTGATGGAATGTTTATGGCTCTCAAAGCCTGATTTTCAGTGTTTCTGGGCTCATAATATTGCACTGAAGCATATTGTATATCTTCAGTAAGAACGTCAATACCGCATGATAGATGTCCATTCAGCAACTTGAGTGAACTCTTCATGGAGTATGCAATCCACCACATTACCTTGCTGTATACATTTACATAAAGATCAGCACAAAGATCTTGGGTATTAAGAGAGGAAAGAATGTCCCACAGAGACTAGAATTGTGTGTTCTGATTTTCTATTGTGGACTGACAGCAATGACCTTTGCAATCTATTTCCACAGGAATATTACAAGAGAAGAATTTGGAGGCAGAAATCTCAGACCAAACATCACATCGAAGTCTGACAGCCTTGAAAACAAAGGGGAGAAGGTCTGTCTGCTGAGGTTTTAAACGTCAGTGTGACTGGAAACTCAGAGTCTCACATACCCACACACCAGAGTAGTGACTGGAACATGCTTTACAGACTGAATGAGACTCCTCCAATTACCAGTCCACCAGTAACACCACACCTATGCTGTAAGTGTGAGCGAGTTTCAACTGATTGTTGAACCTGGAGAAATAAGAGGACACCTGCACCATGGAGAAATCATGAAAATGCAGGGAGTGTAGGAACAGTTTTCCTTCCCCACCTGCCCGATATTCATCAGCATTTATACACAGGGCAGAGGCCATTCACCTACATTCAGCACAGGAAAGGCTTCATTCAGTCGCATCACCTCCTGGTCCACATTGGGGAGAAACTGCTCATCTGCCCTGTGTGTTGAAGCAGATGAAGGACATTTTTTTTTATCCTGGATGGAGCATACTGCAGGTATACCTGAAATAGATACATTTGTCTCTGTCCCATTGAGTCTCCAGCACAGGGCCAGGCTGGGCTGCTCAATTGGTGTCTCAGTGTTTATTCTCCATCTGAGCCTCCATCTACCCCTCTTCATTGCTCCCCCATCTCCCCTCCATCAGCATAAAGATATCCCCCACTTTTCGAAAGTTCACTTTACACTACTTCACTTTTACAAAAGACCTACATTAATACCTGTTCTCACAAACCGAAAGAAATCCGAAGAGGATTGTCGCTTTTACAAAGAAAGGCATAATATAAATTAATTCATGGTAACTGCTTCTTCGCTTTAGGCCATTTCGGCTTATGAAAGGAACACTCTACTTTCAAATAGTGGGGGAAAGCTGTATCAATACAATACAGCACAGTCACAGGCCCTTCTCACTTGGTTTAGGCACACACACCCCCTCAAGCCTGTACTAATTCTTAATCCTTACTTAGACCTGCAATTTATTGCCCATGTGTGGTTTCTGTTCCTCTGTTCACCTCCCCTTCATGTGTCTATCAAGATACACCTTAAACATTGTTAAGGTGCCTGCTTCCACTACCTCCACTGGCAGTGCGTTCCAGAACCCCACCACCCCTCTGTATAAATTCCCCACCCCCACCACTTGTCCCCCAAACAGTCCCCCTCTCACCTTGAACCTGTGCCCTCTTTTAGTTGACCTTTCCACTTTGGAGGGAAAAAACGCCTCTGACAATCATAGAATCCCTCCAGCGTGGAAACAGACAATTCAGCCCAACAAGTCAACACCGGCCCTCCAAAGATTAACATATAGAGACCCGTTCCCTTACCCCTGTGATCTACATTTACTCTTGACTAATGCACCGAACTTACACATCCCAGAAAATTGGGGCAATTTACATACAGACAATCCAACTTATCCTGCCTCTCCCTGGACGCCATGGGTAATTTAGCATCGCTAATCCACCCTAACCTATACACGTTTGGATTGTAGGAGGAAGCCGGGGCACCTGGAGCAAACCCACACAGACACGGGAGGTGGGGTGCAGGGACAATGTGCCAACTCCACACAGATAGTTGCCTGAGACTAAAATCGAACGCAGGTCCCTGGCACTGGAGGTGTCAGTGCGAACCACTGAGCTACCCTGCCACCCCTGTCCAGCCAATCTGTGTATCTCAGCATTTTGTCAAGGTCTCCTCTCAGCCTCTGTTTTTCCAAAGAAAACAATCTAGGTTTATGCCTCTTCTGCTCATAACGAGAGCCCTCCAGACTAGACAATGTCCTGGTGAACCTTGTCTGTACCCTCTGCCAGACCACCCACATCCTTCCAGTAGCACAGTGACCAGAACTGCACACTATATTCTGAATGTGGCCATAATAAACAGCTGTAACGTAACTCTTACACTCAAGGAAGTGTGCTGTGTGCTTTTTTGACCACCGTGCCCACCTGCATTACCACTTCCACGAATCTATATGCCAAGATCTCTCTGTATGCCAGTGCTCCTATGTGTTCTGCCATTTATCATACAATTCTTATATTTCCTTCATCTCTATCGAGCTTCACCTTAACTGTCTTTCTCTCCTTCTCATCCCTCCACTCATCAGCATATCATAAGACCATAGCAGCAGAAATTAGGCCATTCAGCCTATTGAGTCTGCTTCGCCATTCAATTATGGCTGATAAGTTTCTCAACCCCATTCTCTCCCTTAACCCTTGATCCTCACGAACCTATCTATCTCCGTCTTAAATATATTCAGTAACCTGGCCTCCACAGCCTTGTGGCAGTGAATTCCATAGACTCACCACACTCTGGCTGAAGGAGCCTCTCTTCCCTCTGTTCTCAAGGGTCTTCCCTTGACGCGAAGGCTGAGCCCTCAGGTTCTAGTCTCTCCTACCAATGGAAACACCTTCTCAACATCCACACCGTTCATTATTTTGTAGGTTTCAATTAGATTCCCTCTCATCCTTCGGAACTCCATGAAGTATAAACCTAGAGTCCTCTAATGTTCTTCATATGTTAAATTTTTCATTCCTGGACCATTCTTGTGAACCACCTCTGAACATGTTCCAGGGCCAGTACATCCTTCCTGAGATATGGGGCCCAAATCTACATACAGTACTCTAATTGTGGGCTGACCGGAGCCTTACAGAGCCTCAGAAGTACATCCCTGCATTTATATTCAAGTCTGATCAAAATAAATGCCATCATTGCATTTGCCTCTCCAACTACTGACTCAACCTGTAAGTTTACCTTGAGAGAATCCTGGAGTCGAACTCCATAGTCCCTTTGCACATCAGACTTCTGAATTTTCTCCCCATAATCCTTCTGTTCCAGAGTAGCAGCAGAGATTTCCAGACACCTCGATTGTTTTCAGGGATACCAAGGGATCTTGGGAATTGCCAGTATCTCAGGAGGAGGCAGAGGGGAATGTGGTGTGGTCCTGTAAACTGCAGAACTTTCCAACTACCCGAGTTAGCAGGAACTCTTTCTGGACCAAGAAACAAAAGGGCCACTGAGAAACTGCTACATCAGAGGCAGAAATTAGGCCATTCAGCCCATTGAATTTTGGAGCAGACTCAATCATTCTTAAGTATCAAGGGTGACAGGGAGAATTGGGTTGAGAAACGTATCAGCCACGATTGAATAGTAGAGCAGACTCAATAGGCTGAATGGCCTAATTTCTGGGAGTTAACCATCCCTGGGAAGAAAGACGCAAAACAACAAGCTGTTTACTGGGACAGATGAGCTAAGTGTTTAATAAGCTCATGATAAAAGGACAATTAAGTTTGTCTGTGGAAGGAAGGCCCTGACGTAAAGGAGTTTTTTTAAAGGAAACGCTGTATCAAACAAACCACTAAACCTCGAGGATAAGAAGGTAAGCTACAGACCGGAGATCTCCAGAAGTGTGGGGAGGTGGTGTTAGAATCTAAAGAAGCATCACATCACAGATTTGAAAGCGAGGAATCTCCACCAGAATTCAACTCCAGAATGATGTAGCAGCAGTACTTGGAAGAAGAATGTTGCACTGAATCCCTGGACACTTCCAAGAGACAGATACTGTTGGGGGAAACTCAGTTAAATTCTGCCATCAATTGGGTGATAGCCAAGTTGTGAGTGAGGTTGAACTTGGTTACATAGAAGAATACAGCGCAGTACAGGCCCTTTAGCCCTCGATGTTGCGCCGATCCAAGCCCACCTAACCTACACTAACCCACTATCCTCCATATGCCTATCCAATGCCTGCTTAAATGCCCATAAAGAGGGAGAGTCCACCACTGCTACTGGCAGGGCATTTCATGAACTCACTATTCACTGAGTAAATAATCTACCCCTAACATCTGTCCTACACCGATCACCCCTTAATTTAAAGCTATGCCCCCTTGTAATAGCTGACTCCATACGTGGAAAAAGGTTCTCATGGTCAACCCTATCTAAACCTCTAATCATCTTGTACACCTCTATCAAGTCACCCCTAAACCTTCTTTTCTCCAATGAAAACTTGAGGAGTTTTATTTTTGGTTGCGACATACAATAAAGTGTTAATCATTGTTTCAGCAGTTAATTGTGTGCAGTTTCTGAGTTAAGAGCCAAATTAAGACGATTCACCCACAACCACAGTGAGAGGCTGGGATTCATGTTGACTCCATTGCATTCAACACTACATTACGTCAATACTTTTATAAAGCAAAGGCTGACAGCCACACCTATCTCAAACAGAAACACCCAGAGGAGCGTGTCACCCAATAATCTGTAAAATTAGCATGAAAAGTGGTGTAACCTGCTCTAGTGATAAGAATAAATCCCCAACACTAAAATCAACAATCAGCAATTTATTTATCCAACTCTCACGGTGAACAAATGAACAAAAGTATTAACATACTGGATACAGGCCAGGAGCAGATGGGTGGCACTAGTTTAGTTGGGGATCATGGACTGGTTGGTCTGAAGGGTCTGTTTCCAGGCTGCATGACTCCATAGCACGGAATGAATGGGGATCCATCCCAAAGATGATAAAGGTTTCAAGCACCACCTTAGGCAAATGTGTGGGCATCCCTCCAGATAACTGAGGGCAGTGGGACACTGAGGGTCAGTAGATCAGTCAGCCAGCCAGTTCTCTCCAGGAGACTTGTCTCTCAAGAAAGAAAGTGGTTTCCTGCCCCATCAACCAGATTATCCAGTTTGGATTAGGTCCTATATTTCCAACAAAATAGGTAGACAGGGCAGTGTCTATAACAAATATGTTATTCAACTTGGAAGCGTGCTGAAGACATATACAAGGATGTTACCAGGATTCAAGGGTCTGTGTAAAAGGGAGAGGTTGGACAAGCCAAGATATTTTTATTTGGAGCATTAAGAGTCTGAGAGAGGCCCTTAGAGAAGTGAAGAGATCGTGAGAGGATGAATGCACGGGGTTGGGGAAGTGAGGGCTAGAGGGCGTCAGTTTAAGGTTAGAGGAAAAGGAATAAAAGGGAATGTGAGGGGCAACATTTCTTTTCACGCAGATGGTGGTACACATCTGGAATGAGATGCCAGCGGAAGTGGTTGAGGTGGGTACATTAACAACATTGAAAAGGCATTTGGGCAAATACGTGGATAGGAAAGGGATGGAAGGAAATGGGCCAACTGCAGGGAAATGGGCTTAGTGTTGATGGACAGTTTGGTCGGTGTGGACCATGTTGGGCCGAAGGGCCTGTCTCCTGCTGTAGGACTCTATGATTTGCATCTCTTTGTTGGTCAGACAGTTTTGAGTTTCCAAATGGAATATCTCACAATCAGGCCGAATAAAATCCAATCTCATTCGTCAACTCTGATGCGGAGGTGCTGGTGTTGAATTGGGGTGGACAAGGTCAGAAGTCACACGACACCAGATGAAGTGATGAAGGAGCAGCACTCATGAAAGAGCAATGCTCCTAAAGCTTGTGATTTCAAATAAACTTGTTGCACTGTAACATGGTGTTGTGTCACTTCTGACTTCTTCAACTCAAACTTGATGGGATACTTTGTCCAACTCGGCATATTTTATCAAGATTGCTTGGAGGAATTCTTTTTTTTAAAAGATTAGATTCCCTACAGTATGGAAACAGGTCCTTTCGCCCAACAAGTCCACACTGGCCCTCCGCAGAGTAACCCAGCCATTCCCCTATCTCTATTCCTCTACATTTACCCCAACTAATGCACCACACCGACACATCCCTGAACACTATGGGACAATTTAGATAGGCCAATTCATCCTAACCTGCACACCTTTAGACCACGGGAAGGAAACCAGAGCACTCAGAGGTAACCCATACAGACGTGGGGCGTGCAACGTGAAAGCTACACACAGACTGTCTCCCCAAGGGTGGAATTGAACCCAGGTCAGCATCGTGAGGCAGTGGTACTAACCACAGAGTCACCATGCCACCCCTGAGCCACGTAGGTGGGCTTGGTGGGGGTGAGTCCAGCACAAAACACAAAAGCTCGCTGCACCCACTGTCAGAATGGGCAGGAGGTTCAGCCCTGGGGGTGACCCACTGCAGCGTCACTGGTGGAATCTGATTGTTGGATGCACTGGTGCCCCCGCAAGTTGCAGGACAATGTGAACCTCCGCCCGCAGTCGGGGCAGGCAAACGGCCTCCCCCCGGTGTGGACCCATTGATGGGCCAGCAGTTTGGAGGAGTGGGTGAACCCCTTCCCGCACTCGGGGCAGCTGAATGGCCTTTCCCTGGTGTGGACCCGCTGGTGGGACAACAGGTCAGAGGAATTGCTGAAGGCCTTCCCGCACTCTGGGCAGCCAAAGGGCCTCTCCCCCGTGTGGACCCGCTGATGGACCAGCAGGGAGGAGGAATTGCTGAAGGCCTTCCCACACTCTGGGCAGCTGAAGGGCCTCTCCCCCGTGTGGACCCGCCGGTGCCTCAGCAGGTTGGAGGAATCGCTGAAGGCCTTCCCGCATTCAGGGCAGCTGAATGGCCTCTCCCCCGTGTGGACCCGCCGGTGCGTCAGCAGATTGGAGGAATTGCTGAAGGCTTTCCCGCACTCATGGCAACTAAAGAGCCTCTCCCCTGCGTGGAATCGCTGGTGGGTCTGGAGGTTGTCCACCCAAGTGAATCCTTTCCCGCACATGGAGCAGTAAAACTTCCTCTCACTAGTGTTTATATGCTGGTGGGCCAGCAGGACACAGGAGCAAGTAAAGCCCTTTGCCCGCTTGGGGCAGGAGAACGGCCTCTTCCCAGTGTGATTGCACTGATGAGCCGCCAGGACAGGTGGGACATGGAAGCCCTTCCCGCAGTCGCCACAACTCCATGGTTTCTCAACAGGGCGTGTTTCCTCGGGTTTCTCCATGGCCGAAGCTTCAGCTGCACACACACGTGTACAACCCTGCCATGAATTCTTCTTTCCAGGCAGTAGAGTTGTTTCAGGCTCCACACTCAGTGCGCTGCAATAGTAGGGTCTTTCAACAAGTGCCCCCGTACTCAAACAGGGACCAAAAAGAAAGCTTTGCTCCTTCTCACAGAATCATAGTTAAAAATTGTTGCGGTCCTGATGGATTGAGTAACTATCAGACATTGATGTGAAAGTGAGGATTGGAGACGCTGGAGAGTCACAGTCAAAAACTGCATCGCTGGAAAAGGGCAGCACGGCAAGCAGCATCAGAGAAGCAGGAGAATCAACATTTTGGACATAAGCCCTTTATCTGTTAACTTGAAACTTCTGTCTTCAGATAGTCTGTAAGAAAAGATTACAAAAGTCATCACTGCCAGTCCGGTTTTTTTTATAGATATTTTTATTAGAAATTTAACATTTTAACAAGTTTACAAAAATAAACAAAACTCTCAGATATAAACATTGATATACAATTAACTCAAATATACAATAGTCAAAATTTAACAAAAAAAACGAAAAAGAAGAAGAAAAAACAAACAAAACTCAACTATCTACTAATCTAACCTACAACTAACCAGAGTGTATATTTAAGTCTCTTACACGCTCGGAATGTGTTAACATCAGATGTAATAAAACCCGTATTCGTGCGGGATTCCTCCCCCGAGGGGCCCCGGACCAGCCAGGTTTGTAATCTCAATTAAATAAAAGCCCTTGTTAGGATAGCCGAAATATCTGTATTTGTGTAATTCAAAAAGGGCTGCCATATTTTATAAAATAATTCAGTCTTTCGGTGCACCATATTTGTAAGGAAGTCAAGGGGAATACATTCCATAATTAATCTGTGCCAATTTGAAAGTCCAGGGTGGCCCTCAGCCGCCCAGTTCACCAAAATATTTTTCCTTGCACGAAAGAAAGAATAGAAAATAGTCTCTTCCCGTAGGTGTCCAGGGAGGGAAGGTTCAAAAAGCCCAAGAGGAGAGATACAGGGTCCACTTTAATTTCCGTTCCTAAAATTTCTGTCAGGGTACTTGCTACTTTAGTCCAATATCTACGGATCTTATGACAGGTCCATAGGCAATGTATAAGAGTGCCCACCTCTATTTTGCATTGAGGACACATTGGAGATGCTCCTGCCTTAAATTTTGCCAATCGAAACGGTGCTATATGGGCCCTATGAAGTATCTTCAGCTGGATAGCCTGGGTTCTGTTACAGATAGTAATTCTTCTAGCATTTTCCCAAATATCATTCCATGTTTCTATAGAGATTTCTAGTCCCAAATCCTGATCCCATGTTTTAAGCAGATTATCCATATCTCCCGATACTTCATCATGTAGTAAATGATAAATAGTACTGACGGAAGATACCCCCACTGGTCGTAGGACACTACATTCTCTATCTGATTTATAAAGACTATCTAATAACGTGGTCTTCTTCTGTATATAATCTCGAATTTGGAAGTATCAAAAGAGGTCTCCATTAGGTAATCCGAATTTCTGACGCAGCTGTTCAAAAGACATCAGGACCCCATCTTTAAATAGATCCCCTAAACATGAGATACCCCTGGTCACTTCTAAAACATAAAACATAAAAGCTTTGGCCTCAAGTCTCATCTGTTCACATATAACCAAAAATGCCTCCCAATACTGTTTTTCATCTCTGTACTAAACCAGTCACTTCGGAGCCCGGGTTTTTTTTAACCACCCCTCTGAAAAAAAACCAAGGACACAGCATCCTTGAGAAGAAGGACCAGCTTTTCGTAAAAGGACCAGCTTTTAGTAAAAAGGACCAGCTTTGTGACTGAGGGATATAGGCCAAACACTGGCAGATGGGATTAGATTAGTTTGAGAACATAGCATGGAGTAGTTGGACTGAAGGGACTGTTTCTGTGCTGTTTGACTCGGTAATTGTTCTGCAATGGTCTGAAAACCATTTCCTTGCCTTCCCCCATAAACATCCACTTCGTTGTTGTTCCAAAATCAGATGAACTCAGCCTTGAATATATTCAATGATCCCATAACTGCAGGAAGACATCCCCACTTCTGAACTCAATTCCTCTTGCTAAGATAACACCTGCTTTGCTCATTGCTTGCTGCACCTACCTCACAACAGGCATTAACTGGTATGGAAGGACGCTGAGGCCCCTTTATACACATTCCTGATGAAGGGCTCGTGCCTGTAACGCTGACTCTCCTGCTCCTCGGATGCTGCCTCATCTGCTGTGCTTTTCGAGCACCACACTTTTTGACTCTGATCTCCAACATTTGCGGTCCTCACTTTCTCCACATCCCAATATATCACCATTTAAACAATGCATCTCCTTTCTGCTCCCCCCCCCCCATTTTATTCCTTTTGCATTTTATTTGACTACTCATCTTTTCCTCAGGGTAGGAGATTCCCAAACTGGAGGGTATAGGTTGAAGGTGAGAGGGGAAAGCTTTAAAAGGGACCTAAGGAGTAGAAAAAAAGTGTGAAAGTTAATTCCCCACAAGTGCCCTCTCCAAACCTGCACATCTTTGGATTGTGGGAAGAAACCGGAGCACCAAAGGAATCCCACGCAGACATGGGGAGAAGGTGCAAACTCCACTCAGACAGTTGCCCGAGACTGGGATCAAACCCGGGTCCCCAGCGCTATAAGGCAGCAGTGCCAGCCACTGAGCTTGTTCAGAAAAAGCAGCAATTGATTTATATTAGGGTGAGAGGGGAAAGGACTAAAAGGGACCTAAAGGGCAACTATTTTACGCAGCAGGTGGTGCGTGGATTGAATGAGCTCCCAAAGGAAGTGGTGGAGGCTGGTACAATTACAATAATCAAAAGGCATCTGGATGTGTTTATGAACAGGAAGGTTTGGAGGGATATGGGCAAAGAGCTGGCAAATGGGCCTAGATTAATTTAGGATATCCGACTGGCACAGAACAAACAGTTTGTTTCCACGCTCCACTACTGTTTCTACATAGTCAGAATTGATATGACACGGACTGCACCCCCCCCCCCCCAACTAATTTAAACCCAAAAAAGATTTACCCCATGTGGTAATGTGAAAATTCAAGAGGTAAGGAACTGTTTCTAAAAGTCACTATTTAAAGTTTTATTTAATGATCTAGGACACTAACTTGCAAGTGTTTCAATCTGCTGGGATTTTACGTACCGCCAAATCTATTCAAATCGGTCTAAACCAGTTCAAATCTCGGACGAAAGCCCCCAAATTTTACAACACTGGGTGCAACCTCCCCCACCTAATTTAAACCAGCAACATAGAGAAGGTTTAACCCATGTGGTAATCTGTGAAAATTCAAGAACCAAGAAACTATTCCCAAAGGTCAGTATTTAAAGTAAAAATCAACAACTTTATTTATTAACGTCTAATGGAGAATAATTAATTAACAACTATTTACAACTCCTGTCTCTAACCTATCTTGTACCTTCCCCTGTATGATATCAGTCCAATAAAAACTCTGATTAAGATTTACCTAAAGATTCAAACTTTAAACCCAGCCAGCTGTTAAATCTTCTCTTTGTACCTTCCTCTGAAGATTTGCTCTCCAGGTCAGTGTCGATGTTTTTTCTCTGTGCAGACTCCTTCTCTGGACAGGTACCTCTCAGAGTTCTCACTAGCAGCCTACATTTGTTGGTCTTTTTGCAGTTCTCCTGTAACTGTTTTACTTTTTTTTTGATTTTGTACTCCAAAGCATCAAATCGTTTCATTGGTGTTAATATTAGATTGGATTAAATTCCCTACAGTGCGGAACCAGGCCCTTCGGCCCAACCAGTCCACACTGACACTCCAAAGAGTAACCCACCCAGACCCATTTCCCTCTGACGAATGCACCGAACACTACGGGCAATATAGCAGTCACTTCACTTGACCTGCACATCTTTGGACTGTGGGAGGAAACTGGAGCACCCAGAGCAAACCCACGCAGACACGGGGAGAATGTGCAAACTCCACACAGTCAGTCACCCAAGGCTGGAATCGACCCTGGTGGTGTGAGGCAGCAGTGCTAACCAATATTCTCAAAATACTAAATTCAAACTTGATTGGAATTCAGTATTTTGGGGCAAGATTTTAAATCGATTGGCCAAAATTGAGTATGTTTTTGTCTCCAGGCAACCCAGCTACTGAGCTGTTCGACCAAATGTTAAATTGTTACCTTGTTCAGAACGTTTGGTGCTACGTCAGGTGGTTCTGCTCGCTTTTCAACTCTCTTGAAGGTGGAATACACCTCTACACCTTCTAACAGAACCAATTTTTCAAGACTTGGAATCGGCCATTCACCCCTAACAGGCGAAACTGAGTACTGCAGATGCTGGATATTAGAGTCAAGAATGTGGTGCTGGAAAAGCACAGCAGGTCAGGCAACATCCGAGGAGCAGGAAAATTGACATTTCGGGAAAATTGACATTTCGAGCAAAAGCCTCATTCACCCTGAACAGCCTGTCCTCAACTGCACATAGTTCAAAGCAAGTTTGAGAAAGATGGCTGCAGCTTTGTCTTCATATAAAATTGAACATGCATTCAAACTTTAATGCTGTTTCTGAATATATTATGTTAGCTATTCTCAATTTGAAAGATCAGCCATTTCTCGTGCACCCCCATCTCCCAGGCAGTTTCATCACCAACCATTCTCTCTCTCTCTCTCTCTCTCTCTCTTCTAAGAGCTTGATACAGCGATCAAAGAGAGCTTGAGGCATGAGAAAGTTCAGTGGGAGTTGGAAGAGATACAGAATGGACAGGGTGACAGAGTGTGGGGGCCATTGTGAGACTGGGGGGAACAGAGGGTGGTGGGGGCTGAAAGGAAAGACTCAGGGGTCAAAGGGTGGAGGAAGAGAATGAGGGGGAGAGAGAGAGAAAATGGGGGGCAGAGAGTTGCGGGGTGAGAGAGAATGGATGGGGGCGGTGGGTGGGGAGAGAGACAGCACAATTCCCACCTTCCCCAGGACTGGGGCAGTGTCCCATGAACTGGAGCCTACTCCTCCCACAGCAGGTCATTTCTCAATCCACATATGGCTAAAGGAGAAGAATTATATAATCCCTGCAGGCCATTTCACCTATCAAATTCACACCGACCTTCCACACAGCATCCCACCCAGACTCATCAACTTACTCTACAGCCCTGCAGTTCCCCATGGCTAACCCACTCTAACCTGCACATCCCTGGACACTTTAGCACAGCCGATCCATCCGAAACTGCAGATCCTTGGACTGTGGAAGGAAACCGAAGCACCCAGAGGTAACCCGCGCAGACAGAAGGGGGAGAACATACCAAAGTTCACACAGACAGTCATGAGAAGGTGGAATCAAATCGCTTCTAACAATTCTCCCACACCTGCAAAACCCTGAGCACCATGGGTAATTTAGCAGGGCCAATCCACCCTAACCTGGGCAAAGCTAAAAATCACATGACGCCCGTCCAACAGGTTTATTTGGAAGCACTAGCTTTCGGAGCACTGCTCCTTCATCAGGTGGTTGTGGAGTATAAGATCATAAGACACTGAGTTGACAGCAAAACATTACAGAGTCATGCCACTGAAATGATACATTGAAGAAACCTGGATTGTAAAGTCTTTCATCTTTAGAATGAGTTGCTGGTGTCATTAATATGTAAACCCCAGAACTTCTTATAAGACACCTACTCGAGATAACTTAAGGTTTTATAAGAAAAGATGACAACTTAGCTCAGACAATGCATTAAAGGTGTGAGGCCAGAGTCTGTCTGTATTTTTTCAGTCAGACTGGTTCTATTTCCAAAGTGGAATTTATAAAATATTCCATGTATTATCTGCCTGCAGATTGTGCATTTTTTGAGCAAAATAGATGGTATCTGCAAATACAAATTCACCCCATAGACCTCGGTGTGTGTGTGCACGCGCGCGCACACACGAGAGAGAGTAAAAGTCTAGTTCCATACTGTATATCTCTATGTCTATTGCATAACAGATGCTTTATTTCTGTTGATGTAAATATTGTTATAAATCATAGCTGGGTACTAATACTTAGATGTAAGGGAGAGAGAATTCTTCAATCCTGGCAGACCCTTATTTCTAGTTTACTTGCCAATGAACAGACACAAGCACCTGTTTAGTTCTAACTTTTCGCCTTTTTTGTTATATTTTCTGGTATGATACTCTGTGTCTGGATGGTTGACAGGCTGGGAGATTGTGGGTTGGACTTTGATTGACTTTTATTGTTCCGGACGGTGTCAAAGGAGGTTAAAGCTTCAGCAGAAATGAAGCAGAGCTGAGAACGGACAACAACTGTGTGGGAACAGGGAGATCAATAGAGGACAAAGAAACCAGGACCTGAAATCCGAGCTGACACCAGACTACCCTGTGATCAGTGCTTTGATTAGCAGCGTCAGCCCTCTACGTTTACCTCGCTTCCCATTCGACTTGAATGCCACATCTCCCCTCAATATTTATGATCCAATCCTTGTCATCCTGAAGCTATGTCTCTGTAAGGAGTCCCAGATCATAATTAATCTCTTCAATGTGTGCAGTCAATTCATTCACTTTTGTTACATTGCAGCGCTATTACGACAGAGTAACCCCCTCTGCTAAATTAAACCAGAAACACAGAAATGATTCACCCCACGCAGTAATATGTAAAAGTTTGAGAGGCAAAGTTCTATCCCAGAGGTAAATATTTAAAGTAAGAATTAACAACTTTACTCTTTATGTCCAACACAGAGTATTAAAACTCACAAAAATGCTGGGTTTTATAGTCCAAAACATCGGATCATTTTATTGGTATCAATATTATCAAAATACTTAATTCAAACTTGATTGGACTTTGGGGCAAAATTTAAACTGATTGGCCAAATTTGAATTTGTTTGTGCCTCATGGCAACCCAGTTGCTCTATTTGTGTTGACCAAATATTACATTCTCATCTTGTTTAGAACACTTTGTTCTGCTCAGCTTTTTAACTCCCTTCAAGGTACAGTACCTCTACCCCTTCAAGGTACAGTACCTCTACCCCTTCAAGGTACAGTACCTCTACCCCTTCATAACAAGCACAAATTCAGATACTGAGCTTTTAGTTTTATTGTTTGTAATCTTTTGAATCCAGTATTAATTGCTGGTTCGTTTATTCTCCTTGTTCCTTTCTATTTTTCTCTGACGTCCATTTTCCACATCACTACATTGCTTACCAACCTTGATTTGGATTGGCCATGCTAAATTGCCCATAGTGCCCAGGGATGTACAGGTTAGGTGGGTTAGCCAATGGGAAATGCAGGGTTATTGTTTCATAGTAATAGAAGTAGGAGTAGGCCGTTTGGCCTGTTGAGCCTGTTTCACCATTTATTAAGATCGTGGCTGATCTATCCATCATCTCAGCTCTTCTTTCTTGTGTTATCTCAAACTCTTGATTCCCTAAGGGGTGGGGGCGCGAGGGGTGTATGAGCAGGATGCTCTTCGGAGGGGTCAGAATGGACTTGATGGGCTGAATAGCCAGCTTCCACACTGTAGGGCTTCTATGATTTACCGCAGTTGTGTTTGCCTCAGATCACAGCTCCCAGAATCTCCCACCTTCTGCAAATCGAAAGACAAATCCCACCCTGCCCTCTCGTATGTACGTTATCTAAATGCTTAATTGTTTCTAGTAAATACGGCCACACCTCCCTCTGCTGCCAGTAACGTTTACAATGCTGATGAAACAATGCCATTCCTGCAGTACTGAAAATCGTAAGGCTTCTAACAATACCAGTTACTTATTCACCGCTCCTCCTGATGGACAACATTGGAAATACAATGTTGGAGGCTGGCAGAAATGAGCAGTTTAACTCAAAATTCCACCTAACCCTTCACTGGGCACCCCAATAAGCACACTGTCCTTACTGCTGGTAAGCCTTAAAGCACTTCACCCCCACAGTGCAATGATTCCCAATTTCCACCAAAATCCTAGACGTACTCAGTTGCTGTCTCACCAATGAAATATTTCATTGTCACTTCTGCTTCCAGTAAAGGCAAAACACCTTTGAAAGCTGCTCTGAAAGTCCAATCTTCACAACAACACTTCTGCTTTCACACAAGATGATTAAAGTCATACAGCACAGAAACAGAGCCTTCGGTCCAACTCATCCATGCCGACCAGATATCCTAAACTCATCTAATTCCATTTGCCAGCATTTGGCCTGTATCCCTCTAAATCCTTCTTATTCACATACCCATCCAGATGCCTCTTAAATGTTGTAATTGTAGCAGCCTCCACGATTTCCTCTGGCAGCTCATTCCAAACATGCACTACCCTCTGTGTGAAAAAGTTGCCCCTCAGGTCCGTTTTAAATCTTTCCCTTTTCACGCGAATCCTATGCCCTCTAGGTTTGAAGTTGCCTACCATGGGGAAAGGATTTTGTCTATCCAACCTATCTATACCCCTTATAAACTTCTGTAAGGTCACCCATCAGCCTCTAATGCTACAGGGAAATTATCCCTGGCGTATTCAGCATCTTCCTAACGCTCAAACCCTCCAACTCTGTCTACATCTTTGTAAATCTTTTCTGAACCATTTTAAGTTTCACAACGTTCTTCCAGACGAGGGCAACTGGAATTGCACACAGTTTTCCAAAAGTGGCCTAACATGACCTCCCAACCCCTGTACTCAATGCTCTGACCAATAAGGAAAGCGTACCAAATGCCTTCTTCACAGTCCTGTCTCCCTGCAATTCCACTTTCAAGGAATTATGAACCTGCAAGGACACTGTTTAGCAACACTCACCATTAACTTTGTAAGTCGTGCCCTGATTTGCCTTTCAAAATGTAACACCTCACATTTATCTAAATTAAATTCATGTTGCCATTCCTCGGCCCATCAGCCCATCCGATCAATTCTAATTTATATTGAACTTTATTTCCTCTCTCATGCCCTAAAAGCTGAAAATCTCCATCCCACACACACTCCCCCCGTTCTGACTTTGCTGAACCTAATTCCTGCTGTAACTCATCCTGAAGGGTGTGGTTCATGCTGATTAACAGACCCACACTCGGAGGAAGTGGAGATCTAATTGAAACAGACAGAATTCTGAATGGCCTGGACAAAGTGCACATGGGGAAGATGTTCCTATTGGTAGGAGAGTCTAGGACCCGAGGGCACAGCATCAGAGTAAAAGGAATATCTTTTAGATCAAAGATAAGGCAAAACATTTTCAGCCGGTGAGTGGTGAATATGTGGAATTCATTGCTACAGAAGGCTGTGGAGGCCAGGTCACTGAGTAGATTTAAGATGGAGATAGATAGGTTCTTGAGTATCAAGGGGATCGAGGGTTACAGGGAGAAAGTGGGAGAATGGGATTGAGAAACTTATCAGCCAGAACTTAATAGTGCAGCACCCCTGAGGGGCTCAGAGGCCTAATTTCTGATCCTGTGTTTTATGGTCTCTTGCTGTTCTGGACTAGGAGTGTTGAAACTTTATTGCTGGAACAGCACAGCAGGTCAGGCAGCATCCAGGAAACAGGAGATTCGACGTTTCGGGCACAGGCCCTTCTTCAGGAACTAGACTAGGAGTGTGCAAATTGGGAGCAGGAATAGGCCATTTAGCCTGTCGAGCTTGCACCAGCATTGAACAGATCATAAGTAGATCTGAGGATACCGACGTAAAAGGCTAAAACAAGGACTGCAGATGCTGGAAACCAGAGTCTAGATTAGAGTGGTGCTGGAAAAGCACAGCAGATCAGGTAGCTCCTCGGATGCTGCCTGACCTGCCATGAATATACCTACATTCAGGTTAATAAGCTGGAAATTTTTCCACTGGAGCAGAGGAGGATTATAACATCGTGAGGGGTATAGATCAGGTGAACGGCCAAAATCCTCTCTCTAGGCTGGGGGTCAAGATTACGGAGCAAATTTTGAAAGAGAGAGAGGAGAAAGATTTTAAAAGGACATGAGGGTCGCCATTTTCTTCCCCCCAGAGAGTGGTTTGTGTGTGGAATGAATTTCCAGACAAAGGTGTGGATGCAGATACAGTTAGAACATTTAAAAGACATTTGGATTAGTATATGAATGCTGAAGTTTAATTTAAATAAATGTGAAGTGCTGGATTTTGGAAAAGCAAATCAAAGTAGGACTTAGCATAAAGTGTATAAGGTCCTGGGGAGTGTTGCTGAATAAAGAGACCTTGGAGTGCAGGTTCATAGTTTCTTGAAGGTCGAGTACCAGGTAGATAGGATAGTGAAGGCAGCATTTGGCATGCTTTCCTTTATCGGTTACAGCACTGAGTAAAGGAGTTGGGAGGTAGATGATGTTGCAGCTCTACAGGACATCGGTGAGACCACATTTGGAATATTGTGTGCTTGGAATTTTGCATGCAACTCTGGTCTCCTGCCCATCAGAAGGACAGTGTGAAACTTGAAAGGGTTCAGAAAAGATTTACCAGCATGTTGCCAGATTTGAAACAATTAGCTCTTGGGAGAGGCTGAATACGCTGTGGCTGTTTCCCTGGGGCGTCAGAGGCTGAGGGATGACCTTAGAGGTTTATAAAGTCATGAGAGGCATGGATAGGGTAAATAGACAAAGTTTTCTCCCTGGGGTGGGGGAGTGCAGAACTAAAGGTTTTGGGTGAACGGGGAAAGACAAAAAAGCTCAAAGGGGAGCCTTTTCACACAGTAGTGCATATATGAAATGACCAGCCAGAGGAAATGGAGGAGAGTGGTATAATTACAGAATTTAAAAGGCATTTGGATTGGTCTATAATAGAAGGGGTTCGAGGGATATGGCCCAGGGCTGGCAAATAGACTAGATTAGGATAACTGATAGGCATGGACAAATTGGACCGAAGGGTCTGTTTCTGTGCTGTACATCTCTATGACTCCAATATAAAAGGTTCAGAGGGATATAGGTTAAACACAGGCAGGTGGGTCCAGTTTAGCTTGAGAACATAGTCAGCATAGTAAGTGATCTGCACTGGTCTTGCCTCCCCCATAATCATCACTTCTTTGTTGTTCAAAAATCAGATGAACTCAGCCTTGGATATATTCAATTACGCCCAAACTGCAGGAAGGCGTCCCCACTTCTGAACTCAATTCCTCTTGCTAATATAACACTTGCCTTGCTCACTACTTGTTGCACCTGTCTGACAACTTGCATTGACTGGATTAGATGGACACAGAGGCCCCTTTTTCATCCACACATCATTTCTGATTAAAGGTTCGAGCCTGAACTGTCAATTCTCCTGTATTTGCCATTAAAAAAAAGACCTGGACTAACTTTCCCAGAGTCTGTCCCCTCCCTGGATTCACTCCGTTTCCTTCAGTTCCTGCAAGTCAACAGCTCAACTCAGGAATGGAAAAGGGGTTGAGAAAAGTGTGTTGTACTCACAGATGTTGGAGAGAGGAAGGGAGTTGCAGTTGGGGTGAAGCTCAATCTTCATTCAGAGAGAGAGGAGCAGCAACAACCACCTCAGAAGCACATGGTCCTACTTCCACATCCAGACGATGGGTTTGCTGTGATTGGCAGGAGGACCAGTCTACATCCGGTCCTCCAGAGCTTCTCATTGGTCCATCAAAACAAGGTCACGGAGTGTTTCCGCTTGTTGCGTGAGCATGCGTAATAGTTTGCTGACACCGTGGAACATGCGTAGTGCGTGGCTGACACCGAGTAGCATGCGCAGTATGGAGATGTTGGCATTACTGCTGATTTTCAAAGTTAAAAATCACACAATGCTAGGTTATAGCCCGACAGGTTTATTTGGAATCACTAGTTTTCGAAGCGCTGCTCCTTCATCGTTGGTTGTGGAGCAGAATCATAACACACAGACTTTATAGCAACAGGATTGCAGTGTCATGGGATGGAATATTAAACAACTTTAGCTTACCTCTACCATTTTTTAGAATGACCATGTTCGTTTCGATTCCTTCACATGTAAATCCTAAAAGTTTTCAAAAGTTACGTTGTCAAGCTAGCTTTTAACAATAGGTGTCATCTCAATCAGACAATGCATTGAAGGTGTTAAGTTAAAGTCTGTCTGTGTCCCAATGTTAGGTCAGACGGATTCAATTTCTGTCGTTGTATAACAGAATCTGACGTGTATGAGTTTGTGAGCAAAATAAAATGCGATTCTGCAAGTACAAATTCAACCCACGAACTTTTATGTGTGTGTGTGTGTGTGTGCAGGAGAAACCAAGTGATCATGTGTGTGTGAGAGAGTGTAATGGGGAATAAGTCTGAGAGGGTGTGTGTGTGTGAGAGAGAGAATGTATGGTGTAGTGTGACATGAACCCAAGGTCCTGGTTGAGGCCATCTCAATGGGTATTGAACTTGGCTATCAGCCTCTGCCCAGCCACTTTCCGTTGCTGCCTATCCTGAAGTCTATCTTGAAGGATAGTCACCCGAAGGTCCAAGGCTGAATGTCCCGGACCGCTGTAGTGTTCCCCGACTGGGAAGGAACACTCCTGGCTGGTGATTGTTGTGCAGTGTCCATTCATCTGTTGCTGTAGCCTCTGCTCGGTCTCACCAATATACCAAGACTCAGGGCATCATTGTTTATCTCATACGCTGCAGGCAATGTTGGCTGAGTCACATGAGTACCTGCTGATGAAAATGTTGAAAATGTTGTGGTCAAGGATGAAGTGGATGAGTTGTAGGACAGTGCTCAGAGATTGGCAGCTGTTGGTATTGAGTACTGAGGCTGTTACCGTGATACCATCATCGTGAGGAATGCTGGTGTAGAGTACTGACATGTCCACGGATTCAACTAGTCCGTGGATGCTGAACTTCTGGAAGGATTGGATCAGACGTCTTGATGAATGCTGTCAGTTCACGGTTGTGCTCTTTGGTCAGATCAGCTGGTAGTTGCCTGTCGTGTTCCTGGTCAGTTGTTTGTACACTTCCTTGCAGAAGTCCATTCTATTCCGAATTACTCAAAAACTGCATAAATCCATGTAAGATTCTGTAGCTCCCACTTTAGAAATAGAATCAGTCTGACCGAGCATTGGGACACAGACTTTATGTCTCACCTTCAATGCATTATCTGAGCTGAGATGATACCTATTGTTAAAAGCTATCTTGAGAATGTAAATTTTAAAAAGTTCTGGGATTTACAAATGAAGGAACCGAAACTAACATGGTCATCCTAAAAGATGCAAGCTCACCTGCACACTTTAGCACAGCTGATCCACCCTAAAGTGCAGATCCTTGGACTGTGGGAGGAAGCCAGAACACCCAGAGGTAACCAACACAGACACAAGGGGGAGAACATGCCAAGCTTCACACAGTCACCCAAGGGTGGAATCAAACCCAGGCTCCTGGCGTTATTAAGCAGCATTGCTAACCACTGAGCCACCACCCCACCCAGTGCTTTGAGGATCTGCTTTGTCTTGCAGCTTTTAACTTCTCATGCGCCCTCAGCAGAGGCTGTGTCCTGCTGACATCGTTGGACCACACCCATTGCACCTCTCTTTCCCACTTCTCCAGCCCAGAGCACAGCGGTTCCTGAATCCTGGCACCAGATTCTGATGCCATCTGTGCTTCTGCTGCCAACTGCAGAGAACGGAGGCAATCCCCGTCACTATTCTGTCCCTTATCTCCCCCTCCCGAACGTTGTTCTTACTCCCACCACCATACAGTTAGTGCCCCCTCCCCCCAGCCCTCTCTCAGATCCCCTTTACCTGCCTGATCCTGGCTCACACCCTCCTGACCCTGTCCACTGACCCCATCGGAAGGCTCTGTACGGAGGGAAAGACCATCTCCCGGAATAAAAAACATCTGATTAACTTTCCGCCTTGCCTTCCCAGTGTGTCTGCAGCCCGGCTTCCAGCTCCACCTCTCTGAGCCGAAGGTCCTCCAAGTTGTGGTTGCCCTAGATCACATCATCCAGAGCCTTCCACCTTTTGCAAATTGAAAGACAAGTCTCACCCTGCCCTCTCCAGTGTCTATTGTGTAACTGCTTAATCATTTCTAGTGGCCGAGCAGAGACTGATAGCCAAGTTTGGAACCCATGAGGATGGCCTTCACCAGGATCTTGGGTTCATGTTACATTACAGGTGACCCCATTACACTGTACACATTCTGTCTCTCTGTCTCTCACACACAGCCATACATTCTCACATACTCACACAGGCACTCTCTCAGATATACGCGCTCTCTCAGATGCACACCCACACACACATCCTCTCAAAGACTTATACTCCTGCACACTCTCACTTAACCAAGCATGCACACACGCAAACACACACTCTCTCACCAGACTCACGTGTATGCACACACTCACTCACTCTCATGCATGCACACATAGATAAGACTATGGGGTGAATTTGCATTTGCAGAATTATGTTTGTAGATACATTCTATTTTGCTCAAAAAGTGCACAATCTGCAGACAGTCAATCCATGTAATATTTTATAAATTCCTACTTTGACTCAAGACAGACTCGAACCTCACATCTTTCATGCATTGTCTGAGCTGAGATGGCACCTCTTTGTAAAACCTTAAGTTATCTGGAGACTGTGACTTAAAAGAAGTTTTGGGATTTACATACTAATGAACTGAAACCTGCAACCCATTCTAAAGATGAAACACTTAAAAGCAGTCGAGATTTGTTGAATATATCATATTGCTAGAAATTCTGTGTCTTATGATCCTGCTGTACAGCTACCTGACGAAGGAGCAACACTCCGAAAGCTAGTACTTCCAAATAAACCTGTTGGACTATAACTGGATTTTTAACTATGTTTCCATTGAAAACAGCCCACCCCTCCCACTGCTGCCAGTAAACTTTACAATGCTGAGGAAACAATGAACCATCAGTCCTGAAAAATGTACAATTCTAATAATACGAGCTACACATTGATTGCTCCTTCTGATATAAGACATTGGAAACCTCGCGCCGGAGATTGAAAGAAATTAGCAGCTTTAAAAGAAAAACCTGTTGGATCTCATAGCCTTCAATGTCTGAGTCTGACGGTAAGTTCAGGTAACTTTTGTTGGGACCCAACTTTGTTGCAGCTTCAGATCGTCACAGCAAAAAGGTGCACAAAAAGTAGCGTTTTTTTTAAAACACACACACACACACACACACACACAATCCCCTGCATCCCACTTTCTTCTCTAGTGGTCACCTGAGTTGTCCCTTTGTAATTCGATCCTTGGTGCAGCCTCAGCCTGGAGGAAGTATTGCTTCACTCAGCAATTGCAAACCATAGCCTGTATGCAAGTAAGATTCTCCCCGCGCATTTGCAGATGGTCTGTCAAGAGTCAACCACACTGCTGTGGGTCTGGAGTCACATATTGGCCAGACCAGGGAAAGGATGCAGCTGGGACGACTGAGTGAATCCTTTCCCACATCGGCAGGTTCCTCCCCTAAAGCATGAGTGAATCAGATTGGGGTGTTTGTTCCCCGAAATTGGTTTCATAATGAGATTCTGAACACCAGATTTCTGACTGAACTCCAAATCCGCCATCTGCTATGGTGAGATTCAAACCCGGGAGTCCCCAGAACTGGGTATTAATGCAGTCGATAATGGCACTCGGCCGAAGCTCCTTCAATCCCCCTGCGATGGGAGGTTAACTCACTGATGTCTCTGCAGGTGGGAGGAGCGGATGAAGCCCTTCCCACACAGAGAGCAAGTGAACGGCCTCTTTGATCCTCCAAGCTGAGGAAATGGTGTGAAGTCCTGTACTTTTCACGGTCACCACACTGAACCTCCCTCATTCGGGTGCATCAGTATTCTTCCTGCCACACCAGTGTCCAAGCAGACAAAAGCAAATATTTCTTCTCGACTGGAATGGCTGCTGATATTCAAGTCCCAATGAATCAAATAACTCTGTCAGAAGCTGATGTATCTTTTGGTTTCAGATTTCTTTCCCCATGTCTTCCTGCAAATAAAACCATGAAATAAGTCACGGTCAGTACAGTCAAATGAACATAACATCGGTGACAATTCCTTAGATTGCCAGATACCTGCTGATCATATATTATTCATGACACAGAAACCTGAAAACCCTCATTCAGCCAGATAGCATTAAGTATATAAAGAGGAAAACTTCATTTAGGTGACAATGACCTGGAACAACCTTCCTACAAAGGTGCTGGAAATGGAGCTGAATGAAGGATATGAAAATGAAATGTCAAGGCTGCTTCAGGAAAGAAAGCCAGTAAAGTTGCTGAAAGACTTCCTGCTGACCTGTTAAAATAAAAATGAATACAAGAAATACAGGATGTAATTCCATTACTATATTAGAAGGTGAAAAATCATAGCCATGCAGCTTGTACAACAGCGAATATCAGATATACACCATATGAAGCAATCATAAAATCCCTGCAGTGCAGAAAGAGGCCATTTGGCCCATCGAGCCTACTCCGCCATTCTTTCAGATCATGACTGATCTATCCATCATCTCAGCTCCACTTACCAGCATTATCCTGACTACCCTAAATTCACCTACCATCCAAACTCCCATCGAACTGTGTCTTGAATATGCCTGCTTCTATTGTATTCTTGGGCAAAGACTTCCATAGATTCACCACTCTCCAGGAAACGTAGTCCCTCCTCCTCTGCCTTAAACCTACCCCTAATCTTGTTACCTAGTCTAACCCACCAGCAGAAACGACGAGATAGGGTGAGTCTGGGTGGCAAGCTGTTCGATGGGTCAGTGTGGACTTGATGGGTTGAATGGCCTCCTTCCACACTGTAGGGCTTCTATGATTTACTGCAGTTGTGTTTGCCCAGAACCACAACTCCCAGAACCTCCCAACTTCTGCAAATTGGAAGACAAGTCCCACCCTGCCCTCTCATATGTGTGTTATCTAACTGCTTCATCGCTTCCAGTGAATACAGCCCACACCTCCCACTGCTGCCAGTAACCTTTACAATGCTGATGCAACAATGCAATACCTGCAGTACTGAAAACCGTAAGGCTTCTGATGATACCAGTTACTGATTCACCGCTCCTTCTGATGCACAGCATTGGAAGTACATTGTTGAGGGCTCAAAGAAATGAGCAGTTTAAAACAAAAACCCACTGCAACCCTTCACTAGGCTTCCCACTCAGGACACTTTACTTAAAACACTTCAACCCCACATTGCAACAAATTCCCACATTCCATCAAAATCCTGGATATCCTCACTTAATCAGTTGCCATCTCGCAAATGAAAGATTTCATTTTAGCTCTACTCCCAGCGTAAGGACAAAATATCTTTGGAAGCTGCTCTGAAAGTCCAGTCTTCACAATAATACTTCTGCTTTCCTTCAGTCCAAATTGTCTGTGCTGACCAGATATCCCAAATTAGCATAGTCACATTTGTCAGCACTTAGCCTATATCCCTCTCAATTCACCCTGTTACCAGATGCCATTTAAAATACTGTAATTTTCCCAGCCTCCACCACGTCCTCTGGCAGCTCATTCCATGCTTGCATCACTCTCTGTGTGAGAAAGTTGTCCATATGGTTCCATTTAAATCTTTCCCCTCTCACCTCAAATCTATGCCCTCTAGTTTTGGACTTCCCTACTATGTGGAAATGTTTTTGGCTATTCACCCTATCCATGTTCCATATGAACCTTTATAAAGTCACCCCTCAGCCTTCAATGCTCCAGGGAAAACAGCCCCGGCTTATTCAGCCTCTCCCTATAGCTCAAACCTCCAACCTTGTAAATCTTTGCCAAACCCTGTCAAAGGTTCACAGCACTTTTCCTGTAGCAGGGTAACCAGAACTGAACGCAGTATTCCAAAAGTGGCTGAACCAATGTCCAGTACAGGGGCAACATGACCTCCCAAAATCTGTCTTGAAAGACACTGACCTATAAAGGCAAGCATACCAAACACCTCCTTCACTATCCTGTCTACCTGTGACTCCACTTTCAAGAAACTATGAACCGGCTCTCCAAGGTATCTTTGGTCAACAACACTCCCCATTAACTTCGCAGATCCTTCCCTGATCTGCCTTTCCAAAATCAAAACTTCAAAATGGGTTTGAGAAACGTATCAGTTGTCATTGAATGGTGGAGTAGATCTGATGGGCTGAATGGCCTAATTTCTGCACCTTTGTCATATGGTCTCTTGCTGTCCTGGACACAGGGTGAGAGAATTTGGAGCAGGAATAGGTCATTTGGTCTTTCAGTCGGCACCAACATTGAACAGTTCATAACTGGATATAAATATACCGGCATCTAGGTGGACAGGGTGGGATCTTTTTCACTGCAGCATCGGAGGTTGAGAGATGACCTTAGAGAGGATTATAAAATCTTCAGGGGTATCGATGAGGTGAAAATCAGGTATTCTTTCCCTGGGATGGGTGTTTCAAGGTTAGGGAGCAAACTTTGAAGATGAGAGGAGAAATATTTTAAAAAGACATGAGGGGCACCTTTTTATTTTAAGACAGAGAATAGTTCTCATGTGGTATTAATGTCCAGAGGAGGTGATGGATGCAGGTACAGTTACAGTGTTTAAAAGACATTTGGATAAGTACATAGAGATGTACAGCATGGAAACAGACCCTTCGGTCCAACCCGTCCATGCTGACCAGATATCCCAAACCAATCTAGTCCCACCTGCCAGCACCCGGCCCATATCCCTCCAAACCCTTCCTATTCATATACCCATCCAAATGCCTCTTAAATGTTGCAATTGTAATAGGAAAGGTTCAGAGAGTCTGGGCCAAACACTGGCAGGTGGGACTAGTTTAGTTTCAGAACACAGTCAGCATGGTCTAGCTGGACTGAAGGGTCTGTTTCTGTGCTGTATGACTGTAACTGTTCTATACTGGTCTTAAAACCATTTTCTTACCTTCCCCAACTTCTTTGTTCTTCAAAGTCAAATGAACTCAGCCTTGAATACATTCAATGATTGACCTAACTGCAGGAAGACATCCCCACTTCTGAACTCAACTTCTCTTGCTAATAGGATAAAAACAATGACTGCAGATGCTGGAAACCAGATTCTGGATCAGTGGTGCTGGAAGAGCACAGCAATTCAGGCAGCATCCGAGGAGCTTCGAAATCGACATTTCGGGCAAAAGCCCTTCATCAGGAATAAAGACAGAGAGCCTGAAGCGTGGAGAGATAAGCTAGAGGAGGGTGGGGGTGGAGATAGAGTAGCATAGAATACAATAGGTCAGTGGGGGAGGAGATGAAGGTGATAGGTCAGGGAGGAGAGGGTGGAGTGGATAGGTGGAAAAGGAGCTAGGCAGTTCGGACAAGTCCAGACAAGTCAAGGGGACAGTGTTGCTGGAGGTTAGAAACTAGGATGAGGTGGGGGAAGGGGAAATGAGGATTTCGAAGCTTCTCTTGCTAATATAGCACTTGCCTTGCTGATTGCTTGCTGCTCCTGTCTGACAACTGGCAGTGACTGGTGTAGAAGGACGCTGAGGCCCCTTTGTCTGTCCACACATCATTCCTGATGAAGGGCTCATGCCCAAAACATTGACTCTCCTCCTCCTCAGTTGCTGCCTAGCCTGCTGTGCTTTTTCAGCGCCACAATATTCAACTCTGATCTCCATCATCTCACTTTCATCACATCTCAACATATCACCATTTAAATAATGCGCCTCCTCTCTGCGTTTTTTTTAAACATCAAAGGCTATAGATTGTGTCACTGCATTTGCCATGTGTTTGCAAACTGAGACACAGACCTGGATCAACCTTTCCAGAATTTATTCCCCCGCCGCCCCCCGATTCACTCTTTCCTTTCAAGTTAACAATTGAACCCCAGAATGAAACAAAAAATGGAAAAAGTGGTGAGAAACAGACTGTTGTACTCACGAAAGTTAAACAGAGGAAGGAAGTTACAGTCTGGGGTGAAGTTCACAGAGAAAGGAGCAGCAGCAGCTTCAGAGCTCACGGTCCAACCTCCACATTTCGACAATGGCCGGCTCTGATTGGCAGGAGGACCAGTCTCCTTCCGGTCCTCCAAGGTTCTCCATTGGTCCATGGAAAGGAGCTGACGCGCAGTTTCTGCGGGCGCAAAGGAATATGCGCAGTGCTTTGCTGACACTGGCGGTCATGCGCATTGCTTGCTGACACCGCGGAGCATGCTCAGTGTGCAGGAATTTGTTACAAATTTTAAAGTTAAAAATCACAAAACACCAGGTTACAGTCCAATCTGCTTGTTTGGAAGCACTAGCTTTCAGAGCGCTGCTCCTCCATCAGGTGGTTGTGGAGTATAAGATCGTAAGACACAGAATTTATGATCTTATACTCCACAACCGCCTGATGAAGGAGCGGCGCTCCGAAAGTTAGTGCTTCCAAACAAGCCGATTGGACTGTAACCTGGTGTTGTGTGATTTTTAACTTCGTACACCCCAGTCCAACACGGGCACCTCCACATCATGACAAATTTTAAGTGTCCAAATGCGAATACGAGAGAAAAATACCAAAGCAAATTTTGTCGAAATCTTTTTCCCCTGTGCCTAGACATGGTATTACTTTTGCATTTTGACTGTCTGCTCAACGTTTCTGTCGTTTCCCCAGGGTAGAGGTATTGCAAAACTACAGGGTATAGGTTTAGGGTGAGGGGAAAAGATTTTAAAAGATTTAAAAGACTCGGAATATAACATTCACCCCTTACAGGGCGAAAGTGAGGACTGCAGATGCTGGAAAGTAGGGTCGAGAGTGTGTGCTGGAAAAGCACAGCAGGTCAGGCAGCATCTGAGGAGCAGGAGAATCGACGTTTTGGGCAAAACCCTTCATCAGAAAATAGCCATGGGGAACTGCAGGGCTGTAGCGTAATCGAGTGTGTCTGGGTGGGATGCTGTTGGGAAGGTTGGTGTGAATGACCTGCAGGGATGATATGCCTGAGCCATGCGTATATTGAGAAATGGTTGCCCCAAATCTGCTGTGGGACGAGTGGGTTCCAGTTCGTGGGACACTGACACCAGTCCTGGGGAAGGTGGGATTTGTGCTGTCTTTCGCTTCCTATTCTGCCCCTTGTCCATTTTCTCCCCACCCACTGCCCCGCCCTTTCTCCCTTCTTCACACTGCAACCCGATTCTCTCCCCAACCCTCTGAACCCCAGTCATTCTCTACTCCCCAACCTCTGTCTCCTCTCCATTTCTCTCCCTTCTTCACCACCACCAGCGCCCCCGCCCGTCCTTTCTCGTGCGTCAGCCCTCTTTGATCTAGTGGCCGAGCAGAGGCTGATAGCCAAGTTTAGAACACATGATAATGGCCTCAGCCGAGACCCTGGGTTCACATCACACTACAGGAGACCCAGCTACACAATACACTCTCACACACACAAGCACACTCTCTAACATACTCACACGCTCGTGCAGACCCTCTCTGATAGACATGCTCTCTCTCAGACACACAGTAATACATCCCCACACTCAACCTTACGCATACACCATCTCACATACTTATACTCCATCACACACACACACACACACACACACTGTACCCAGCATGCACACGCACACACACGCTCTCTCTCATGCATGCACTCACATATAGAAGTCTTTGGGGTGAATCTGCGTTTGCAGAATTATATATTTGGAAATAGAACCAGTCTCACTCAAGATTAGGATACAGATAGACCCTACCCTCACAGCTTTCATGCATTGTCTGACCTGAGGTGTCAACTCCTTTTATAGAACCTTAAGTTACCTGGAGAATGTGATTTTTAAAAAGTT
The DNA here is from genome assembly GCF_037043375.1 of Chiloscyllium plagiosum. Classification (NCBI taxonomy): domain Eukaryota; kingdom Metazoa; phylum Chordata; class Chondrichthyes; order Orectolobiformes; family Hemiscylliidae; genus Chiloscyllium; species Chiloscyllium plagiosum. The sequence continues at coordinate 83,011,762 of NW_028270165.1, forward strand.
CTGGGATTTACAGATTAATGAACCGAAATCTACAACCCGTTTTAAAACTCAACAGCAATCTAGGTTTCTTCAATATATCATTTATGTTACATGACACTATAATCTTTTATTCTATATTCTGTGTCTTATGATCCTCCTCCACAGCAACTACAGGTCCAAGGAGATCTGTCCCAACTTTCCAATCTACCTTCAGAACTGACACTCCTCAGGCACGGCACCATTCACGTCAATATGTTGATACCCTGAGCCCAACGAGCCACATGCCATGGACGCAGTCAGCTCCAGAAGCAGCTGAGACTTGCTCAGTACGAAATACATTGTACATTGCTCCCAGAACTTCAAGCCGCAACGAGTTTCAAGAACATCTGCTTCTCAGTCTGTCTCCTGCTCCCAGGACCCTGCTGTTTGTCCCGTTCCCAGAGACCGGGTTCTCTCCAGTAGCGGATAATTGAACCATTTTGTTTCTATTTGCAAGCTGTGCTGGTGGAAGGCAGAGCCCATTCGCTCTTCTGCTCTCTCTCTCACTATCACTTGGGGTAGGAGACGTCATTGACACGAATGCATCAAATGGCAACTTTGAACTTGTTCCAAAGGTCTGTTATCGGAGAAATGGCAAGGTGATGTGCTATCGGGACAGACAGAAATGGACACCGGAGACTCTTCCCTCAGGTAAATTGATATGAGTGCCTGCTTGTGCAGCCTGTCTGGTGTTCAGAATTTGTCTTGACACAGCAATCCTGCAGAAAGTCTTTTGTTACACGGGCGTCTGTTTCTTTACCACAGGAAATGGACGAAGAAAAGCAAGTCATGTGTTTCAACTTCACCATCTGAGGGAAGAGGTTTCACACTTGAGATCAGAACACACCGACAGAACAGGACAAGACAACTCAGAGCTCCACAATGGTGCCAGCGCAACTGCGTAAATCTGACCCTAACCACTCTCTGCACGAAAACGTTCTTCATAATGTTATTTTTACTTCCTCTCCTCGAGACACTGCCTAATTGTTAGCGATCCTTTCAGGCGTGGTGCCATTTTCACTATATTATTTTCTCTGTCTAAACCCCTCATGTCTTGTAAAACGTCAACTGGGCCAGATTTCAAACTTCTGTCTCCAAGGAGAGCTGTCCCAACTTTCCAATCTGCCTTCATTATTGACATTCCTCATACACGGCACAATTCACGACAACCTGTTCAGCGCTGTCTCCAATCACCTGCTCTTCTGCTGTCTCCCTCTCTCTGAATCCCTTGGGTGAGAGGTGTCAGTTTCACTAAAAAGGCCCTGACCTTGCGGTTGCCTGACACTTTAATACATCACCCTGTTCCCTGGCCAACATCTCTGTTTCAGGCTTGGAGCAGTGTTCGAGCTCCAGATGAAAGAACAACACCTCATTTTCCACTTGCCGAATCGTTGAGGATCCTTTCAGGTGTGGGAGCATTTTCACAACATTATTTCCTGTTTCTGGGTCCCTCATGACTTGGAAAAGTTCGGTTCTCCGAGGAGAGCTGTCCCAATTTTCCAATCTACCTTGATTGCTGACATTCCTCAAACACTGCACCACTCACGTCAACCTGTTGAACACTATCTCGAACCATTTCACTTCCCTGTTTTCCGCCTCATTCGTAATCCAGACAGCCCAACCTCGTTTCACGAAGGCGTTTTTTGAGAAAATTAATCAGGCAGTTTTGCACAAGTCAAGTTAAAAAACGCGGACTCGCCCGCGATTTGAACCCGGGACCTCTCGCAATTCGGCATAGTAAAGGACCCTAAGCGAGAAACATACGCCTAGACCAACGAGCCAGAGAGCCGGCACGCTGCGAGCGCCCCACACCGCTTGCGCGACCTGAGACTTGCTCAGTATGAAATACATTTGAGATTGCTCTGAGAATTGCAAGCGGCAAAGAGTTTCCTGAACAACTGCTTCTCATTCAGTCTCCCTGCTGCTGTTTGTCCCGTCCCCAGGAACCGGGCTCTCTCCACTGGCAGATAATTCAACATTGGGCCAGTATATCACTGGGAAATATTTGTGTCCAAGCTTTTTTCGGAAGCATATTAGAAGGCGAGGTGCAGAACAGAGCGCTGTTATACCGGAAAGCTGCTAAAGACGACATTGAGTGAATAGGAGAGAATGCTTTCTCAGCTGGGTTATGGTCCCAACACGCACCCGTTGTGCCAGGGGTTCCACCTCGGTTCCACTCTTCCTTCACTCGCAACACCCCACACCCACCTCCCGTGGTGCCAAGGCACTTTCCCCTGCAACCGCCGAATGTGTAACACCTGCCCATTTACCTGCTCCCTCCTGAATATCCAAGGGCTCAAACATACCTGCCAGGTGAAGCAGCACTTTTGTCACAACCTAGTCCACTGCATTCGCTGCTCACAGTGTCGTTTCCCCAATGTAGCATGAAGCATAAACTGGGTGACTGCTTCGCAGAACATCCCGGTTCTGCCCGCGGAAAAAAGGCCCTGACCTTGCGGTTGCCTGCCACTTTAACACATCACCCTGTTCCCTGGCCAACATCTCTGTCTCAGGCTTGCAGCTGTGCTCTAGCTCCAAGATGAAAGAACAACACCTCATGTTCCACTTGGTGACCGTACAGCCCTCCGGTCTTCAATATCGAGTTCCATAACTTTAGGGCCTGAACTCCCCCATGTCCTTGACCCCTACCACACAAACGACTCCTTGTTATCACCTCGTCTGCTATGACACACTACGTATTGTTAGCCGCCAACAGTCTCCATTAACAGTTATTCGCCCTCTCACGCGGATCGTTATTCACTCCTACGTCCTTTCTATTGTTCTCTCTCTGAGCTGGCGGCAAACACAGCAATGTACATCGGAGACTCTGAGCCAGCTGAAACTTGCTCAGTGTGAAGTACATTCCACATTGCTCCAAGAATTGCAAGCAGCAAAGCGTTTCCAGAACATCTGCTTGTCATTCTGTCCCCGGGGCAGAATGGCCACTTTATCTCATCCCCAGGAACTGGACTATCTCCACTGGTGGATAATTAAACCATTTTATTTCTACTTGCACGTTGTTCTGGGGGGTGGGACGGGGTGTAGGGTGGGGGGCGGGTAGAGTCCATTCGCTCTTCTGCTCTCTCTCTCTCTCTCTCTCTCTCTGAAACCCTTGGGGTGAGAGGTGTCAGTTACATTAATGCGGGGAACATGAACAACTTTGATTGTGAACTTTCTCCAAGGGTCTGTTATCGGAGAGATAGAATGATGCTGTGCTGGCAGGACAGAAAGAAATGGACACCAAGGACTCTTCGCTCAGGTAAATTCACATTGTTGTGCAGCCTTCTTGGTGTTCAGAAATCGTCTTCACGCAGTAATCTTACGGAAAGTGTTTTGCAAAGTGGGCATCGCTTTCTTTGCTGCGACCGCGCAGCAGTTAACATCTGAGCCCCAAGTGTCCCAGATGAAGAGAATTCCAAGTGAAACCTTCACTCACTGAGAGTCATCCCCACGGCCCTGAGCTGAGGGACTGCAGGCAGTCCAACATGGAAGGGACGGTTAAAAATGAAGCAGTTTTGCTCCCTCAGCCTCTCTGTCCCAGAGACAGGCAGTGGGACGGCATAAACACGTAGCATCATTCTCGCGCAGACAGAAGCCGTTCAGCCCATCGCGTTCACGGCGACTGTCTGTCACTTCTCTCTCTCTCTGAGGTTATTCACAATCGGTGGTATCCGTCCTAATAGTAGGGGGCTATGTCTGAGTCGTGATACGGTTTCTGACATGCTTGTCATTCTCGTCTGAACCAGGGTGGCGAATTACTGCAAGGAATGGACAAAACCGCAAGGCATGTGTTTCAACTTTACCAGCTGATTGGCATCGCAGAGAACTGGGTTTGCGATTCAGTTCAGAGGAAACAGACGAATACCAGAATACCACTGAGACCTCTAAAATCAGGACACTTGATTTGACGAGTGCATCGATATGCGACATTTGGTAAGTGAATGCAACTTGCAGAAAAGAGCACCGATCTTAAGGTGATCTTACTCGAGGTGACGTAGAACAATAGCAGAGGATGGTTTCGATCCATCGACCTCTGGGTTATGGGCCCAGCACGCTCCCGCTGCGCCACTCTGCTGCCAGAAGCGGCGCCCCTTCCACAGAACACTTCAGGTTTCCGTCTGGCACGCGGCAGGCACGTTCGAGCCTGATGTCAAAGACCTCCACTGCTGTCGTGTAATATGCTGTTTCGCGGACGTATGGAGGCTGTGTAAATATAAACTTATTTCTAAATTCCCACATTCTGTTGGTCGAACTGTGATTTCACACTGAATCACAACATGTGTCACAGCGCAGACGGAGGCCATGCGGCCCACCTTCGCTCTGCTGGTTCTACACTTAAGTTAACGTGTGTCTCGATTCGTTTCATTCTCTCGCCTTCTCAGCGTAAATCTGCACATCTGAACGTGACCACCGAATTCCCTTTTGTGCCCATTGAATCTTACTCTTTGTCAATGACATACAGGGACTTACTGACCCTAACCACTCCCTGTACGAAAACGTTCTTCCTAATGTCACTTTTACTTCTTTTCCTCGTGACTTTAAAATTCTGCCGAATTTTTGAGGTAGAGGTAAACAGCCAAAGATAATCACCGTCACTGCTTCCCTTCTATCGACTCAACTTTGTGAAACAGTATCTTTCACTGGCAAATAAAACACCGTTGTCCTCAGGTGCCTGCTTCATTTTGACCACGACTTCACGCCCCTCACTGTTCGAGTCTCATTTCCAAACACTTGGCTCATCGCCTCAAAAGCAGCTCTGCGGGTATCTCTTGTTCCACCCTGACAGGCAGTGGGTGGCAGATTCCCGATCAGTCCCAATGTGATTGAAATATTTCAACCCCTCCACTGGTTTGCATCTTTAAAAAAGCCGTGGAACACTCTCCCTTTCCTTTTGACGGTAGTTCTCAACTGTAGTCGGCAGGGTTCACACCTGCGTGGGGAAACCGCAATGGATTTCATGTCTATCGCATTCACCTCTCGGCCCACCAATACAGAACCACACTGACAGCTTCATTTCCCAGATCTCTCTGCCTGTGGAGCTGAGAAAGAGTGAATCATTGCAGAGTTTGTTTGAATCCAATCATTTCACAGGTTTCGAAAGGGTTAAATATCTGCACATGGCGAGTCTGAAAGATGAAATGGGCGTTCACGTAAAAAGAAATACAGAAATTGCAGGAGCAACTTAGCAGGTCAGGCAGCATCTGTAGAAAGAGAATCAGAGACAACATTTCAGAACTTTTTTTTTCCTCATCCAGGTGCAGCCAAACCCACTGAGTTGCTCCAGTAGTTTCGCTTTCTGTCTCGGACTGTTAGCATCCGCAGTCATTTACTTTCGAAATTCAATCAATTCAGAAACCCCTTTGTGCTTCCTCAGTGGAAAAGATTTCCGTTTGGGAAACATTTTCCTGACACCATTAAAAACGCGCAACTTTGCAGCCAAGAAAGCAGCAGGAGCGTGAACAAAAAACACGCCGACCCTGCGCAGTCTCGAACCATGAACCATCCGTTTACGAGCCGAACGCGCTGACCAATTGCGCCACAGAGACAGGCCCGAGCATTACGCGCACAGTCTCGTTGAGGAAGCTACTATTCAATTCATAATTCAACCTGCCCCGCCCAGAATTACCATTGTCTTCTATCAGTTCAAACACAGCGAATACTGCAGAAAGCCAACGGGTCGAGCTGCATCTGTGGAAAGGTAAACAGAGCCGACGTTTTGAGTGTGTTACGGTTTTTGTTCAGAACTCAGTGTTTTGCCTCTTCCCGAAGTTGGTCCAGGTCTGTGTCTCAATTGGCAAACACATGGCAAGTGCAGTGCCGCAATGTGAAGTTATAGCCTTGGCTGTTTAAAAAAAAGCAGTGCATTGTTTAAATGGTGATATATTGGAATGTGGAGAAAGTGAGGACTAGAGGTGAAAGTCGAAAAATGTGGCACTGGAAAAGCAGAACAGGTCAGGTAGCATCTGAGGAGCAGGACAGTGAACGTTTCGGACACAAGCCCTTCATCAGGAATGATGTATGGATGTACAAAGGGGTCTCAGAGTCCCTCCACACCAGTCAATGCCAGTTGTCGGGCAGATGCAGCAGGCAATGAGCGAGGCAAGTGGTATATTACGAAGAGGAATTCAGTTCAGAAGTGGGGTCATTAAACATATTCAAGGCTAAATTCATCTGAGTTTTGAACAACAAAGAAGTGGATGGTTATGGGGTGGAGGTAAGAAAATGGTTTTAAGACCAGTACAGGTCAGTCACAGAGTCAGACAGCACTGAACAGACCCTTCATCCAACTCGTCCATGCTGAGTATGTTCTCAAACTAAACTCGTCCCACCTACCAGTGTTTGGCCCATAAACCTTCGAACCTTTCATATTCATGTACTTATCCAAACGTTGTAACTCTGCGTGTATAAAATCATGAGGGGTATGGATAGGATAAATAGACAAAGTCTTTTTCCCTGGGGTGGGGGAGTCCAGTACGAGAGGGCATGGGTTTAGCATTAGAGGGGAAAGATACAAAAGAGATCTAAGGGGCAACGTTTTCACGCAGAGGATTGTACGTTTATTGAATGAACTGCCAGAGGAAGTGGTGAAGTCTAGTACGATTGCAACATTTAAAAGGCATTTGGTTAGGTGTATGAATAGGAAGGGTTTGGAGGGATATGGGGTCGTGCGCTGTCAGGTGGGACTAGATTGTTTTGGGATAGTTGGTCGGCATGGACAAGTTGGACCAAACAGTCTGTTTCTGTGCTGTACATCTCTATGACTCTATGACTTCTTCTGGACATTCATTCTGCACTCAGGCCACTCTCTTAAAAAACGATCCTTGTCCTGTCTTTATAAAATCTTTCTCTACTCACCTCAAAATATTTGCTCCCTGATCCTGAAACCCCCAGCTGAGGGAAAGGACACCTGCTGTTCACCTCATCCGTATCCCTCATGATTTTATAATCCTCTATATGCAGTGTGTAGTGGCTCATTGAAATAATGTCCTGATGCAGCTTCGTTTGTGGGTGTTGGGATGATTGCTTCTGTGGTTAAGCACTTGGTTTGCGTGTGTTGTTTTTCTGTAGACGCTAGTTTGAAGTTCACTGTTGAGTGTTCGCTCTACTGTGACATCTAAGAATGGCACTTTGTTGTTGTTCTCCTCCTCTTCAAACCAGGAGCCCCCCTCAGGCCATAGTCTCACTACTTGGAACACCAATATACAGACGAGTCAAAGGCCTCCACTGAAGAGGAGAACACCAAGTCGAAGCTTCACGCCACTCCATTTATTCCATCCAAGAATTCCTGAACACCAAAGACACTAAGTTAGAAGAGGATGGAATAATGATGTCCTTTGACATAACAGCCCTGTTCACATCCATTAACATCAACGTGGCCAAAGAAAACTGGAGACACTACTCGAAGAACCAAAGACACAAATACAGCACCAACTTCATCAGCAAAGATAGCACTATCCAGCTCGTGGAACTGTGCCTTAACCACCCACTTCATATTCAGTAACAAGCCTCAAACAAATCAACGAAACACCCATGAAACCACAAGTATCAGGATTCCTAGCAGAAGCAATAATGCAGTCTCAAACCAACAGCCCTTCCAACGATCCAAACCAAACTTTGTGTCCGCCACAGTGATGACACTTTTGTCATCAAAAAATGAAGTAAATTAGAGGAAACCTACAACACCATCAACAATATCCTGACTGGCATAAAATTCACAAAAGAGGAGAACAACAACAAAGTGCCATTTCTAGATGTCACAGTAGAGCGAGCAGTCAATGGTAAATTCAAAACAGCGTCGACAGGAAAACAACACACACGAATCAAGGACTTAGCTACAGAAGCAATGATCCCGACACAAACAAACAAGCTGAATCAGGACACTATTTCAACGAGGCACGACACACTGCAGTAGCCAGTAACGACGAAGGCCAATAAGGAACTGTACAGCGCATTTAAGGAGAATGGGTAGGCAAACGATTCACAGAGAAACACTTCCCTGACCGGGAATCGAACCCGGGCCGCAGCGGTGAAAGCGCCGAATCCTAACCACTAGACCACCAGGGAGACAGCAGTGCCGCCTCACAGCTCTAATGTAAATTGCTTGCCTGCCCGGAAATCGAACCTGGGCCACGATCGTGAGAAGGCTTCCACCAATGTCATTGCTTGTATCCATTGCTCCCGATGCGGTCTCCTCTACATTGGGGAGACTGGAGACTCCTCGCAGTGTCAAGTCACAGCGCTTGAGGGAACATCTCCACGACACCCGCAGCAATCAACCCCATCACCCTCTGGCCCAACATTTCAACCCCCCTCCCACTCTGCCGAGAACATGCAGGTCCTGGGCCTCCTCCATCGCCGCTCACTCCCCACCCGATGCCTGAAGGAAGCACGCCCACCTTTCGCCTCGGATAAATTCAACCCCAGGACATCAATGTGGACTTCACCAGTTTCCTCATTTCCCCTCCCCCCACCTTACCTCAGTTCCAACCTTCCAGCTCAGCGCTGTCCTCATGACCTGTCCTACCTGCCAATCTCCCTTCTCAACTGTTCGCTCCACCCTCCTCTCTGACCTGTCACCTCCATCCCCACCCCCATTCACCTATTGTACTCTTTGCTACCTTCGGCCCAGCACCCCCCAATTTATCTCGCCATCCCTGGAAGCGTCCTGCCTCTATTCCTGATGAAGGGCTTAAGCCCGAAATGTCGATTTTCCTGCTCCTCGGAAGCTGTCTGACCTGCTGTGCCTTTCCAGTACCACTCTGATCTAAACTCTGGTTTCCAGCATCTGCAGTCCCCACTTTTGCCTACCCAATAAACCCAGTGTGACGATTTCACATCAACAAACTGACACTAGCAGACACAACGTCTGCAGAAACCCGAGCCACATTACTTTACATTAAAGACATCTGTGAAATGATTTCCAGATAACTCAACCCTCTCAGCATTAAACAACGGCTAGTGAACCTTAAATACCCTATACAAACAACCCGCAAACGAATGTTATTTACAAAATACCATACAAGGAAATACATGAACTCTGCCGCACAGTTCTCTGTGGCAAGAAATGCTGGGATGAGATAAGGAAGATTTTTTCAGCCAAAACGAATCGGCACTAACTGGACAGCCATTTAAAATCAACGCTGTCAGGCCAGGATGGAAGACCGGAAGGGATAATCAGTTTTCTTATTTCCTGAAGATTTACAAAGCTGAGACTGGGTTTTGGCGTTTCTTCCCTTTCCACTCCCAGGAGCCGCAGTGGTTGGGGCGGTGAGTTGGGGAAAGTGAAATGTGCCCGTGAGCAGCGTGTGGGGCTCTTTCAGCTTCCCCTCCTCTGACAGCGCTGTGACGTGACTCTGATGTTCTCAGGGACACTTACTGACGCGAGACAGTGAAAAGAGTCTCGTTCCTGCAGATCAGGAATTCAAACCGTATGCCGGCTTCAAGACAATGAGAAAGATTAATTGGGGTGTGTGAAGAAGCTGTGAGCTGCATTTCAAACATGTAGGTGGAGTCACATGCGTTATCCATTGCGCCCCTGGCACTGTGCGGACCTGACGCCGCCATGCTGCAGAGTTCTGACGTTATACGGACATGCACAGCAATGGGAACATTCACAAGGTGAACAGCCAAAGATAATCACCATCACTGCTTCCCTTCCATCGACCCAACTTTGTGAAGCAGTATCTTTCACTGGCAAATAAAACACCTTTGTCCTCAGGTGCCTGCCTCATTTCGACCACGACTTCACGCCCCTCACTGTTCTAGTCTCATTTCCAAACACTTGGCTCATATCCTCAAAAGCAGCTCTGGGGATATCTGCTTTTCCACCCTGACAGGCAGTGGGTTGCAGATTCCCGATCAGTCCCAATGTGATTGAAATATTTAAACCCCTCCACTGATTTGCATCTTTAAAAATCCGTGAAACAATCTCCCTTTCTTTCTGACGACAGTTCTCAACTGTAGTCGGCAGGGTTCACACCTGCGTGGGGAACCCGCAATGGATTTCATGTCCATCGCATTCACCACTCTGCCCACCAATACAGAACCACACTGACAGCTTCATTTCGCAGGTCTCTCTGCCCGTGGAGCTGAGAAAGAGTAAATCATTGCAGAGTTTGTTTGAATCCAATCACTTCTCAGTTTTCGAAAGGGTTAAATATCTGCAAATGGCGATTCTGGGTGCTTCATCCCGAAAGATGAAATGGACGTTCAGTTAAAAGCAAAACCAGAAATTGCAGGAGCAACTCAGCAGGTCAGGCAGCATCTGTAGAAAGAGAATCAGAGACATTTCAGAACTTTTTTTTACCTCATCCAGGAACATCCAAAACTACTGAGTTGCTCCAGCAGTTTCGCTTTCTGTCTCGGACTGTCAGCATCCGCATTCCTTTACGTTAGAAATTCAATCAATTCAGAAACCCCTTTGTGCTTCCTCAGTGGAAAAGATTTCCGTTTGGGAAACATTTTCCTGACACCATTAAAAACGCGCATCTTTGCAGCCAAGAAAGCAGTAGGAGCGTGAACAGCAAACGCCCCGTCTCCGGGTGGTCTCGAATCACCAACCTTCCGGTTAACAGCCGAACGCGCTGACCAATTGCGCCACAGAGACAGGTCCGCCCAGCGCCCGCACAGTCTCGTTGAGGAAGCTACTATTCAATTAACAATTTAACCTTCCCGCCCAGAATTACCATTGTCTTCTATCAGTTCAAACACGGCGAATACTGCAGAAAGCCAACGGGTCGAGCTGCATCCGTGGAAAGGTAAACAGAGCCGACGTTTTGAGTGTGCTACCGTTTTTGTTCAGAACTCAGTGTTTTGCCTCTTCCCGAAGTTGGTCCAGGTCTGTATCTCAATTGGCAAACACATGGCAAGTGCAGTGCCGCAATGTGTTGTTATAGCCTTGGCTGTTTAAAAAAAAAGCAGTGCATTGTTTAAATGGTGATATATTGGAATGTGGAGAAAGTGAGGACTAGAGGTGAAAGTCGAAAAATGTGGCACTGGAAAAGCAGAACAGGTCAGGCAGCATCTGAGGAGCAGGACAGTGAACGTTTCGGGCACAAGCCCTTCATCAGGAATGATGTGTGGATGTATAAAGGGGTGTCAGAGTCCCTCCATTCCAGTCAATGCCAGTTGTCGGGCAGATGCAGCAGGCAATGAGCGAGGCAAGTGGTATATTACGAAGAGGAATTCAGTTCAGAAGTGGGGTCATTGAACATATTCAAGGGTAAATTCATCTGAGTTTTGAACAACAAAGAAGTGGATTGTTATGGGGGGAGGTAAGAAAATGGTTTTAAGACCAGTACAGGTCAGTCACAGAGTATGACAGCACTGAACAGACCCTTCATCCAACTCGTCCATGCTGAGTATGTTCTCAAACTAAACTCGTCCCACCTCCCAGTGTTTGCCCATAAACCTTCGAACCTTTCATATTCATGTACTTATCCAAACGTTGTAACTCTGCGTGTATAAAATCATGAGGGGTATGGATAGGATAAATAGACAAAGTCTTTTTCCCTGGGGTGGGGGAGTCCAGTACGAGAGGGCATGGGTTTAGCATTAGAGGGGAAAGATACAAAAGAGATCTAAGGGGCAACGTTTTCACGCAGAGGATTGTACGTTTATTGAATGAACTGCCAGAGGAAGTGGTGAAGTCTAGTACGATTGCAACATTTAAAAGGCATTTGGTTAGGTGTATGAATAGGAAGGGTTTGGAGGGATATGGGGTCGTGCGCTGTCAGGTGGGACTAGATTGTTTTGGGATAGTTGGTCGGCATGGACAAGTTGGACCAAACAGTCTGTTTCTGTGCTGTACATCTCTATGACTCTATGACTTCTTCTGGACATTCATTCTGCACTCAGGCCACTCTCTTAAAAAACGATCCTTGTCCTGTCTTTATAAAATCTTTCTCTACTCACCTCAAAATATTTGCTCCCTGATCCTGAAAACCCCAGCTGAGGGAAAGGACACCTGCTGTTCACCTCATCCGTATCCCTCATGATTTTATAATCCTCTATATGCAGTGTGTAGTGGCTCATTGAAATAATGTCCTGATGCAGCTTCGTTTGTGGGTGTTGGGATGATTGCTTCTGTGGTTAAGCACTTGGTTTGCGTGTGTTGTTTTTCTGTAGACGCTAGTTTGAAGTTCACTGTTGAGTGTTCGCTCTACTGTGACATCTAAGAATGGCACTTTGTTGTTGTTCTCCTCCTCTTCAAACCAGGAGCCCCCCTCAGGCCATAGTCTCACTACTTGGAACATCAATATACAGACTAGTCAAAGGCCTCCACTGAAGACTAGAACACCAAGTCGAAGATTCACGCCACTCCATTTATTCCATCCAAGAATTCCTGATCACCAAAGACACTAAGTTAGAAGAGGATGGAATAATGATGTCCTTTGACATAACAGCCCTGTTCACATCCATTAACATCAACGTGGCCAAAGAAAACTGGAGACACTACTCGAAGAACCAAAGACACAAATACAGCACCAACTTCATCAGCAAAGATAGCACTATCCAGCTCGTGGAACTGTGCCTTAACCACCCACTTCATATTCAGTAACAAGCCTCAAACAAATCAACGAAACACCCATGAAACCACAAGTATCAGGATTCCTAGCAGAAGCAATAATGCAGTCTCAAACCAACAGCCCTTCCAACGATCCAAACCAAACTTTGTGTCCGCCACAGTGATGACACTTTTGTCATCAAAAAATGAAGTAAATTAGAGGAAACCTACAACACCATCAACAATATCCTTACTGGCATAAAATTCACAAAAGAGGAGAACAACAACAAAGTGCCATTCCTAGATGTCACAGTAGAGCGAGCAGTCAATGGTAAATTCAAAACAGCGTCGACAGGAAAACAACACACACGAATCAAGTACTTAGCTACAGAAGCAATGATCCCTACACATAAAAGCAAGCTGAATCAGGACACTATTTCAACGAGGCACGACACACTGCAGTAGCCAGTAACGACGAAGGCCAATAAGGAACTGTACAGCGCATTTAAGGAGAATGGGTAAGCAAACGATTCACAGAGAAACACTTCCCTGACCGGGAATCGAACCCGGCCCGCAGCGGTGAAAGCGCCGAATCCTAACCACTAGACCACCAGGGAGACAGCAGCGCCACCTCACAGCTCTAATGTAAATTGCTTCCCTGCCCGGAAATCGAACCTGGGCCACGATCGTGAGAAGGCTTCCACCAATGTCATTGCTTGTATCCATTGCTCCCGATGCGGTCTCCTCTACATTGGGGAGACTGGAGACTCCTCGCAGTGTCAAGTCACAGCGCTTGAGGGAACATCTCCACGACACCCGCAGCAATCAACCCCATCACCCTCTGGCCCAACATTTCAACCCCCCTTCCACTCTGCCGAGAACATGCAGGTCCTGGGCCTCCTCCATCGCCGCTCACTCCCCACCCGATGCCTGAAGGAAGCACGCCCACCTTTCGCCTCGGATAAATTCAACCCCAGGACATCAATGTTTACTTCACCAGTTTCCTCATTTCCCCTCCCCCCACCTTACCTCAGTTCCAACCTTCCAGCTCAGCGCTGTCCTCATGACCTGTCCTACCTGCCAATCTCCCTTCTCAACTGTTCGCTCCACCCTCCTCTCTGACCTGTCACCTCCATCCCCACCCCCATTCACCTATTGTACTCTTTGCTACCTTCGGCCCAGCACCCCCCAATTTATCTCGCCATCCCTGGAAGCGTCCTGCCTCTATTCCTGATGAAGGGCTTAAGCCCGAAATGTCGATTTTCCTGCTCCTCGGAAGCTGTCTGACCTGCTGTGCCTTTCCAGTACCACTCTGATCTAAACTCTGGTTTCCAGCATCTGCAGTCCCCACTTTTGCCTACCCAATAAACCCAGTGTGACGATTTCACATCAACAAACTGACACTAGCAGACACAACGTCTGCAGAAACCCTAGCCACATTACTTTACATTAAAGACATCTGTGAAATGATTTCCAGATAACTCAACCCTCTCAGCATTAAACAACGGCTAGTGAACCTTAAATACCCTATACAAACAACCCGCAAACGAATGTTATTTACAAAATACCATACAAGGAAATACATGAACTCTGCCGCACAGTTCTCTGTGGCAAGAAATGCTGGGATGAGATAAGGAAGATTTTTTCAGCCAAAACGAATCGGCACTAACTGGACAGCCATTTAAAATCAACGCTGTCAGGCCAGGATGGAAGACCGGAAGGGATAATCAGTTTTCTTATTTCCTGAAGATTTACAAAGCTGAGACTGGGTTTTGGCGTTTCTTCCCTTTCCACTCCCAGGAGCCGCAGTGGTTGGGGCGGTGAGTTGGGGAAAGTGAAATGTGCCCGTGAGCAGCGTGTGGGGCTCTTTCAGCTTCCCCTCCTCTGACAGCGCTGTGACGTGACTCTGATGTTCTCAGGGACACTTACTGACGCGAGACAGTGAAAAGAGTCTCGTTCCTGCAGATCAGGAATTCAAACCGTATGCCGGCTTCAGGACAATGAGAAAGATTAATTGGGGTGTGTGAAGAAGCTGTGAGCTGCATTTCAAACATGTAGGTGGAGTCACATGCGTCATCCATTGCGCCCCTGGCACTGTGCGGACCTGACGCCGCCATGCTGCAGAGTTCTGACGTTATACGGACATGCACAGCAATGGGAACATTCACAAGGTGAACAGCCAAAGATAATCACCATCACTGCTTCCCTTCCATCGACCCACCTTTGTGAAGCAGTATCTTTCACTGGCAAATAAAACACCTTTGTCCTCAGGTGCCTGCCTCATTTCGACCACGACTTCACGCCCCTCACTGTTCTAGTCTCATTTCCAAACACTTGGCTCATATCCTCAAAAGCAGCTCTGGGGATATCTGCTTGTTCCACCCTGACAGGCAGTGGGTTGCAGATTCCCGATCAGTCCCAATGTGATTGAAATATTTAAACCCCTCCACTGATTTGCATCTTTAAAAATCCGTGAAACAATCTCCCTTTCTTTCTGACGACAGTTCTCAACTGTAGTCGGCAGGGTTCACACCTGCGTGGGGAACCCGCAATGGATTTCATGTCCATCGCATTCACCACTCTGCCCACCAATACAGAACCACACTGACAGCTTCATTTCGCAGGTCTCTCTGCCCGTGGAGCTGAGAAAGAGTAAATCATTGCAGAGTTTGTTTGAATCCAATCACTTCACAGTTTTCGAAAGGGTTAAATATCTGCAAATGGCGATTCTGGGTGCTTCATCCCGAAAGATGAAATGGACGTTCAGTTAAAAGCAAAACCAGAAATTGCAGGAGCAACTCAGCAGGTCAGGCAGCATCTGTAGAAAGAGAATCAGAGACATTTCAGAACTTTTTTTACCTCATCCAGGAACATCCAAAACTACTGAGTTGCTCCAGCAGTTTCGCTTTCTGGTCGGACTGTCAGCATCCGCATTCCTTTACGTTAGAAATTCAATCAATTCAGAAACCCCTTTGTGCTTCCTCAGTGGAAAAGATTTCCGTTTGGGAAACATTTTCCTGACACCATTAAAAACGCGCATCTTTGCAGCCAAGAAAGCAGTAGGAGCGTGAACAGCAAACGCCCCGTCTCCGGGTGGTCTCGAACCACCAACCTTCCGGTTAACAGCCGAACGCGCTGACCAATTGCGCCACAGAGACAGGTCCGCCCAGCGCCCGCACAGTCTCGTTGAGGAAGCTACTATTCAATTAACAATTTAACCTTCCCGCCCAGAATTACCATTGTCTTCTATCAGTTCAAACACGGCGAATACTGCAGAAAGCCAACGGGTCGAGCTGCATCCGTGGAAAGGTAAACAGAGCCGACGTTTTGAGTGTGCTACCGTTTTTGTTCAGAACTCAGTGTTTTGCCTCTTCCCGAAGTTGGTCCAGGTCTGTATCTCAATTGGCAAACACATGGCAAGTGCAGTGCCGCAATGTGAAGTTATAGCCTTGGCTGTTTAAAAAAAAGCAGTGCATTGTTTAAATGGTGATATATTGGAATGTGGAGAAAGTGAGGACTAGAGGTGAAAGTCGAAAAATGTGGCACTGGAAAAGCAGAACAGGTCAGGCAGCATCTGAGGAGCAGGACAGTGAACGTTTCGGGCACAAGCCCTTCATCAGGAATGATGTGTGGATGTATAAAGGGGTGTCAGAGTCCCTCCATTCCAGTCAATGCCAGTTGTCGGGCAGATGCAGCAGGCAATGAGCGAGGCAAGTGGTATATTACGAAGAGGAATTCAGTTCAGAAGTGGGGTCATTGAACATTTTCAAGGGTAAATTCATCTGAGTTTTGAACAACAAAGAAGTGGATTGTTATGGGGGGAGGTAAGAAAATGGTTTTAAGACCAGTACAGGTCAGTCACAGAGTATGACAGCACTGAACAGACCCTTCATCCAACTCGTCCATGCTGAGTATGTTCTCAAACTAAACTCGTCCCACCTACCAGTGTTTGCCCATAAACCTTCGAACCTTTCATATTCATGTACTTATCCAAACGTTGTAACTCTGCGTGTATAAAATCATGAGGGGTATGGATAGGATAAATAGACAAAGTCTTTTTCCCTGGGGTGGGGGAGTCCAGTACGAGAGGGCATGGGTTTAGCATTAGAGGGGAAAGATACAAAAGAGATCTAAGGGGCAACGTTTTCACGCAGAGGATTGTACGTTTATTGAATGAACTGCCAGAGGAAGTGGTGAAGTCTAGTACGATTGCAACATTTAAAAGGCATTTGGTTAGGTGTATGAATAGGAAGGGTTTGGAGGGATATGGGGCCGTGCGCTGTCAGGTGGGACTAGATTGTTTTGGGATAGTTGGTCGGCATGGACAAGTTGGACCAAACAGTCTGTTTCTGTGCTGTACATCTCTATGACTCTATGACTTCTTCTGGACATTCATTCTGCACTCAGGCCACTCTCTTAAAAAACGATCCTTGTCCTGTCTTTATAAAATCTTTCTCTACTCACCTCAAAATATTTGCTCCCTGATCCTGAAAACCCCAGCTGAGGGAAAGGACACCTGCTGTTCACCTCATCCGTATCCCTCATGATTTTATAATCCTCTATATGCAGTGTGTAGTGGCTCATTGAAATAATGTCCTGATGCAGCTTCGTTTGTGGGTGTTGGGATGATTGCTTCTGTGGTTAAGCACTTGGTTTGCGTGTGTTGTTTTTCTGTAGACGCTAGTTTGAAGTTCACTGTTGAGTGTTCGCTCTACTGTGACATCTAAGAATGGCACTTTGTTGTTGTTCTCCTCCTCTTCAAACCAGGAGCCCCCCTCAGGCCATAGTCTCACTACTTGGAACATCAATATACAGACTAGTCAAAGGCCTCCACTGAAGACTAGAACACCAAGTCGAAGATTCACGCCACTCCATTTATTCCATCCAAGAATTCCTGATCACCAAAGACACTAAGTTAGAAGAGGATGGAATAATGATGTCCTTTGACATAACAGCCCTGTTCACATCCATTAACATCAACGTGGCCAAAGAAAACTGGAGACACTACTCGAAGAACCAAAGACACAAATACAGCACCAACTTCATCAGCAAAGATAGCACTATCCAGCTCGTGGAACTGTGCCTTAACCACCCACTTCATATTCAGTAACAAGCCTCAAACAAATCAACGAAACACCCATGAAACCACAAGTATCAGGATTCCTAGCAGAAGCAATAATGCAGTCTCAAACCAACAGCCCTTCCAACGATCCAAACCAAACTTTGTGTCCGCCACAGTGATGACACTTTTGTCATCAAAAAATGAAGTAAATTAGAGGAAACCTACAACACCATCAACAATATCCTTACTGGCATAAAATTCACAAAAGAGGAGAACAACAACAAAGTGCCATTCCTAGATGTCACAGTAGAGCGAGCAGTCAATGGTAAATTCAAAACAGCGTCGACAGGAAAACAACACACACGAATCAAGTACTTAGCTACAGAAGCAATGATCCCTACACATAAAAGCAAGCTGAATCAGGACACTATTTCAACGAGGCACGACACACTGCAGTAGCCAGTAACGACGAAGGCCAATAAGGAACTGTACAGCGCATTTAAGGAGAATGGGTAAGCAAACGATTCACAGAGAAACACTTCCCTGACCGGGAATCGAACCCGGCCCGCAGCGGTGAAAGCGCCGAATCCTAACCACTAGACCACCAGGGAGACAGCAGCGCCACCTCACAGCTCTAATGTAAATTGCTTCCCTGCCCGGAAATCGAACCTGGGCCACGATCGTGAGAAGGCTTCCACCAATGTCATTGCTTGTATCCATTGCTCCCGATGCGGTCTCCTCTACATTGGGGAGACTGGAGACTCCTCGCAGTGTCAAGTCACAGCGCTTGAGGGAACATCTCCACGACACCCGCAGCAATCAACCCCATCACCCTCTGGCCCAACATTTCAACCCCCCTTCCACTCTGCCGAGAACATGCAGGTCCTGGGCCTCCTCCATCGCCGCTCACTCCCCACCCGATGCCTGAAGGAAGCACGCCCACCTTTCGCCTCGGATAAATTCAACCCCAGGACATCAATGTTTACTTCACCAGTTTCCTCATTTCCCCTCCCCCCACCTTACCTCAGTTCCAACCTTCCAGCTCAGCGCTGTCCTCATGACCTGTCCTACCTGCCAATCTCCCTTCTCAACTGTTCGCTCCACCCTCCTCTCTGACCTGTCACCTCCATCCCCACCCCCATTCACCTATTGTACTCTTTGCTACCTTCGGCCCAGCACCCCCCAATTTATCTCGCCATCCCTGGAAGCGTCCTGCCTCTATTCCTGATGAAGGGCTTAAGCCCGAAATGTCGATTTTCCTGCTCCTCGGAAGCTGTCTGACCTGCTGTGCCTTTCCAGTACCACTCTGATCTAAACTCTGGTTTCCAGCATCTGCAGTCCCCACTTTTGCCTACCCAATAAACCCAGTGTGACGATTTCACATCAACAAACTGACACTAGCAGACACAACGTCTGCAGAAACCCTAGCCACATTACTTTACATTAAAGACATCTGTGAAATGATTTCCAGATAACTCAACCCTCTCAGCATTAAACAACGGCTAGTGAACCTTAAATACCCTATACAAACAACCCGCAAACGAATGTTATTTACAAAATACCATACAAGGAAATACATGAACTCTGCCGCACAGTTCTCTGTGGCAAGAAATGCTGGGATGAGATAAGGAAGATTTTTTCAGCCAAAACGAATCGGCACTAACTGGACAGCCATTTAAAATCAACGCTGTCAGGCCAGGATGGAAGACCGGAAGGGATAATCAGTTTTCTTATTTCCTGAAGATTTACAAAGCTGAGACTGGGTTTTGGCGTTTCTTCCCTTTCCACTCCCAGGAGCCGCAGTGGTTGGGGCGGTGAGTTGGGGAAAGTGAAATGTGCCCGTGAGCAGCGTGTGGGGCTCTTTCAGCTTCCCCTCCTCTGACAGCGCTGTGACGTGACTCTGATGTTCTCAGGGACACTTACTGACGCGAGACAGTGAAAAGAGTCTCGTTCCTGCAGATCAGGAATTCAAACCGTATGCCGGCTTCAGGACAATGAGAAAGATTAATTGGGGTGTGTGAAGAAGCTGTGAGCTGCATTTCAAACATGTAGGTGGAGTCACATGCGTCATCCATTGCGCCCCTGGCACTGTGCGGACCTGACGCCGCCATGCTGCAGAGTTCTGACGTTATACGGACATGCACAGCAATGGGAACATTCACAAGGTGAACAGCCAAAGATAATCACCATCACTGCTTCCCTTCCATCGACCCACCTTTGTGAAGCAGTATCTTTCACTGGCAAATAAAACACCTTTGTCCTCAGGTGCCTGCCTCATTTCGACCACGACTTCACGCCCCTCACTGTTCTAGTCTCATTTCCAAACACTTGGCTCATATCCTCAAAAGCAGCTCTGGGGATATCTGCTTGTTCCACCCTGACAGGCAGTGGGTTGCAGATTCCCGATCAGTCCCAATGTGATTGAAATATTTAAACCCCTCCACTGATTTGCATCTTTAAAAATCCGTGAAACAATCTCCCTTTCTTTCTGACGACAGTTCTCAACTGTAGTCGGCAGGGTTCACACCTGCGTGGGGAACCCGCAATGGATTTCATGTCCATCGCATTCACCACTCTGCCCACCAATACAGAACCACACTGACAGCTTCATTTCGCAGGTCTCTCTGCCCGTGGAGCTGAGAAAGAGTAAATCATTGCAGAGTTTGTTTGAATCCAATCACTTCACAGTTTTCGAAAGGGTTAAATATCTGCAAATGGCGATTCTGGGTGCTTCATCCCGAAAGATGAAATGGACGTTCAGTTAAAAGCAAAACCAGAAATTGCAGGAGCAACTCAGCAGGTCAGGCAGCATCTGTAGAAAGAGAATCAGAGACATTTCAGAACTTTTTTTACCTCATCCAGGAACATCCAAAACTACTGAGTTGCTCCAGCAGTTTCGCTTTCTGGTCGGACTGTCAGCATCCGCATTCCTTTACGTTAGAAATTCAATCAATTCAGAAACCCCTTTGTGCTTCCTCAGTGGAAAAGATTTCCGTTTGGGAAACATTTTCCTGACACCATTAAAAACGCGCATCTTTGCAGCCAAGAAAGCAGTAGGAGCGTGAACAGCAAACGCCCCGTCTCCGGGTGGTCTCGAACCACCAACCTTCCGGTTAACAGCCGAACGCGCTGACCAATTGCGCCACAGAGACAGGTCCGCCCAGCGCCCGCACAGTCTCGTTGAGGAAGCTACTATTCAATTAACAATTTAACCTTCCCGCCCAGAATTACCATTGTCTTCTATCAGTTCAAACACGGCGAATACTGCAGAAAGCCAACGGGTCGAGCTGCATCCGTGGAAAGGTAAACAGAGCCGACGTTTTGAGTGTGCTACCGTTTTTGTTCAGAACTCAGTGTTTTGCCTCTTCCCGAAGTTGGTCCAGGTCTGTATCTCAATTGGCAAACACATGGCAAGTGCAGTGCCGCAATGTGAAGTTATAGCCTTGGCTGTTTAAAAAAAAGCAGTGCATTGTTTAAATGGTGATATATTGGAATGTGGAGAAAGTGAGGACTAGAGGTGAAAGTCGAAAAATGTGGCACTGGAAAAGCAGAACAGGTCAGGCAGCATCTGAGGAGCAGGACAGTGAACGTTTCGGGCACAAGCCCTTCATCAGGAATGATGTGTGGATGTATAAAGGGGTGTCAGAGTCCCTCCATTCCAGTCAATGCCAGTTGTCGGGCAGATGCAGCAGGCAATGAGCGAGGCAAGTGGTATATTACGAAGAGGAATTCAGTTCAGAAGTGGGGTCATTGAACATTTTCAAGGGTAAATTCATCTGAGTTTTGAACAACAAAGAAGTGGATTGTTATGGGGGGAGGTAAGAAAATGGTTTTAAGACCAGTACAGGTCAGTCACAGAGTATGACAGCACTGAACAGACCCTTCATCCAACTCGTCCATGCTGAGTATGTTCTCAAACTAAACTCGTCCCACCTACCAGTGTTTGCCCATAAACCTTCGAACCTTTCATATTCATGTACTTATCCAAACGTTGTAACTCTGCGTGTATAAAATCATGAGGGGTATGGATAGGATAAATAGACAAAGTCTTTTTCCCTGGGGTGGGGGAGTCCAGTACGAGAGGGCATGGGTTTAGCATTAGAGGGGAAAGATACAAAAGAGATCTAAGGGGCAACGTTTTCACGCAGAGGATTGTACGTTTATTGAATGAACTGCCAGAGGAAGTGGTGAAGTCTAGTACGATTGCAACATTTAAAAGGCATTTGGTTAGGTGTATGAATAGGAAGGGTTTGGAGGGATATGGGGCCGTGCGCTGTCAGGTGGGACTAGATTGTTTTGGGATAGTTGGTCGGCATGGACAAGTTGGACCAAACAGTCTGTTTCTGTGCTGTACATCTCTATGACTCTATGACTTCTTCTGGACATTCATTCTGCACTCAGGCCACTCTCTTAAAAAACGATCCTTGTCCTGTCTTTATAAAATCTTTCTCTACTCACCTCAAAATATTTGCTCCCTGATCCTGAAAACCCCAGCTGAGGGAAAGGACACCTGCTGTTCACCTCATCCGTATCCCTCATGATTTTATAATCCTCTATATGCAGTGTGTAGTGGCTCATTGAAATAATGTCCTGATGCAGCTTCGTTTGTGGGTGTTGGGATGATTGCTTCTGTGGTTAAGCACTTGGTTTGCGTGTGTTGTTTTTCTGTAGACGCTAGTTTGAAGTTCACTGTTGAGTGTTCGCTCTACTGTGACATCTAAGAATGGCACTTTGTTGTTGTTCTCCTCCTCTTCAAACCAGGAGCCCCCCTCAGGCCATAGTCTCACTACTTGGAACATCAATATACAGACTAGTCAAAGGCCTCCACTGAAGACTAGAACACCAAGTCGAAGATTCACGCCACTCCATTTATTCCATCCAAGAATTCCTGATCACCAAAGACACTAAGTTAGAAGAGGATGGAATAATGATGTCCTTTGACATAACAGCCCTGTTCACATCCATTAACATCAACGTGGCCAAAGAAAACTGGAGACACTACTCGAAGAACCAAAGACACAAATACAGCACCAACTTCATCAGCAAAGATAGCACTATCCAGCTCGTGGAACTGTGCCTTAACCACCCACTTCATATTCAGTAACAAGCCTCAAACAAATCAACGAAACACCCATGAAACCACAAGTATCAGGATTCCTAGCAGAAGCAATAATGCAGTCTCAAACCAACAGCCCTTCCAACGATCCAAACCAAACTTTGTGTCCGCCACAGTGATGACACTTTTGTCATCAAAAAATGAAGTAAATTAGAGGAAACCTACAACACCATCAACAATATCCTTACTGGCATAAAATTCACAAAAGAGGAGAACAACAACAAAGTGCCATTCCTAGATGTCACAGTAGAGCGAGCAGTCAATGGTAAATTCAAAACAGCGTCGACAGGAAAACAACACACACGAATCAAGTACTTAGCTACAGAAGCAATGATCCCTACACATAAAAGCAAGCTGAATCAGGACACTATTTCAACGAGGCACGACACACTGCAGTAGCCAGTAACGACGAAGGCCAATAAGGAACTGTACAGCGCATTTAAGGAGAATGGGTAAGCAAACGATTCACAGAGAAACACTTCCCTGACCGGGAATCGAACCCGGGCCGCAGCGGTGAAAGCGCCGAATCCTAACCACTAGACCACCAGGGAGACAGCAATGCCACCTCACAGCTCTAATGTAAATTGCTTCACTGCCCGGAAATCGAACCTGGGCCACGATCGTGAGAAGGCTTCCACCAATGTCATTGCTTGTATCCATTGCTCCCGATGCGGTCTCCTCTACATTGGGGAGACTGGAGACTCCTCGCAGTGTCAAGTCACAGTGCTTGAGGGAACATCTCCACGACACCCGCAGCAATCAACCCCATCACCCTCTGGCCCAACATTTCAACCCCCCTCCCACTCTGCCGAGAACATGCAGGTCCTGGGCCTCCTCCATCGCCGCTCACTCCCCACCCGATGCCTGAAGGAAGCACGCCCACCTTTCGCCTCGGATAAATTCAACCCCAGGACATCAATGTGGACTTCACCAGTTTCCGCATTTCCCCTCCCCCCACCTTACCTCAGTTCCAATCTTCCAGCTCAGCGCTGTCCTCATGACCTGTCCTACCTGCCAATCTCCCTTCTCAACTGTTCGCTCCACCCTCCTCTCTGACCTGTCACCTCCATCCCCACCCCCATTCACCTATTGTACTCTTTGCTACCTTCGGCCCAGCACCCCCCAATTTATCTCGCCATCCCTGGAAGCGTCCTGCCTCTATTCCTGATGAAGGGCTTAAGCCCGAAATGTCGATTTTCCTGCTCCTCGGAAGCTGTCTGACCTGCTGTGCCTTTCCAGTACCACTCTGATCTAAACTCTGGTTTCCAGCATCTGCAGTCCCCACTTTTGCCTACCCAATAAACCCAGTGTGACGATTTCACATCAACAAACTGACACTAGCAGACACAACGTCTGCAGAAACCCTAGCCACATTACTTTACATTAAAGACATCTGTGAAATGATTTCCAGATAACTCAACCCTCTCAGCATTAAACAACGGCTAGTGAACCTTAAATACCCTATACAAACAACCCGCAAACGAATGTTATTTACAAAATACCATACAAGGAAATACATGAACTCTGCCGCACAGTTCTCTGTGGCAAGAAATGCTGGGATGAGATAAGGAAGATTTTTTCAGCCAAAACGAATCGGCACTGACTGGACAGCCATTTAAAATCAACGCTGTCAGGCCAGGATGGAAGACCGGAAGGGATAATCAGTTTTCTTATTTCCTGAAGATTTACAAAGCTGAGACTGGGTTTTGGCGTTTCTTCCCTTTCCACTCCCAGGAGCCGCAGTGGTTGGGGCGGTGAGTTGGGGAAAGTGAAATGTGCCCGTGAGCAGCGTGTGGGGCTCTTTCAGCTTCCCCTCCTCTGACAGCGCTGTGACGTGACTCTGATGTTCTCAGGGACACTTACTGACGCGAGACAGTGAAAAGAGTCTCGTTCCTGCAGATCAGGAATTCAAACCGTATGCCGGCTTCAGGACAATGAGAAAGATTAATTGGGGTGTGTGAAGAAGCTGTGAGCTGCATTTCAAACATGTAGGTGGAGTCACATGCGTCATCCATTGCGCCCCTGGCACTGTGCGGACCTGACGCCGCCATGCTGCAGAGTTCTGACGTTATACGGACATGCACAGCAATGGGAACATTCACAAGGTGAACAGCCAAAGATAATCACCATCACTGCTTCCCTTCCATCGACCCACCTTTGTGAAGCAGTATCTTTCACTGGCAAATAAAACACCTTTGTCCTCAGGTGCCTGCCTCATTTCGACCACGACTTCACGCCCCTCACTGTTCTAGTCTCATTTCCAAACACTTGGCTCATATCCTCAAAAGCAGCTCTGGGGATATCTGCTTGTTCCACCCTGACAGGCAGTGGGTTGCAGATTCCCGATCAGTCCCAATGTGATTGAAATATTTAAACCCCTCCACTGATTTGCATCTTTAAAAATCCGTGAAACAATCTCCCTTTCTTTCTGACGACAGTTCTCAACTGTAGTCGGCAGGGTTCACACCTGCGTGGGGAACCCGCAATGGATTTCATGTCCATCGCATTCACCACTCTGCCCACCAATACAGAACCACACTGACAGCTTCATTTCGCAGGTCTCTCTGCCCGTGGAGCTGAGAAAGAGTAAATCATTGCAGAGTTTGTTTGAATCCAATCACTTCACAGTTTTCGAAAGGGTTAAATATCTGCAAATGGCGATTCTGGGTGCTTCATCCCGAAAGATGAAATGGACGTTCAGTTAAAAGCAAAACCAGAAATTGCAGGAGCAACTCAGCAGGTCAGGCAGCATCTGTAGAAAGAGAATCAGAGACATTTCAGAACTTTTTTTACCTCATCCAGGAACATCCAAAACTACTGAGTTGCTCCAGCAGTTTCGCTTTCTGTCTCGGACTGTCAGCATCCGCATTCCTTTACGTTAGAAATTCAATCAATTCAGAAACCCCTTTGTGCTTCCTCAGTGGAAAAGATTTCCGTTTGGGAAACATTTTCCTGACACCATTAAAAACGCGCATCTTTGTAGCCAAGAAAGCAGTAGGAGCGTGAACAGCAAACGCCCCGTCTCCGGGTGGTCTCGAACCACCAACCTTCCGGTTAACAGCCGAACGCGCTGACCAATTGCGCCACAGAGACAGGTCCGCCCAGCGCCCGCACAGTCTCGTTGAGGAAGCTACTATTCAATTAACAATTTAACCTTCCCGCCCAGAATTACCATTGTCTTCTATCAGTTCAAACACGGCGAATACTGCAGAAAGCCAACGGGTCGAGCTGCATCCGTGGAAAGGTAAACAGAGCCGACGTTTTGAGTGTGCTACCGTTTTTGTTCAGAACTCAGTGTTTTGCCTCTTCCCGAAGTTGGTCCAGGTCTGTATCTCAATTGGCAAACACATGGCAAGTGCAGTGCCGCAATGTGTTGTTATAGCCTTGGCTGTTTAAAAAAAAGCAGTGCATTGTTTAAATGGTGATATATTGGAATGTGGAGAAAGTGAGGACTAGAGGTGAAAGTCGAAAAATGTGGCACTGGAAAAGCAGAACAGGTCAGGCAGCATCTGAGGAGCAGGACAGTGAACGTTTCGGGCACAAGCCCTTCATCAGGAATGATGTGTGGATGTATAAAGGGGTGTCAGAGTCCCTCCATTCCAGTCAATGCCAGTTGTCGGGCAGATGCAGCAGGCAATGAGCGAGGCAAGTGGTATATTACGAAGAGGAATTCAGTTCAGAAGTGGGGTCATTGAACATTTTCAAGGGTAAATTCATCTGAGTTTTGAACAACAAAGAAGTGGATTGTTATGGGGGGAGGTAAGAAAATGGTTTTAAGACCAGTACAGGTCAGTCACAGAGTATGACAGCACTGAACAGACCCTTCATCCAACTCGTCCATGCTGAGTATGTTCTCAAACTAAACTCGTCCCACCTACCAGTGTTTGCCCATAAACCTTCGAACCTTTCATATTCATGTACTTATCCAAACGTTGTAACTCTGCGTGTATAAAATCATGAGGGGTATGGATAGGATAAATAGACAAAGTCTTTTTCCCTGGGGTGGGGGAGTCCAGTACGAGAGGGCATGGGTTTAGCATTAGAGGGGAAAGATACAAAAGAGATCTAAGGGGCAACGTTTTCACGCAGAGGATTGTACGTTTATTGAATGAACTGCCAGAGGAAGTGGTGAAGTCTAGTACGATTGCAACATTTAAAAGGCATTTGGTTAGGTGTATGAATAGGAAGGGTTTGGAGGGATATGGGGCCGTGCGCTGTCAGGTGGGACTAGATTGTTTTGGGATAGTTGGTCGGCATGGACAAGTTGGACCAAACAGTCTGTTTCTGTGCTGTACATCTCTATGACTCTATGACTTCTTCTGGACATTCATTCTGCACTCAGGCCACTCTCTTAAAAAACGATCCTTGTCCTGTCTTTATAAAATCTTTCTCTACTCACCTCAAAATATTTGCTCCCTGATCCTGAAAACCCCAGCTGAGGGAAAGGACACCTGCTGTTCACCTCATCCGTATCCCTCATGATTTTATAATCCTCTATATGCAGTGTGTAGTGGCTCATTGAAATAATGTCCTGATGCAGCTTCGTTTGTGGGTGTTGGGATGATTGCTTCTGTGGTTAAGCACTTGGTTTGCGTGTGTTGTTTTTCTGTAGACGCTAGTTTGAAGTTCACTGTTGAGTGTTCGCTCTACTGTGACATCTAAGAATGGCACTTTGTTGTTGTTCTCCTCCTCTTCAAACCAGGAGCCCCCCTCAGGCCATAGTCTCACTACTTGGAACACCAATATACAGACTAGTCAAAGGCCTCCACTGAAGACTAGAACACCAAGTCGAAGATTCACGCCACTCCATTTATTCCATCCAAGAATTCCTGAACACCAAAGACACTAAGTTAGAAGAGGATGTAATAATGATGTCCTTTGACATAACAGCCCTGTTCACATCCATGAACATCAACGTGGCCAAAGAAAACTGGAGACACTACTCGAAGAACCAAAGACACAAATACAGCACCAACTTCATCAGCAAAGATAGCACTATCCAGCTCGTGGAACTGTGCCTTAACCACCCACTTCATATTCAGTAACAAGCCTCAAACAAATCAACGAAACACCCATGAAACCACAAGTATCAGGATTCCTAGCAGAAGCAATAATGCAGTCTCAAACCAACAGCCCTTCCAACGATCCAAACCAAACTTTGTGTCCGCCACAGTGATGACACTTTTGTCATCAAAAAATGAAGTAAATTAGAGGAAACCTACAACACCATCAACAATATCCTTACTGGCATAAAATTCACAAAAGAGGAGAACAACAACAAAGTGCCATTCCTAGATGTCACAGTAGAGCGAGCAGTCAATGGTAAATTCAAAACAGCGGCGACAGGAAAACAACACACACGAATCAAGTACTTAGCTACAGAAGCAATGATCCCTACACATAAAAACAAGCTGAATCAGGACACTATTTCAACGAGGCACGACACACTGGAGTAGCCAGTAACGACGAAGGCCAATAAGGAACGGTACAGCGCATTTAAGGAGAATGGGTAAGCAAACGATTCACAGAGAAACACTTCCCTGACCGGGAATCGAACCCGGGCCGCAGCGGTGAAAGCGCCGAATCTAAACCACTAGACCACCAGGGAGACAGCAATGCCACCTCACAGCTCTAATGTAAATTGCTTCACTGCCCGGAAATCGAACCTGGGCCACGATCGTGAGAAGGCTTCCACCAATGTCATTGCTTGTATCCATTGCTCCCGATGCGGTCTCCTCTACATTGGGGAGACTGGAGACTCCTCGCAGTGTCAAGTCACAGTGCTTGAGGGAACATCTCCACGACACCCGCAGCAATCAACCCCATCACCCTCTGGCCCAACATTTCAACCCCCCTCCCACTCTGCCGAGAACATGCAGGTCCTGGGCCTCCTCCATCGCCGCTCACTCCCCACCCGATGCCTGAAGGAAGCACGCCCACCTTTCGCCTCGGATAAATTCAACCCCAGGACATCAATGTGGACTTCACCAGTTTCCTCATTTCCCCTCCCCCCACCTAACCTCAGTTCCAATCTTCCAGCTCAGCGCTGTCCTCATGACCTGTCCTACCTGCCAATCTCCCTTCTCAACTGTTCGCTCCACCCTCCTCTCTGACCTGTCACCTCCATCCCCACCCCCATTCACCTATTGTACTCTTTGCTACCTTCGGCCCAGCACCCCCCAATTTATCTCGCCATCCCTGGAAGCGTCCTGCCTCTATTCCTGATGAAGGGCTTAAGCCCGAAATGTCGATTTTCCTGCTCCTCGGAAGCTGTCTGACCTGCTGTGCCTTTCCAGTACCACTCTGATCTAAACTCTGGTTTCCAGCATCTGCAGTCCCCACTTTTGCCTACCCAATAAACCCAGTGTGACGATTTCACATCAACAAACTGACACTAGCAGACACAACGTCTGCAGAAACCCTAGCCACATTACTTTACATTAAAGACATCTGTGAAATGATTTCCAGATAACTCAACCCTCTCAGCATTAAACAACGGCTAGTGAACCTTAAATACCCTATACAAACAACCCGCAAACGAATGTTATTTACAAAATACCATACAAGGAAATACATGAACTCTGCCGCACAGTTCTCTGTGGCAAGAAATGCTGGGATGAGATAAGGAAGATTTTTTCAGCCAAAACGAATCGGCACTGACTGGACAGCCATTTAAAATCAACGCTGTCAGGCCAGGATGGAAGACCGGAAGGGATAATCAGTTTTCTTATTTCCTGAAGATTTACAAAGCTGAGACTGGGTTTTGGCGTTTCTTCCCTTTCCACTCCCAGGAGCCGCAGTGGTTGGGGCGGTGAGTTGGGGAAAGTGAAATGTGCCCGTGAGCAGCGTGTGGGGCTCTTTCAGCTTCCCCTCCTCTGACAGCGCTGTGACGTGACTCTGATGTTCTCAGGGACACTTACTGACGCGAGACAGTGAAAAGAGTCTCGTTCCTGCAGATCAGGAATTCAAACCGTATGCCGGCTTCAGGACAATGAGAAAGATTAATTGGGGTGTGTGAAGAAGCTGTGAGCTGCATTTCAAACATGTAGGTGGAGTCACATGCGTCATCCATTGCGCCCCTGGCACTGTGCGGACCTGACGCCGCCATGCTGCAGAGTTCTGACGTTATACGGACATGCACAGCAATGGGAACATTCACAAGGTGAACAGCCAAAGATAATCACCATCACTGCTTCCCTTCCATCGACCCACCTTTGTGAAGCAGTATCTTTCACTGGCAAATAAAACACCTTTGTCCTCAGGTGCCTGCCTCATTTCGACCACGACTTCACGCCCCTCACTGTTCTAGTCTCATTTCCAAACACTTGGCTCATATCCTCAAAAGCAGCTCTGGGGATATCTGCTTGTTCCACCCTGACAGGCAGTGGGTTGCAGATTCCCGATCAGTCCCAATGTGATTGAAATATTTAAACCCCTCCACTGATTTGCATCTTTAAAAATCCGTGAAACAATCTCCCTTTCTTTCTGACGACAGTTCTCAACTGTAGTCGGCAGGGTTCACACCTGCGTGGGGAACCCGCAATGGATTTCATGTCCATCGCATTCACCACTCTGCCCACCAATACAGAACCACACTGACAGCTTCATTTCGCAGGTCTCTCTGCCCGTGGAGCTGAGAAAGAGTAAATCATTGCAGAGTTTGTTTGAATCCAATCACTTCACAGTTTTCGAAAGGGTTAAATATCTGCAAATGGCGATTCTGGGTGCTTCATCCCGAAAGATGAAATGGACGTTCAGTTAAAAGCAAAACCAGAAATTGCAGGAGCAACTCAGCAGGTCAGGCAGCATCTGTAGAAAGAGAATCAGAGACATTTCAGAACTTTTTTTACCTCATCCAGGAACATCCAAAACTACTGAGTTGCTCCAGCAGTTTCGCTTTCTGTCTCGGACTGTCAGCATCCGCATTCCTTTACGTTAGAAATTCAATCAATTCAGAAACCCCTTTGTGCTTCCTCAGTGGAAAAGATTTCCGTTTGGGAAACATTTTCCTGACACCATTAAAAACGCGCATCTTTGTAGCCAAGAAAGCAGTAGGAGCGTGAACAGCAAACGCCCCGTCTCCGGGTGGTCTCGAACCACCAACCTTCCGGTTAACAGCCGAACGCGCTGACCAATTGCGCCACAGAGACAGGTCCGCCCAGCGCCCGCACAGTCTCGTTGAGGAAGCTACTATTCAATTAACAATTTAACCTTCCCGCCCAGAATTACCATTGTCTTCTATCAGTTCAAACACGGCGAATACTGCAGAAAGCCAACGGGTCGAGCTGCATCCGTGGAAAGGTAAACAGAGCCGACGTTTTGAGTGTGCTACCGTTTTTGTTCAGAACTCAGTGTTTTGCCTCTTCCCGAAGTTGGTCCAGGTCTGTATCTCAATTGGCAAACACATGGCAAGTGCAGTGCCGCAATGTGTTGTTATAGCCTTGGCTGTTTAAAAAAAAGCAGTGCATTGTTTAAATGGTGATATATTGGAATGTGGAGAAAGTGAGGACTAGAGGTGAAAGTCGAAAAATGTGGCACTGGAAAAGCAGAACAGGTCAGGCAGCATCTGAGGAGCAGGACAGTGAACGTTTCGGGCACAAGCCCTTCATCAGGAATGATGTGTGGATGTATAAAGGGGTGTCAGAGTCCCTCCATTCCAGTCAATGCCAGTTGTCGGGCAGATGCAGCAGGCAATGAGCGAGGCAAGTGGTATATTACGAAGAGGAATTCAGTTCAGAAGTGGGGTCATTGAACATTTTCAAGGGTAAATTCATCTGAGTTTTGAACAACAAAGAAGTGGATTGTTATGGGGGGAGGTAAGAAAATGGTTTTAAGACCAGTACAGGTCAGTCACAGAGTATGACAGCACTGAACAGACCCTTCATCCAACTCGTCCATGCTGAGTATGTTCTCAAACTAAACTCGTCCCACCTACCAGTGTTTGCCCATAAACCTTCGAACCTTTCATATTCATGTACTTATCCAAACGTTGTAACTCTGCGTGTATAAAATCATGAGGGGTATGGATAGGATAAATAGACAAAGTCTTTTTCCCTGGGGTGGGGGAGTCCAGTACGAGAGGGCATGGGTTTAGCATTAGAGGGGAAAGATACAAAAGAGATCTAAGGGGCAACGTTTTCACGCAGAGGATTGTACGTTTATTGAATGAACTGCCAGAGGAAGTGGTGAAGTCTAGTACGATTGCAACATTTAAAAGGCATTTGGTTAGGTGTATGAATAGGAAGGGTTTGGAGGGATATGGGGCCGTGCGCTGTCAGGTGGGACTAGATTGTTTTGGGATAGTTGGTCGGCATGGACAAGTTGGACCAAACAGTCTGTTTCTGTGCTGTACATCTCTATGACTCTATGACTTCTTCTGGACATTCATTCTGCACTCAGGCCACTCTCTTAAAAAACGATCCTTGTCCTGTCTTTATAAAATCTTTCTCTACTCACCTCAAAATATTTGCTCCCTGATCCTGAAAACCCCAGCTGAGGGAAAGGACACCTGCTGTTCACCTCATCCGTATCCCTCATGATTTTATAATCCTCTATATGCAGTGTGTAGTGGCTCATTGAAATAATGTCCTGATGCAGCTTCGTTTGTGGGTGTTGGGATGATTGCTTCTGTGGTTAAGCACTTGGTTTGCGTGTGTTGTTTTTCTGTAGACGCTAGTTTGAAGTTCACTGTTGAGTGTTCGCTCTACTGTGACATCTAAGAATGGCACTTTGTTGTTGTTCTCCTCCTCTTCAAACCAGGTGCCCCCCTCAGGCCATAGTCTCACTACTTGGAATACCAATATACAGACTAGTCAAAGGCCTCCACTGAAGACTAGAACACCAAGTCGAAGATTCACGCCACTCCATTTATTCCATCCAAGAATTCCTGAACACCAAAGACACTCAGTTAGAAGAGGATGGAATAATGATGTCCTTTGACATAACAGCCCTGTTCACATCCATGAACATCAACGTGGCCAAAGAAAACTGGAGACACTACTCGAAGAACCAAAGACACAAATACAGCACCAACTTCATCAGCAAAGATAGCACTATCCAGCTCGTGGAACTGTGCCTTAACCACCCACTTCATATTCAGTAACAAGCCTCAAACAAATCAACGAAACACCCATGAAACCACAAGTATCAGGATTCCTAGCAGAAGCAATAATGCAGTCTCAAACCAACAGCCCTTCCAACGATCCAAACCAAACTTTGTGTCCGCCACAGTGATGACACTTTTGTCATCAAAAAATGAAGTAAATTAGAGGAAACCTACAACACCATCAACAATATCCTTACTGGCATAAAATTCACAAAAGAGGAGAACAACAACAAAGTGCCATTCCTAGATGTCACAGTAGAGCGAGCAGTCAATGGTAAATTCAAAACAGCGTCGACAGGAAAACAACACACACGAATCAAGTACTTAGCTACAGAAGCAATGATCCCTACACATAAAAACAAGCTGAATCAGGACACTATTTCAACGAGGCACGACACACTGCAGTAGCCAGTAACGACGAAGGCCAATAAGGAACTGTACAGCGCATTTAATGAGAATGGGTAGGCAAACGATTCACAGAGAAACACTTCCCTGACCGGGAATCGAACCCGGGCCGCAGCGGTGAAGGCGCCGAATCCTAACCACTAGACCACCAGGGAGACAGCAGTGCCACCTCACAGCTCTAATGTAAATTGCTTCCCTGCCCGGAAATCGAACCTGGGCCACGATCGTGAGAAGGCTTCCACCAATGTCATTGCTTGTATCCATTGCTCCCGATGCGGTCTCCTCTACATTGGGGAGACTGGAGACTCCTCGCAGTGTCAAGTCACAGCGCTTGAGGGAACATCTCCACGACACCCGCAGCAATCAACCCCATCACCCTCCGGCCCAACATTTCAACCCCCCTCCCACTCTGCCGAGAACATGCAGGTCCTGGGCCTCCTCCATCGCCGCTCACTCCCCACCCGATGCCTGAAGGAAGCACGCCCACCTTTCGCCTCGGATAAATTCAACCCCAGGACATCAATGTGGACTTCACCAGTTTCCTCATTTCCCCTCCCCCCACCTTACCTCAGTTCCAATCTTCCAGCTCAGCGCTGTCCTCATGACCTGTCCTACCTGCCAATCTCCCTTCTCAACTGTTCGCTCCACCCTCCTCTC
Source organism: Chiloscyllium plagiosum (assembly GCF_037043375.1). NCBI lineage: Eukaryota > Metazoa > Chordata > Chondrichthyes > Orectolobiformes > Hemiscylliidae > Chiloscyllium > Chiloscyllium plagiosum. The sequence goes on from NW_028270165.1 coordinate 83,045,630, forward strand.
TGACCTGTCACCTCCATCCCCACCCCCATTCACCTATTGTACTCTTTGCTACCTTCGGCCCAGCACCCCCCAATTTATCTCGCCATCCCTGGAAGCGTCCTGCCTCTATTCCTGATGAAGGGCTTAAGCCCGAAATGTCGATTTTCCTGCTCCTCGGAAGCTGTCTGACCTGCTGTGCCTTTCCAGTACCACTCTGATCTAAACTCTGGTTTCCAGCATCTGCAGTCCCCACTTTTGCCTACCCAATAAACCCAGTGTGACGATTTCACATCAACAAACTGACACTAGCAGACACAACGTCTGCAGAAACCCTAGCCACATTACTTTACATTAAAGACATCTGTGAAATGATTTCCAGATAACTCAACCCTCTCAGCATTAAACAACGGCTAGTGAACCTTAAATACCCTATACAAACAACCCGCAAACGAATGTTATTTACAAAATACCATACAAGGAAATACATGAACTCTGCCGCACAGTTCTCTGTGGCAAGAAATGCTGGGATGAGATAAGGAAGATTTTTTCAGCCAAAACGAATCGGCACTAACTGGACAGCCATTTAAAATCAACGCTGTCAGGCCAGGATGGAAGACCGGAAGGGATAAGCAGTGTTCTTATTTCCTGAAGATTTACAAAGCTGAGACTGGGTTTTGGCGTTTCTTCCCTTTCCACTCCCAGGAGCCGCAGTGGTTGTGGCGGTGAGTTGGGGAAAGTGAAATGTGCCCGTGAGCAGCGTGTGGGGCTCTTTCAGCTTCCCCTCCTCTGACAGCGCTGTGACGTGACTCTGATGTTCTCAGGGACACTTACTGACGCGAGACAGTGAAAAGAGTCTCGTTCCTGCAGATCAGGAATTCAAACCGTATGCCGGCTTCAGGACAATGAGAAAGATTAATTGGGGTGTGTGAAGAAGCTGTGAGCTGCATTTCAAACATGTAGGTGGAGTCACATGCGTCATCCATTGCGCCCCTGGCACTGTGCGGACCTGACGCCGCCATGCTGCAGAGTTCTGACGTTATACGGACATGCACAGCAATGGGAACATTCACAAGGTGAACAGCCAAAGATAATCACCATCACTGCTTCCCTTCCATCGACCCAACTTTGTGAAGCAGTATCTTTCACTGGCAAATAAAACACCTTTGTCCTCAGGTGCCTGCCTCATTTCGACCACGACTTCACGCCCCTCACTGTTCTAGTCTCATTTCCAAACACTTGGCTCATATCCTCAAAAGCAGCTCTGGGGATATCTGCTTGTTCCACCCTGACAGGCAGTGGGTTGCAGATTCCCGATCAGTCCCAATGTGATTGAAATATTTAAACCCCTCCACTGATTTGCATCTTTAAAAATCCGTGAAACCATCTCCCTTTCTTTCTGACGACAGTTCTCAACTGTAGTCGGCAGGGTTCACACCTGCGTGGGGAACCCGCAATGGATTTCATGTCCATCGCATTCACCACTCTGCCCACCAATACAGAACCACACTGACAGCTTCATTTCGCAGGTCTCTCTGCCCGTGGAGCTGAGAAAGAGTAAATCTTTGCAGAGTTTGTTTGAATCCAATCACTTCACAGTTTTCGAAAGGGTTAAATATCTGCAAATGGCGATTCTGGGTGCTTCATCCCGAAAGATGAAATGGACGTTCAGTTAAAAGCAAAACCAGAAATTGCAGGAGCAACTCAGCAGGTCAGGCAGCATCTGTAGAAAGAGAATCAGAGACATTTCAGAACTTTTTTTACCTCATCCAGGAACATCCAAAACTACTGAGTTGCTCCAGCAGTTTCGCTTTCTGTCTCGGACTGTCAGCATCCGCATTCCTTTACGTTAGAAATTCAATCAATTCAGAAACCCCTTTGTGCTTCCTCAGTGGAAAAGATTTCCGTTTGGGAAACATTTTCCTGACACCATTAAAAACGCGCATCTTTGCAGCCAAGAAAGCAGTAGGAGCGTGAACAGCAAACGCCCCGTCTCCGGGTGGTCTCAAACCACCAACCTTCCGGTTAACAGCCGAACGCGCTGACCAATTGCGCCACAGAGACAGGTCCGCCCAGCGCCCGCACAGTCTCGTTGAGGAAGCTACTATTCAATTAACAATTTAACCTTCCCGCCCAGAATTACCATTGTCTTCTATCAGTTCAAACACGGCGAATACTGCAGAAAGCCAACGGGTCGAGCTGCATCCGTGGAAAGGTAAACAGAGCCGACGTTTTGAGTGTGCTACCGTTTTTGTTCAGAACTCAGTGTTTTGCCTCTTCCCGAAGTTGGTCCAGGTCTGTATCTCAATTGGCAAACACATGGCAAGTGCAGTGCCGCAATGTGAAGTTATCGCCTTGGCTGTTTAAAAAAAAAAGCAGTGCATTGTTTAAATGGTGATATATTGGAATGTGGAGAAAGTGAGGACTAGAGGTGAAAGTCGAAAAATGTGGCACTGGAAAAGCAGAACAGGTCAGGCAGCATCTGAGGAGCAGGACAGTGAACGTTTCGGGCACAAGCCCTTCATCAGGAATGATGTGTGGATGTATAAAGGGGTGTCAGAGTCCCTCCATTCCAGTCAATGCCAGTTGTCGGGCAGATGCAGCAGGCAATGAGCGAGGCAAGTGGTATAGTACGAAGAGGAATTCAGTTCAGAAGTGGGGTCATTGAACATATTCAAGGGTAAATTCATCTGAGTTTTGAACAACAAAGAAGTGGATTGTTATGGGGGGAGGTAAGAAAATGGTTTTAAGACCAGTACAGGTCAGTCACAGAGTATGACAGCACTGAACAGACCCTTCATCCAACTCGTCCATGCTGAGTATGTTCTCAAACTAAACTCGTCCCACCTACCAGTGTTTGCCCATAAACCTTCGAACCTTTCATATTCATGTACTTATCCAAACGTTGTAACTCTGCGTGTATAAAATCATGAGGGGTATGGATAGGATAAATAGACAAAGTCTTTTTCCCTGGGGTGGGGGAGTCCAGTACGAGAGGGCATGGGTTTAGCATTAGAGGGGAAAGATACAAAAGAGATCTAAGGGGCAACGTTTTCACGCAGAGGATTGTACGTTTATTGAATGAACTGCCAGAGGAAGTGGTGAAGTCTAGTACGATTGCAACATTTAAAAGGCATTTGGTTAGGTGTATGAATAGGAAGGGTTTGGAGGGATATGGGGCCGTGCGCTGTCAGGTGGGACTAGATTGTTTTGGGATAGTTGGTCGGCATGGACAAGTTGGACCAAACAGTCTGTTTCTGTGCTGTACATCTCTATGACTCTATGACTTCTTCTGGACATTCATTCTGCACTCAGGCCACTCTCTTAAAAAACGATCCTTGTCCTGTCTTTATAAAATCTTTCTCTACTCACCTCAAAATATTTGCTCCCTGATCCTGAAAACCCCAGCTGAGGGAAAGGACACCTGCTGTTCACCTCATCCGTATCCCTCATGATTTTATAATCCTCTATATGCAGTGTGTAGTGGCTCATTGAAATAATGTCCTGATGCAGCTTCGTTTGTGGGTGTTGGGATGATTGCTTCTGTGGTTAAGCACTTGGTTTGCGTGTGTTGTTTTTCTGTAGACGCTAGTTTGAAGTTCACTGTTGAGTGTTCGCTCTACTGTGACATCTAAGAATGGCACTTTGTTGTTGTTCTCCTCCTCTTCAAACCAGGAGCCCCCCTCAGGCCATAGTCTCACTACTTGGAACACCAATATACAGACTAGTCAAAGGCCTCCACTGAAGACTAGAACACCAAGTCGAAGATTCACGCCACTCCATTTATTCCATCCAAGAATTCCTGAACACCAAAGACACTAAGTTAGAAGAGGATGTAATAATGATGTCCTTTGACATAACAGCCCTGTTCACATCCATGAACATCAACGTGGCCAAAGAAAACTGGAGACACTACTCGAAGAACCAAAGACACAAATACAGCACCAACTTCATCAGCAAAGATAGCACTATCCAGCTCGTGGAACTGTGCCTTAACCACCCACTTCATATTCAGTAACAAGCCTCAAACAAATCAACGAAACACCCATGAAACCACAAGTATCAGGATTCCTAGCAGAAGCAATAATGCAGTCTCAAACCAACAGCCCTTCCAACGATCCAAACCAAACTTTGTGTCCGCCACAGTGATGACACTTTTGTCATCAAAAAATGAAGTAAATTAGAGGAAACCTACAACACCATCAACAATATCCTTACTGGCATAAAATTCACAAAAGAGGAGAACAACAACAAAGTGCCATTCCTAGATGTCACAGTAGAGCGAGCAGTCAATGGTAAATTCAAAACAGCGGCGACAGGAAAACAACACACACGAATCAAGTACTTAGCTACAGAAGCAATGATCCCTACACATAAAAACAAGCTGAATCAGGACACTATTTCAACGAGGCACGACACACTGGAGTAGCCAGTAACGACGAAGGCCAATAAGGAACGGTACAGCGCATTTAAGGAGAATGGGTAGGCAAACGATTCACAGAGAAACACTCCCCTGACCGGGAATCGAACCCGGGCCGCAGCGGTGAAAGCGCCGAATCCTAACCACTAGACCACCAGGGAGACAGCAGTGCCACCTCACAGCTCTAATGTAAATTGCTTCCCTGCCCGGAAATCGAACCTGGGCCACGATCGTGAGAAGGCTTCCACCAATGTCATTGCTTGTATCCATTGCTCCCGATGCGGTCTCCTCTACATTGGGGAGACTGGAGACTCCTCGCAGTGTCAAGTCACAGCGCTTGAGGGAACATCTCCACGACACCCGCAGCAATCAACCCCATCACCCTCCGGCCCAACATTTCAACCCCCCTCCCACTCTGCCGAGAACATGCAGGTCCTGGGCCTCCTCCATCGCCGCTCACTCCCCACCCGATGCCTGAAGGAAGCACGCCCACCTTTCGCCTCGGATAAATGCAACCCCAGGACATCAATGTGGACTTCACCAGTTTCCTCATTTCCCCTCCCCCCACCTTACCTCAGTTCCAATCTTCCAGCTCAGCGCTGTCCTCATGACCTGTCCTACCTGCCAATCTCCCTTCTCAACTGTTCGCTCCACCCTCCTCTCTGACCTGTCACCTCCATCCCCACCCCCATTCACCTATTGTACTCTTTGCTACCTTCGGCCCAGCACCCCCCAATTTATCTCGCCATCCCTGGAAGCGTCCTGCCTCTATTCCTGATGAAGGGCTTAAGCCCGAAATGTCGATTTTCCTGCTCCTCGGAAGCTGTCTGACCTGCTGTGCCTTTCCAGTACCACTCTGATCTAAACTCTGGTTTCCAGCATCTGCAGTCCCCACTTTTGCCTACCCAATAAACCCAGTGTGACGATTTCACATCAACAAACTGACACTAGCAGACACAACGTCTGCAGAAACCCTAGCCACATTACTTTACATTAAAGACATCTGTGAAATGATTTCCAGATAACTCAACCCTCTCAGCATTAAACAACGGCTAGTGAACCTTAAATACCCTATACAAACAACCCGCAAACGAATGTTATTTACAAAATACCATACAAGGAAATACATGAACTCTGCCGCACAGTTCTCTGTGGCAAGAAATGCTGGGATGAGATAAGGAAGATTTTTTCAGCCAAAACGAATCGGCACTGACTGGACAGCCATTTAAAATCAACGCTGTCAGGCCAGGATGGAAGACCGGAAGGGATAATCAGTTTTCTTATTTCCTGAAGATTTACAAAGCTGAGACTGGGTTTTGGCGTTTCTTCCCTTTCCACTCCCAGGAGCCGCAGTGGTTGGGGCGGTGAGTTGGGGAAAGTGAAATGTGCCCGTGAGCAGCGTGTGGGGCTCTTTCAGCTTCCCCTCCTCTGACAGCGCTGTGACGTGACTCTGATGTTCTCAGGGACACTTACTGACGCGAGACAGTGAAAAGAGTCTCGTTCCTGCAGATCAGGAATTCAAACCGTATGCCGGCTTCAGGACAATGAGAAAGATTAATTGGGGTGTGTGAAGAAGCTGTGAGCTGCATTTCAAACATGTAGGTGGAGTCACATGCGTCATCCATTGCGCCCCTGGCACTGTGCGGACCTGACGCCGCCATGCTGCAGAGTTCTGACGTTATACGGACATGCACAGCAATGGGAACATTCACAAGGTGAACAGCCAAAGATAATCACCATCACTGCTTCCCTTCCATCGACCCAACTTTGTGAAGCAGTATCTTTCACTGGCAAATAAAACACCTTTGTCCTCAGGTGCCTGCCTCATTTCGACCACGACTTCACGCCCCTCACTGTTCTAGTCTCATTTCCAAACACTTGGCTCATATCCTCAAAAGCAGCTCTGGGGATATCTGCTTGTTCCACCCTGACAGGCAGTGGGTTGCAGATTCCCGATCAGTCCCAATGTGATTGAAATATTTAAACCCCTCCACTGATTTGCATCTTTAAAAATCCGTGAAACAATCTCCCTTTCTTTCTGACGACAGTTCTCAACTGTAGTCGGCAGGGTTCACACCTGCGTGGGGAACCCGCAATGGATTTCATGTCCATCGCATTCACCACTCTGCCCACCAATACAGAACCACACTGACAGCTTCATTTCGCAGGTCTCTCTGCCCGTGGAGCTGAGAAAGAGTAAATCATTGCAGAGTTTGTTTGAGTCCAATCACTTCACAGTTTTCGAAAGGGTTAAATATCTGCAAATGGCGATTCTGGGTGCTTCATCCCGAAAGATGAAATGGACGTTCAGTTAAAAGCAAAACCAGAAATTGCAGGAGCAATTCAGCAGGTCAGGCAGCATCTGTAGAAAGAGAATCAGAGACATTTCAGAACTTTTTTTACCTCATCCAGGAACATCCAAAACTACTGAGTTGCTCCAGCAGTTTCGCTTTCTGTCTCGGACTGTCAGCATCCGCATTCCTTTACGTTAGAAATTCAATCAATTCAGAAACCCCTTTGTGCTTCCTCAGTGGAAAAGATTTCCGTTTGGGAAACATTTTCCTGACACCATTAAAAACGCGCATCTTTGCAGCCAAGAAAGCAGTAGGAGCGTGAACAGCAAACGCCCCGTCTCCGGGTGGTCTCGAACGACCAACCTTCCGGTTAACAGCCGAACGCGCTGACCAATTGCGCCACAGAGACAGGTCCGCCCAGCGCCCGCACAGTCTCGTTGAGGAAGCTACTATTCAATTAACAATTTAACCTTCCCGCCCAGAATTACCATTGTCTTCTATCAGTTCAAACACGGCGAATACTGCAGAAAGCCAACGGGTCGAGCTGCATCCGTGGAAAGGTAAACAGAGCCGACGTTTTGAGTGTGCTACCGTTTTTGTTCAGAACTCAGTGTTTTGCCTCTTCCCGAAGTTGGTCCAGGTCTGTATCTCAATTGGCAAACACATGGCAAGTGCAGTGCCGCAATGTGTTGTTATAGCCTTGGCTGTTTAAAAAAAAGCAGTGCATTGTTTAAATGGTGATATATTGGAATGTGGAGAAAGTGAGGACTAGAGGTGAAAGTCGAAAAATGTGGCACTGGAAAAGCAGAACAGGTCAGGCAGCATCTGAGGAGCAGGACAGTGAACGTTTCGGGCACAAGCCCTTCATCAGGAATGATGTGTGGATGTATAAAGGGGTGTCAGAGTCCCTCCATTCCAGTCAATGCCAGTTGTCGGGCAGATGCAGCAGGCAATGAGCGAGGCAAGTGGTATATTACGAAGAGGAATTCAGTTCAGAAGTGGGGTCATTGAACATATTCAAGGGTAAATTCATCTGAGTTTTGAACAACAAAGAAGTGGATTGTTATGGGGGGAGGTAAGAAAATGGTTTTAAGACCAGTACAGGTCAGTCACAGAGTATGACAGCACTGAACAGACCCTTCATCCAACTCGTCCATGCTGAGTATGTTCTCAAACTAAACTCGTCCCACCTACCAGTGTTTGCCCATAAACCTTCGAACCTTTCATATTCATGTACTTATCCAAACGTTGTAACTCTGCGTGTATAAAATCATGAGGGGTATGGATAGGATAAATAGACAAAGTCTTTTTCCCTGGGGTGGGGGAGTCCAGTACGAGAGGGCATGGGTTTAGCATTAGAGGGGAAAGATACAAAAGAGATCTAAGGGGCAACGTTTTCACGCAGAGGATTGTACGTTTATTGAATGAACTGCCAGAGGAAGTGGTGAAGTCTAGTACGATTGCAACATTTAAAAGGCATTTGGTTAGGTGTATGAATAGGAAGGGTTTGGAGGGATATGGGGCCGTGCGCTGTCAGGTGGGACTAGATTGTTTTGGGATAGTTGGTCGGCATGGACAAGTTGGACCAAACAGTCTGTTTCTGTGCTGTACATCTCTATGACTCTATGACTTCTTCTGGACATTCATTCTGCACTCAGGCCACTCTCTTAAAAAACGATCCTTGTCCTGTCTTTATAAAATCTTTCTCTACTCACCTCAAAATATTTGCTCCCTGATCCTGAAAACCCCAGCTGAGGGAAAGGACACCTGCTGTTCACCTCATCCGTATCCCTCATGATTTTATAATCCTCTATATGCAGTGTGTAGTGGCTCATTGAAATAATGTCCTGATGCAGCTTCGTTTGTGGGTGTTGGGATGATTGCTTCTGTGGTTAAGCACTTGGTTTGCGTGTGTTGTTTTTCTGTAGACGCTAGTTTGAAGTTCACTGTTGAGTGTTCGCTCTACTGTGACATCTAAGAATGGCACTTTGTTGTTGTTCTCCTCCTCTTCAAACCAGGAGCCCCCCTCAGGCCATAGTCTCACTACTTGGAATACCAATATACAGACTAGTCAAAGGCCTCCACTGAAGACTAGAACACCAAGTCGAAGATTCACGCCACTCCATTTATTCCATCCAAGAATTCCTGAACACCAAAGACACTAAGTTAGAAGAGGATGGAATAATGATGTCCTTTGACATAACAGCCCTGTTCACATCCATTAACATCAATGTGGCCAAAGAAAACTGGAGACACTACTCGAAGAACCAAAGACACAAATACAGCACCAACTTCATCAGCAAAGATAGCACTATCCAGCTCGTGGAACTGTGCCTTAACCACCCACTTCATATTCAGTAACAAGCCTCAAACAAATCAACGAAACACCCATGAAACCACAAGTATCAGGATTCCTAGCAGAAGCAATAATGCAGTCTCAAACCAACAGCCCTTCCAACGATCCAAACCAAACTTTGTGTCCGCCACAGTGATGACACTTTTGTCATCAAAAAATGAAGTAAATTAGAGGAAACCTACAACACCATCAACAATATCCTTACTGGCATAAAATTCACAAAAGAGGAGAACAACAACAAAGTGCCATTCCTAGATGTCACAGTAGAGCGAGCAGTCAATGGTAAATTCAAAACAGCGTCGACAGGAAAACAACACACACGAATCAAGTACTTAGCTACAGAAGCAATGATCCCTACACATAAAAACAAGCTGAATCAGGACACTATTTCAACGAGGAACGACACACTGCAGTAGCCAGTAACGACGAAGGCCAATAAGGAACGATACAGCGCATTTAAGGAGAATGGGTAGGCAAACGATTCACAGAGAAACACTTCCCTGACCGGGAATCGAACCCGGGCCGCAGCGGTGAAAGCGCCGAATCCTAACCACTAGACCACCAGGGAGACAGCAGTGCCACCTCACAGCTCTAATGTAAATTGCTTCCCTGCCCGGAAATCGAACCTGGGCCACGATCGTGAGAAGGCTTCCACCAATGTCATTGCTTGTATCCATTGCTCCCGATGCGGTCTCCTCTACATTGGGGAGACTGGAGACTCCTCGCAGTGTCAAGTCACAGCGCTTGAGGGAACATCTCCACGACACCCGCAGCAATCAACCCCATCACCCTCCGGCCCAACATTTCAACCCCCCTCCCACTCTGCCGAGAACATGCAGGTCCTGGGCCTCCTCCATCGCCGCTCACTCCCCACCCGATGCCTGAAGGAAGCACGCCCACCTTTCGCCTCGGATAAATTCAACCCCAGGACATCAATGTGGACTGCACCAGTTTCCTCATTTCCCCTCCCCCCACCTTACCTCAGTTCCAATCTTCCAGCTCAGCGCTGTCCTCATGACCTGTCCTACCTGCCAATCTCCCTTCTCAACTGTTCGCTCCACCCTCCTCTCTGACCTGTCACCTCCATCCCCACCCCCATTCACCTATTGTACTCTTTGCTACCTTCGGCCCAGCACCCCCCAATTTATCTCGCCATCCCTGGAAGCGTCCTGCCTCTATTCCTGATGAAGGGCTGAAGCCCGAAATGTCGATTTTCCTGCTCCTCGGAAGCTGTCTGACCTGCTGTGCCTTTCCAGTACCACTCTGATCTAAACTCTGGTTTCCAGCATCTGCAGTCCCCACTTTTGCCTACCCAATAAACCCAGTGTGACGATTTCACATCAACAAACTGACACTAGCAGACACAACGTCTGCAGAAACCCTAGCCACATTACTTTACATTAAAGACATCTGTGAAATGATTTCCAGATAACTCAACCCTCTCAGCATTAAACAACGGCTAGTGAACCTTAAATACCCTATACAAACAACCCGCAAACGAATGTTATTTACAAAATACCATACAAGGAAATACATGAACTCTGCCGCACAGTTCTCTGTGGCAAGAAATGCTGGGATGAGATAAGGAAGATTTTTTCAGCCAAAACGAATCGGCACTAACTGGACAGCCATTTAAAATCAACGCTGTCAGGCCAGGATGGAAGACCGGAAGGGATAATCAGTTTTCTTATTTCCTGAAGATTTACAAAGCTGAGATTGGGTTTTGGCGTTTCTTCCCTTTCCACTCCCAGGAGCCGCAGTGGTTGGGGCGGTGAGTTGGGGAAAGTGAAATGTGCCCGTGAGCAGCGTGTGGGGCTCTTTCAGCTTCCCCTCCTCTGACAGCGCTGTGACGTGACTCTGATGTTCTCAGGGACACTTACTGACGCGAGACAGTGAAAAGAGTCTCGTTCCTGCAGATCAGGAATTCAAACCGTATGCCGGCTTCAGGACAATGAGAAAGATTAATTGGGGTGTGTGAAGAAGCTGTGAGCTGCATTTCAAACATGTAGGTGGAGTCACATGCGTCATCCATTGCGCCCCTGGCACTGTGCGGACCTGACGCCGCCATGCTGCAGAGTTCTGACGTTATACGGACATGCACAGCAATGGGAACATTCACAAGGTGAACAGCCAAAGATAATCACCATCACTGCTTCCCTTCCATCGACCCAACTTTGTGAAGCAGTATCTTTCACTGGCAAATAAAACACCTTTGTCCTCAGGTGCCTGCCTCATTTCGACCACGACTTCACGCCCCTCACTGTTCTAGTCTCATTTCCAAACACTTGGCTCATATCCTCAAAAGCAGCTCTGGGGATATCTGCTTGTTCCACCCTGACAGGCAGTGCGTTGCAGATTCCCGATCAGTCCCAATGTGATTGAAATATTTAAACCCCTCCACTGATTTGCATCTTTAAAAATCCGTGAAACAATCTCCCTTTCTTTCTGACGACAGTTCTCAACTGTAGTCGGCAGGGTTCACACCTGCGTGGGGAACCCGCAATGGATTTCATGTCCATCGCATTCACCACTCTGCCCACCAATACAGAACCACACTGACAGCTTCATTTCGCAGGTCTCTCTGCCCGTGGAGCTGAGAAAGAGTAAATCATTGCAGAGTTTGTTTGAATCCAATCACTTCACAGTTTTCGAAAGGGTTAAATATCTGCAAATGGCGATTCTGGGTGCTTCATCCCGAAAGATGAAATGGACGTTCAGTTAAAAGCAAAACCAGAAATTGCAGGAGCAACTCAGCAGGTCAGGCAGCATCTGTAGAAAGAGAATCAGAGACATTTCAGAACTTTTTTTACCTCATCCAGGAACATCCAAAACTACTGAGTTGCTCCAGCAGTTTCGCTTTCTGTCTCGGACTGTCAGCATCCGCATTCCTTTACGTTAGAAATTCAATCAATTCAGAAACCCCTTTGTGCTTCCTCAGTGGAAAAGATTTCCGTTTGGGAAACATTTTCCTGACACCATTAAAAACGCGCATCTTTGCAGCCAAGAAAGCAGTAGGAGCGTGAACAGCAAACGCCCCGTCTCCGGGTGGTCTCGAACCACCAACCTTCCGGTTAACAGCCGAACGCGCTGACCAATTGCGCCACAGAGACAGGTCCGCCCAGCGCCCGCACAGTCTCGTTGAGGAAGCTACTATTCAATTAACAATTTAACCTTCCCGCCCAGAATTACCATTGTCTTCTATCAGTTCAAACACGGCGAATACTGCAGAAAGCCAACGGGTCGAGCTGCATCCGTGGAAAGGTAAACAGAGCCGACGTTTTGAGTGTGCTACCGTTTTTGTTCAGAACTCAGTGTTTTGCCTCTTCCCGAAGTTGGTCCAGGTCTGTATCTCAATTGGCAAACACATGGCAAGTGCAGTGCCGCAATGTGTTGTTATAGCCTTGGCTGTTTAAAAAAAAGCAGTGCATTGTTTAAATGGTGATATATTGGAATGTGGAGAAAGTGAGGACTAGAGGTGAAAGTCGAAAAATGTGGCACTGGAAAAGCAGAACAGGTCAGGCAGCATCTGAGGAGCAGGACAGTGAACGTTTCGGGCACAAGCCCTTCATCAGGAATGATGTGTGGATGTATAAAGGGGTGTCAGAGTCCCTCCATTCCAGTCAATGCCAGTTGTCGGGCAGATGCAGCAGGCAATGAGCGAGGCAAGTGGTATATTACGAAGAGGAATTCAGTTCAGAAGTGGGGTCATTGAACATATTCAAGGGTAAATTCATCTGAGTTTTGAACAACAAAGAAGTGGATTGTTATGGGGGGAGGTAAGAAAATGGTTTTAAGACCAGTACAGGTCAGTCACAGAGTATGACAGCACTGAACAGACCCTTCATCCAACTCGTCCATGCTGAGTATGTTCTCAAACTAAACTCGTCCCACCTACCAGTGTTTGCCCATAAACCTTCGAACCTTTCATATTCATGTACTTATCCAAACGTTGTAACTCTGCGTGTATAAAATCATGAGGGGTATGGATAGGATAAATAGACAAAGTCTTTTTCCCTGGGGTGGGGGAGTCCAGTACGAGAGGGCATGGGTTTAGCATTAGAGGGGAAAGATACAAAAGAGATCTAAGGGGCAACGTTTTCACGCAGAGGATTGTACGTTTATTGAATGAACTGCCAGAGGAAGTGGTGAAGTCTAGTACGATTGCAACATTTAAAAGGCATTTGGTTAGGTGTATGAATAGGAAGGGTTTGGAGGGATATGGGGCCGTGCGCTGTCAGGTGGGACTAGATTGTTTTGGGATAGTTGGTCGGCATGGACAAGTTGGACCAAACAGTCTGTTTCTGTGCTGTACATCTCTATGACTCTATGACTTCTTCTGGACATTCATTCTGCACTCAGGCCACTCTCTTAAAAAACGATCCTTGTCCTGTCTTTATAAAATCTTTCTCTACTCACCTCAAAATATTTGCTCCCTGATCCTGAAAACCCCAGCTGAGGGAAAGGACACCTGCTGTTCACCTCATCCGTATCCCTCATGATTTTATAATCCTCTATATGCAGTGTGTAGTGGCTCATTGAAATAATGTCCTGATGCAGCTTCGTTTGTGGGTGTTGGGATGATTGCTTCTGTGGTTAAGCACTTGGTTTGCGTGTGTTGTTTTTCTGTAGACGCTAGTTTGAAGTTCACTGTTGAGTGTTCGCTCTATTGTGACATCTAAGAATGGCACTTTGTTGTTGTTCTCCTCCTCTTCAAACCAGGAGCCCCCCTCAGGCCATAGTCTCACTACTTGGAACACCAATATACAGACTAGTCAAAGGCCTCCACTGAAGACTAGAACACCAAGTCGAAGATTCACGCCACTCCATTTATTCCATCCAAGAATTCCTGAACACCAAAGACACTAAGTTAGAAGAGGATGGAATAATGATGTCCTTTGACATAACAGCCCTGTTCACATCCATTAACATCAACGTGGCCAAAGAAAACTGGAGACACTACTCGAAGAACCAAAGACACAAATACAGCACCAACTTCATCAGCAAAGATAGCACTATCCAGCTCGTGGAACTGTGCCTTAACCACCCACTTCATATTCAGTAACAAGCCTCAAACAAATCAACGAAACACCCATGAAACCACAAGTATCAGGATTCCTAGCAGAAGCAATAATGCAGTCTCAAACCAACAGCCCTTCCAACGATCCAAACCAAACTTTGTGTCCGCCACAGTGATGACACTTTTGTCATCAAAAAATGAAGTAAATTAGAGGAAACCTACAACACCATCAACAATATCCTTACTGGCATAAAATTCACAAAAGAGGAGAACAACAACAAAGTGCCATTCCTAGATGTCACAGTAGAGCGAGCAGTCAATGGTAAATTCAAAACAGCGTCGACAGGAAAACAACACACACGAATCAAGTACTTAGCTACAGAAGCAATGATCCCTACACATAAAAGCAAGCTGAATCAGGACACTATTTCAACGAGGCACGACACACTGCAGTAGCCAGTAACGACGAAGGCCAATAAGGAACGATACAGCGCATTTAAGGAGAATGGGTAGGCAAACGATTCACAGAGAAACACTTCCCTGACCGGGAATCGAACCCGGGCCGCAGCGGTGAAAGCGCCGAATCCTAACCACTAGACCACCAGGGAGACAGCCGTGCCACCTCACAGCTCTAATGTAAATTGCTTCCCTGCCCGGAAATCGAACCTGGGCCACGATCGTGAGAAGGCTTCCACCAATGTCATTGCTTGTATCCATTGCTCCCGATGCGGTCTCCTCTACATTGGGGAGACTGGAGACTCCTCGCAGTGTCAAGTCACAGCGCTTGAGGGAACATCTCCACGACACCCGCAGCAATCAACCCCATCACCCTCCGGCCCAACATTTCAACCCCCCTCCCACTCTGCCGAGAACATGCAGGTCCTGGGCCTCCTCCATCGCCGCTCACTCCCCACCCGATGCCTGAAGGAAGCACGCCCACCTTTCGCCTCGGATAAATTCAACCCCAGGACATCAATGTGGACTTCACCAGTTTCCTCATTTCCCCTCCCCCCACCTTACCTCAGTTCCAATCTTCCAGCTCAGCGCTGTCCTCATGACCTGTCCTACCTGCCAATCTCCCTTCTCAACTGTTCGCTCCACCCTCCTCTCTGACCTGTCACCTCCATCCCCACCCCCATTCACCTATTGTACTCTTTGCTACCTTCGGCCCAGCACCCCCCAATTTATCTCGCCATCCCTGGAAGCGTCCTGCCTCTATTCCTGATGAAGGGCTTAAGCCCGAAATGTCGATTTTCCTGCTCCTCGGAAGCTGTCTGACCTGCTGTGCCTTTCCAGTACCACTCTGATCTAAACTCTGGTTTCCAGCATCTGCAGTCCCCACTTTTGCCTACCCAATAAACCCAGTGTGACGATTTCACATCAACAAACTGACACTAGCAGACACAACGTCTGCAGAAACCCTAGCCACATTACTTTACATTAAAGACATCTGTGAAATGATTTCCAGATAACTCAACCCTCTCAGCATTAAACAACGGCTAGTGAACCTTAAATACCCTATACAAACAACCCGCAAACGAATGTTATTTACAAAATACCATACAAGGAAATACATGAACTCTGCCGCACAGTTCTCTGTGGCAAGAAATGCTGGGATGAGATAAGGAAGATTTTTTCAGCCAAAACGAATCGGCACTAACTGGACAGCCATTTAAAATCAACGCTGTCAGGCCAGGATGGAAGACCGGAAGGGATAATCAGTTTTCTTATTTCCTGAAGATTTACAAAGCTGAGACTGGGTTTTGGCGTTTCTTCCCTTTCCACTCCCAGGAGCCGCAGTGGTTGGGGCGGTGAGTTGGGGAAAGTGAAATGTGCCCGTGAGCAGCGTGTGGGGCTCTTTCAGCTTCCCCTCCTCTGACAGCGCTGTGACGTGACTCTGATGTTCTCAGGGACACTTACTGACGCGAGACAGTGAAAAGAGTCTCGTTCCTGCAGATCAGGAATTCAAACCGTATGCCGGCTTCAGGACAATGAGAAAGATTAATTGGGGTGTGTGAAGAAGCTGTGAGCTGCATTTCAAACATGTAGGTGGAGTCACATGCGTCATCCATTGCGCCCCTGGCACTGTGCGGACCTGACGCCGCCATGCTGCAGAGTTCTGACGTTATACGGACATGCACAGCAATGGGAACATTCACAAGGTGAACAGCCAAAGATAATCACCATCACTGCTTCCCTTCCATCGACCCACCTTTGTGAAGCAGTATCTTTCACTGGCAAATAAAACACCTTTGTCCTCAGGTGCCTGCCTCATTTCGACCACGACTTCACGCCCCTCACTGTTCTAGTCTCATTTCCAAACACTTGGCTCATATCCTCAAAAGCAGCTCTGGGGATATCTGCTTGTTCCACCCTGACAGGCAGTGCGTTGCAGATTCCCGATCAGTCCCAATGTGATTGAAATATTTAAACCCCTCCACTGATTTGCATCTTTAAAAATCCGTGAAACAATCTCCCTTTCTTTCTGACGACAGTTCTCAACTGTAGTCGGCAGGGTTCACACCTGCGTGGGGAACCCGCAATGGATTTCATGTCCATCGCATTCACCACTCTGCCCACCAATACAGAACCACACTGACAGCTTCATTTCGCAGGTCTCTCTGCCCGTGGAGCTGAGAAAGAGTAAATCATTGCAGAGTTTGTTTGAATCCAATCACTTCACAGTTTTCGAAAGGGTTAAATATCTGCAAATGGCGATTCTGGGTGCTTCATCCCGAAAGATGAAATGGACGTTCAGTTAAAAGCAAAACCAGAAATTGCAGGAGCAACTCAGCAGGTCAGGCAGCATCTGTAGAAAGAGAATCAGAGACATTTCAGAACTTTTTTTACCTCATCCAGGAACATCCAAAACTACTGAGTTGCTCCAGCAGTTTCGCTTTCTGTCTCGGACTGTCAGCATCCGCATTCCTTTACGTTAGAAATTCAATCAATTCAGAAACCCCTTTGTGCTTCCTCAGTGGAAAAGATTTCCGTTTGGGAAACATTTTCCTGACACCATTAAAAACGCGCATCTTTGCAGCCAAGAAAGCAGTAGGAGCGTGAACAGCAAACGCCCCGTCTCCGGGTGGTCTCGAACCACCAACCTTCCGGTTAACAGCCGAACGCGCTGACCAATTGCGCCACAGAGACAGGTCCGCCCAGCGCCCGCACAGTCTCGTTGAGGAAGCTACTATTCAATTAACAATTTAACCTTCCCGCCCAGAATTACCATTGTCTTCTTTCAGTTCAAACACGGCGAATACTGCAGAAAGCCAACGGGTCGAGCTGCATCCGTGGAAAGGTAAACAGAGCCGACGTTTTGAGTGTGCTACCGTTTTTGTTCAGAACTCAGTGTTTTGCCTCTTCCCGAAGTTGGTCCAGGTCTGTATCTCAATTGGCAAACACATGGCAAGTGCAGTGCCGCAATGTGTTGTTTAGCCTTGGCTGTTTAAAAAAAAGCAGTGCATTGTTTAAATGGTGATATATTGGAATGTGGAGAAAGTGAGGACTAGAGGTGAAAGTCGAAAAATGTGGCACTGGAAAAGCAGAACAGGTCAGGCAGCATCTGAGGAGCAGGACAGTGAACGTTTCGGGCACAAGCCCTTCATCAGGAATGATGTGTGGATGTATAAAGGGGTGTCAGAGTCCCTCCATTCCAGTCAATGCCAGTTGTCGGGCAGATGCAGCAGGCAATGAGCGAGGCAAGTGGTATATTACGAAGAGGAATTCAGTTCAGAAGTGGGGTCATTGAACATATTCAAGGGTAAATTCATCTGAGTTTTGAACAACAAAGAAGTGGATTGTTATGGGGGGAGGTAAGAAAATGGTTTTAAGACCAGTACAGGTCAGTCACAGAGTATGACAGCACTGAACAGACCCTTCATCCAACTCGTCCATGCTGAGTATGTTCTCAAACTAAACTCGTCCCACCTACCAGTGTTTGCCCATAAACCTTCGAACCTTTCATATTCATGTACTTATCCAAACGTTGTAACTCTGCGTGTATAAAATCATGAGGGGTATGGATAGGATAAATAGACAAAGTCTTTTTCCCTGGGGTGGGGGAGTCCAGTACGAGAGGGCATGGGTTTAGCATTAGAGGGGAAAGATACAAAAGAGATCTAAGGGGCAACGTTTTCACGCAGAGGATTGTACGTTTATTGAATGAACTGCCAGAGGAAGTGGTGAAGTCTAGTACGATTGCAACATTTAAAAGGCATTTGGTTAGGTGTATGAATAGGAAGGGTTTGGAGGGATATGGGGCCGTGCGCTGTCAGGTGGGACTAGATTGTTTTGGGATAGTTGGTCGGCATGGACAAGTTGGACCAAACAGTCTGTTTCTGTGCTGTACATCTCTATGACTCTATGACTTCTTCTGGACATTCATTCTGCACTCAGGCCACTCTCTTAAAAAACGATCCTTGTCCTGTCTTTATAAAATCTTTCTCTACTCACCTCAAAATATTTGCTCCCTGATCCTGAAAACCCCAGCTGAGGGAAAGGACACCTGCTGTTCACCTCATCCGTATCCCTCATGATTTTATAATCCTCTATATGCAGTGTGTAGTGGCTCATTGAAATAATGTCCTGATGCAGCTTCGTTTGTGGGTGTTGGGATGATTGCTTCTGTGGTTAAGCACTTGGTTTGCGTGTGTTGTTTTTCTGTAGACGCTAGTTTGAAGTTCACTGTTGAGTGTTCGCTCTATTGTGACATCTAAGAATGGCACTTTGTTGTTGTTCTCCTCCTCTTCATACCAGGAGCCCCCCTCAGGCCATAGTCTCACTACTTGGAACACCAATATACAGACTAGTCAAAGGCCTCCACTGAAGACTAGAACACCAAGTCGAAGATTCACGCCACTCCATTTATTCCATCCAAGAATTCCTGAACACCAAAGACACTAAGTTAGAAGAGGATGGAATAATGATGTCCTTTGACATAACAGCCCTGTTCACATCCATTAACATCAACGTGGCCAAAGAAAACTGGAGACACTACTCGAAGAACCAAAGACACAAATACAGCACCAACTTCATCAGCAAAGATAGCACTATCCAGCTCGTGGAACTGTGCCTTAACCACCCACTTCATATTCAGTAACAAGCCTCAAACAAATCAACGAAACACCCATGAAACCACAAGTATCAGGATTCCTAGCAGAAGCAATAATGCAGTCTCAAACCAACAGCCCTTCCAACGATCCAAACCAAACTTTGTGTCCGCCACAGTGATGACACTTTTGTCATCAAAAAATGAAGTAAATTAGAGGAAACCTACAACACCATCAACAATATCCTTACTGGCATAAAATTCACAAAAGAGGAGAACAACAACAAAGTGCCATTCCTAGATGTCACAGTAGAGCGAGCAGTCAATGGTAAATTCAAAACAGCGTCGACAGGAAAACAACACACACGAATCAAGTACTTAGCTACAGAAGCAATGATCCCTACACATAAAAGCAAGCTGAATCAGGACACTATTTCAACGAGGCACGACACACTGCAGTAGCCAGTAACGACGAAGGCCAATAAGGAACGATACAGCGCATTTAAGGAGAATGGGTAGGCAAACGATTCACAGAGAAACACTTCCCTGACCGGGAATCGAACCCGGGCCGCAGCGGTGAAAGCGCCGAATCCTAACCACTAGACCACCAGGGAGACAGCAGTGCCACCTCACAGCTCTAATGTAAATTGCTTCCCTGCCCGGAAATCGAACCTGGGCCACGATCGTGAGAAGGCTTCCACCAATGTCATTGCTTGTATCCATTGCTCCCGATGCGGTCTCCTCTACATTGGGGAGACTGGAGACTCCTCGCAGTGTCAAGTCACAGCGCTTGAGGGAACATCTCCACGACACCCGCAGCAATCAACCCCATCACCCTCCGGCCCAACATTTCAACCCCCCTCCCACTCTGCCGAGAACATGCAGGTCCTGGGCCTCCTCCATCGCCGCTCACTCCCCACCCGATGCCTGAAGGAAGCACGCCCACCTTTCGCCTCGGATAAATTCAACCCCAGGACATCAATGTGGACTTCACCAGTTTCCTCATTTCCCCTCCCCCCACCTTACCTCAGTTCCAATCTTCCAGCTCAGCGCTGTCCTCATGACCTGTCCTACCTGCCAATCTCCCTTCTCAACTGTTCGCTCCACCCTCCTCTCTGACCTGTCACCTCCATCCCCACCCCCATTCACCTATTGTACTCTTTGCTACCTTCGGCCCAGCACCCCCCAATTTATCTCGCCATCCCTGGAAGCGTCCTGCCTCTATTCCTGATGAAGGGCTTAAGCCCGAAATGTCGATTTTCCTGCTCCTCGGAAGCTGTCTGACCTGCTGTGCCTTTCCAGTACCACTCTGATCTAAACTCTGGTTTCCAGCATCTGCAGTCCCCACTTTTGCCTACCCAATAAACCCAGTGTGACGATTTCACATCAACAAACTGACACTAGCAGACACAACGTCTGCAGAAACCCTAGCCACATTACTTTACATTAAAGACATCTGTGAAATGATTTCCAGATAACTCAACCCTCTCAGCATTAAACAACGGCTAGTGAACCTTAAATACCCTATACAAACAACCCGCAAACGAATGTTATTTACAAAATACCATACAAGGAAATACATGAACTCTGCCGCACAGTTCTCTGTGGCAAGAAATGCTGGGATGAGATAAGGAAGATTTTTTCAGCCAAAACGAATCGGCACTAACTGGACAGCCATTTAAAATCAACGCTGTCAGGCCAGGATGGAAGACCGGAAGGGATAATCAGTTTTCTTATTTCCTGAAGATTTACAAAGCTGAGACTGGGTTTTGGCGTTTCTTCCCTTTCCACTCCCAGGAGCCGCAGTGGTTGGGGCGGTGAGTTGGGGAAAGTGAAATGTGCCCGTGAGCAGCGTGTGGGGCTCTTTCAGCTTCCCCTCCTCTGACAGCGCTGTGACGTGACTCTGATGTTCTCAGGGACACTTACTGACGCGAGACAGTGAAAAGAGTCTCGTTCCTGCAGATCAGGAATTCAAACCGTATGCCGGCTTCAGGACAATGAGAAAGATTAATTGGGGTGTGTGAAGAAGCTGTGAGCTGCATTTCAAACATGTAGGTGGAGTCACATGCGTCATCCATTGCGCCCCTGGCACTGTGCGGACCTGACGCCGCCATGCTGCAGAGTTCTGACGTTATACGGACATGCACAGCAATGGGAACATTCACAAGGTGAACAGCCAAAGATAATCACCATCACTGCTTCCCTTCCATCGACCCAACTTTGTGAAGCAGTATCTTTCACTGGCAAATAAAACACCTTTGTCCTCAGGTGCCTGCCTCATTTCGACCACGACTTCACGCCCCTCACTGTTCTAGTCTCATTTCCAAACACTTGGCTCATATCCTCAAAAGCAGCTCTGGGGATATCTGCTTGTTCCACCCTGACAGGCAGTGGGTTGCAGATTCCCGATCAGTCCCAATGTGATTGAAATATTTAAACCCCTCCACTGATTTGCATCTTTAAAAATCCGTGAAACAATCTCCCTTTCTTTCTGACGACAGTTCTCAACTGTAGTCGGCAGGGTTCACACCTGCGTGGGGAACCCGCAATGGATTTCATGTCCATCGCATTCACCACTCTGCCCACCAATACAGAACCACACTGACAGCTTCATTTCGCAGGTCTCTCTGCCCGTGGAGCTGAGAAAGAGTAAATCATTGCAGAGTTTGTTTGAATCCAATCACTTCACAGTTTTCGAAAGGGTTAAATATCTGCAAATGGCGATTCTGGGTGCTTCATCCCGAAAGATGAAATGGACGTTCAGTTAAAAGCAAAACCAGAAATTGCAGGAGCAACTCAGCAGGTCAGGCAGCATCTGTAGAAAGAGAATCAGAGACATTTCAGAACTTTTTTTACCTCATCCAGGAACATCCAAAACTACTGAGTTGCTCCAGCAGTTTCGCTTTCTGTCTCGGACTGTCAGCATCCGCATTCCTTTACGTTAGAAATTCAATCAATTCAGAAACCCCTTTGTGCTTCCTCAGTGGAAAAGATTTCCGTTTGGGAAACATTTTCCTGACACCATTAAAAACGCGCATCTTTGCAGCCAAGAAAGCAGTAGGAGCGTGAACAGCAAACGCCCCGTCTCCGGGTGGTCTCGAACCACCAACCTTCTCGGTTAACAGCCGAACGCGCTGACCAGTTGCGCCACAGAGACAAGCCCGGGGCTTTTTGCACAGTCTCCTTGAGGAAGTTACTATTCAATTCATAATTCACCCTGCCCCGCAGAGAAGTTCCATTGTCAAAGCACTGATAACATGGTAGTCTGGTGTCAGCTCGATTTCAGGTCCTGATTTCTCTGTCCTCTGGTCCCCCTGTTCCCACAGAGGAAAATGTTGTCTGTTCTCAGCTCTACTCGATTTCTGCTGAATCTTTGACCCCCTTTTACACCTTCTGGAGCAATAAAATATTCTGAGCCTCCAGGAAATGACACCTTATTTTGTCCCCCTCCTGATTTTAAAAATCTCTATAAAGTTATCTGTCAACTTGCTAGGCTTCGTTGGAAAAATGTCCCAGCTTCTTCTTAACTCAAACCCTCCATTCCCAGCAGCACGCTGGTAAAGTAGGGAATAGGGATTTGTATCAAATCACATAAATGTACTGTCTGAAAAAATCTGGCTGTGTTCTTGCCTGAGATATTGAGAGTCCCTGTTGTAAGTAATTACGAATGCAATTATTTTGGTCACAGAATTGAACAATCATTTTGCAACAAAGGGATCTACTCTGATAAGGAGGTAGTGGTCATTTCTAGGGTAACTGAACAGTTTGTAGATCAGGGAGATGAAGTTCCAGACACTTGGGAAAGGCAAGAAATGACTGTGATAAATAAGACAAAGAACTGTGGATGCTGGAAAACTGAAACAAAAACTGACAACACTGGAAAATCTCAGCAGGACTGGAAGCATATGTGGAGAAAAAGCAGAGTTAAGGTTTCCAATCCAACAACTCCTCTTCAGGATTCTGAAATAATTTGTGAGAACCTCTTAAGACTACTGCTCCGCTTTAAGACCATAATACACAGGAGCAGGATGAGGAATTCTCATTATGTTCACGTGAAGCACTTTGAGATAGTTTACTGTACCACAGGTATTATTTGAATGCAGCTTGTATCCCTATCTTAATATCTGAAAATAGAGGGTCATATTTTAAAAGTAGAAGACAAAAATGAGGATGATTTTTTTTCTTTCTGATGGTTATGTGTCTTCCTCAAAAGGCAGTGAATTCAAAGTCTTTAAGGCAGAGGTAGACAGGTTCTTGCTAACCAAGTGGGTGACAGATTGTCGGGGATGTGGAGGAATGTGAAGCTGAGGTTGTATTCAGATCAGCCATGATCTTATTGAATGTTGCAGCAGGCTCGTAGGGCCGAGTGGCCGACTCCCGCCCTTTGTATCAAGCAGTCTGTGTCTCCCCTCTTATAGCTATGAACTGGATAATTCCTTTCCAATATTGCGCCTTGCAGACAGTTAAGTGAACACCAGGTGGCCTCCTATTGGGAGCAGGCATATTGTAGCAATTGCAATATTTCTTGTGTTAATTTTGTTGCTTCTTACTCAGTATTGCTGAGAATCATCTAAATAAAAACCAAAACACTTCTATAATTATCGCACCAATGGAAGTGTTGGTTTGGATGCAACATTGTTGAATAAGCCATTCCCAGCTTTTCCAGAATTCTGTGTTGAAAGCCCTCGAGTCTGGTTTCTACCCCTGAAACAGTTCTTAGCAAGGTCATATTTGACATCCTTTGTAACGGTGACAGGGATGAACATTCCCTCGTCGACCTGCGGACAGCCTTGATCAGAGTTAATGACAGTACTGACCCTCTCTAATATCGCTGTATCCTCTGGGAGGGTCTGCTTTCAGTGTCTTCCGTTCTTATTTATTTAACCGTAGCTGCTGGTGTTGGCATCTATACTGATGATATCCAACTGTGCCTGAACACCACTTCTCTCCCGACTCCTCTGTCATTCATAATTTACCAATAATTTCATCTGAATGCCTGCCCAATTTCCAGCATTGGATAACCATAAACATTCTCTTAGTTAAATATTGTGAAGTGTGAAGCCATTGTTTTAGTCCCCAAGTTCGACCTGAGCACCCCCCGCCCCTCCCCCAACCCCAGTAACTCTGTTGACATCCTTCTTGACACATTTAAACTAGGATCGATAGATTCGTGATCAGTCGGGGGATGAACAGTTACAGGAAAAGGGCAGGAAAGTGGATGTGGGGAATGCCAGATCAGCCACGATCCTACTGAATGGAGGAGCAGGCTCAAGAGGCTGAATGGCGTATTGCTGTTCCTATTTCTTGTGGATCCCGAGCCCTTACCTCTGATAAAAGGCCCTGGCTTCAGTATGTGCCATTACTGAGAGTGTTGATGTTCCCTTGTGTAATATCAACAACTTAGCAGCTGCTGAAACCTCTTGCTCCTTTGTTACCTCTGAACACAATATGCCAATGTGTTCAGGGGAGGCGATGGCCACTTTATTGTCACCAGACCATTCACCCAGGTAATGTTCACGGGACTTGGGTTCAAAACCTGGCACGGCAGATGGTGGAATTGAATTCAATATAAATCTGGAATTAAGAGTCAAATGATGAAATCGTTGTGGTTTGTTGTAAAAACTTATCTGGTTTCCTGCTGTCCAAACCTGGTCTGATCTACATGTGATTCCGATCCAATGTCAGCTGGTTGAATCTTCACTGCACTTTCAATCAAAACCTCCAGGCGGAGGTTCACTATAATCTCCCTACTTTTATATTCCATTTAAAGGCCAATCTCCCTTTTGCCTTCCCGATTACTCACTGAACTTGGATGAAGAGTTCATGTCATCCTTACCACCTGCATTCTAATCAACTGTCTCTACTGCAGTCTTGGCAATAGTACATTCACTTTACTTATCCAAGTAATTCATATACATGTAGTAAATAATTTTGTGCCCCAGCACTGATCCCTGTGGAACGTTGCTAGTTGTAAGTTGCGATCCTGAGCATGCCCCTTATCCCTCCTGTATCATTGGTTAGCCAATCATCTATCCATACGATTAGACTGTTTCCAATACCATGTGCATATCATTGGCTCTGCCAGCAAGTCTTCCCAAACCGTCCTTGAAAGAGTGGTGGTGAGCTGCCTCTTAAATTGCTTCACAAATATGATGTGGTCTATAATAAAGGTTCAGGAGCGAGTTCCAGGATTTTGATCAATAACATCGAAGCAATGCGTATATGTCACAGTTGGAATGTTGTGTTCACACTTATCTCCTCTTGCTGGTTGAAGTGATGGAGTGGAAGTTGCTCTTGAACAGCCGCCACTCATATAATCAAGCCAGACAGATCGATTGTGGCCAGAGACACTGCCATTTTGACTTCTCATCAATCTACATTCTTTCCATCCAAGTTTTAGTCACATCAAACTGCCTCGCAATGCTGTATGGCCACAGTAAACTATAATAACGTGAAGATCGCTGGGATGATTTTCTACATCCGACTGCAATATAATCACAAATCATTGTTTCCAGTTTTGGTGGAACAAACGACATCGTATTGGTGGATAATTACAGTTAGTGCAGACACAGCTATCCATCGATATATATTAATTCTGATCACTTCAATGGCCAAATTTCAATTCAGAAACCAAGTGCACTCGGCTGCTTGTAACATAGACAACATGACAAAGTGGCTCATAGGAGGAGAAATGGGGCATTGAGGAGGAGTGAAATGTTTGCTTTTGGTCACCTCCACAATTGTTAGAAAAACAGGTTGAAACGATTCTTAAAAGGTGGCTGAAGTAATAATGTGGCATAACACTTCAGACAGCGCAAAGTGGAAGATCACTTTCTAGTGGAAGAAAAAGATATCTCTTATTTCTGAAAGAACTGGGAAACAGAAGAGGGAATGAAATCTGACTTGGGAGCTATTTCCTATTTGTTGAGAATGTTGTTTCATAACAGTCTTGGTTTAGAGCATAAGCTCTTCATCAGGAATAAAGGGTGGCCCAAGGGGGCTGAGAGGTAAATGGGAAGGAAGTGGGGCTGGATGAATGGCAGCTGGGAATGCAATAGGTAGATGGAGGTAGGGATTGATGGTAATAGGTCAGAGATGAGGGTGGAGCAAATAGGTGAGAAGCAAGGTGGACAGGTATGACAGGTCAAGAGGTTGGTGTCGAATTGGAAGGTTGGATCTGGGACAAGGTGGGGGAGAGGAAATGAGGAAACTGATGAAATCTACATTGATACCATGTGGTTGGAGGGTCCCAAGTCAGAAGGTGAGGTGTTTTTCTTACAAGCGTCGGGTAGCAAGAGTTTGGCAGTGGAGGCAGCCCAGGACTTGCATGTCCTTGGCGGAATGGGAGAGCGAGTTAAAGCGTTCAGCCACAGGGCGTCGGTCGTTTAGTTTTAGTGTCCCAGAGCTGTTCCCTGAAACGTTCCGCGAGTTGGCGTCCAGTTTCCCCAATGTGGATGAGACCATATTGCAAGCAATGGACATAATCTTATAAATAGATTGCATAAATCTTAGCCTGCCAGAGTTCTTTTCTTTAATTAACTTAATGAAAATTTTAACTAAATTGGGTGACTGCATGAAACGGTTTGTTGGTCAGATTTGAATCATCATTCCCAAATAAGACAATGCCATGAATATCAGTGAACTGCTCTTTTTGTTAAAAACCACAAGTTCTTGATGTATTTTCACAACTTACTGGTATTCACATCTGCACATTCAATGTCAAACTCTGACATCAGAAATGAAATTACACCATTAATTTTGACTTTCAATATTCGAAGAAGCAAATTAATAGCACACAGTCAATACCCAGTCTGATTAATATGAAATTAAATTTAACCAAAAAAACATAAAACCAAGTTGGGAGATAAGAAATGGGGGAAGGGCATAAAGCAAGAAATGCAGCATCATAGAGGGTGGTCCTCCAGGGAGTGTATTTTACCAACTACTGCTGCTAAATATAAACACTCTGATATGATCCTCCGGTTTTAATGTAAACCATAGCCCCATACAGGAGGTACCATTTAAATGAGTTAAAAATACAAGCCTTGAGCAAATCCAGCCTCCAGCCTTACCCCCCGCTTCTTGGAGCTTGGACCTTCCTCAAGCTCCGGCGGGTCGTTGAACTCCTGGGCTCCAGCTGCCACTCCTCCACTGAAGAAGCTTTGGGAAGCAGATGCAAAGGCAACATACAGAACAGAGCACCATTGTAAATGAAAGCAGCTTACGGAGACATTGGGCAATAGCATCACATGGTTTTTACCCATCGACCTCTGGGTTATGTGCCCAGCACACTCACGCAGCACTACTCTGATTCTGGGCTCCCAGAAGCTGGATTGTGGATCAGTTTAAAGTAGGTCCTATATCTCTGATTACATTGGTACACAAGGCAGTGAAGAAAGGTTTCAGCACACTGGCCTTCATCAGTTAGGGAATTGAGTATAGATGTTGGCAAGTTATGTTGTAGTTATACAGGACGTTGATAAGGTTGCACCTGGAATATTGTGATCAGTTTGGTCCCCTTGGTGTTCTGACTTCTGACTTCTTCAACTCTGGGTTTGTGTTGAACTTGATGGGATACTTTGTCCAACTTAGCATGTTTAAACAGTATCGCTCAGATGATTCATTTGAAACTTTTCAGGAAGTGAGCTCAATAAGATTGAACTATTCAAAGTTACTTGGACCCTATTTTAAAATTACATGAGGACCAGTAGTCAGAGACACGTACAGCATGGAAACAGACCCTTCAGTCCAACTTGTCCATGCTGACCTGATATCCTAAATTAATCTAGTCCCATTTGACAGCACCTGACCCATATATTCTGGCAGCTCATTTCATATATGTACCACCCCCTGCATGAAGACGTTGTCTCTTTAATATATTTCGCCTCTCACCCTAAACCTATGCCCTCTAGTTCTGGACTCCCCCACCCCTGAGAAAAGACCTTGTCTATTACCCTGTCCATGCCCCTCATGATTTTGTAACCTCTATTAGGTCACTCCTCTGCCTCCGATGCTCCAGGGAAAACAGCTCCAGCCTATTCAGCCTCTCCCTGGAGCTCAAACCCTACAACCCCCAGCATCATTCCCATAAATCGTTTCTCATGGAGAAGTTAACGTTTCAGTCCTGAAGAAGGGTTAATACCCAAAACGCTGACTACTCCACATTCTGAGGCTGTATTCTCCCAACCTCCTGCTTGCAACTTCGGGTTGCAATATGTAGTGGCTCAGTGGTTACCACTGCAGCCTGACAGCGCACGGGACCCAGGTTTGATTCCAGCCTTGGATAGCTGTCTGTGAGGAGTTTGCACAATCTCCCAGTGTCTGCATGTGTTTTCTCTGGGCGATCCTGTCTTCTTACATCAACCAAAGATGTGTAGGTCATGGTGATTGGTCATGCTTAATTGCCCATAGAGTTAGGTACATTAGTTAGAGGGAAATGGGTGTGGATGGGTTACTCTTCGGAGGGTTTGTGTGGACCTGTTGGGACAAATGGCCTATTTCCTGTAGCTAATCTCATCTGCACTAATTTTGTCTCTAACGAATGGCAGAGTAGACTCGACGGGCCCAATGGCCTAACTTCTGCTCCGATGGTCTTGCGGTCTGAGGTTTATTTGGATCATTTCATTGGCAATGTGCAGGCCCTGGCTCAATGAGCAGCAGTGCCCCCGCTGGTGCTTCCGCAAGTTGCAAGCAAACATGAACCTCTTCCCGCACTCGGGCCAGCTGAAGGGCCTCCCACTGCTGAAGGACACACTGGTGTTTCAGCAGGGTGGAGGAATTGCTGAAGGCCTTCCCGCACTCAGGTCAGCAGAATGGCCTCACCCCCTCCCCCCCCCCCCCCCCGCCCCCGTGTGGACCAGCTGATGCTTCCGCAGTGTGGAGGAGCGGATAAAGCCATTCCCACACTCGGGGCAGGAGAACGGCTTCTCCCCGGTGTGGACGGACTGGTGCCTCAGCAAGGCTGAGGAATTGCTGAAGGACTTCCTGCACTTAGGGCAACTGAACGACCACTCCCCCATGTGGACTCACCAATGGGCCAGCAGGTCGGAGGAAAGAGCAAAGCCCTTCCTACACTCGGGGCAGAAGAACGGCCTCTCCTCAGTGTGGACCCATTGGTGTCTCAGCAGGTGGGAAGAACTGCTGAAGGCCATCTCGCACTTGGGGCCGGAGAACAGCCTTCCCCGGTGTGGACTAACTGTTGCGGCAGCAAGCAGAGGAATCACTGAAGGCCTTCCCACACTCAGGGCAGCAGAAGGGCCTCTTCCCCTCTGTGGACCCACTGGTGCTTCAGAACCCTTTCAAATTTCACAGTATCCTTCTGATAGGAAACCAGAATTGCACACAATATTCCAAAACTGGTCTAACCAATGTCCTGTACAGCCACAACATAACTTCCCAACTCCAATACTCAGTCAGAGGATTGGGAAAGCTTTCAAAACCCGCAAAAACAAACAGGAAAGAATGGAGGGACAAACGAATTTTTGAAAGTCAGCTTGGAAGCATCAATGAGAAATCGGCGGACTGGGTTTTTTGGGTACCCGTTCTTCTTCAATACACTATATCCGCCTTTCTCTTCTGCTCTTCGTAGTTTCTCTGTGCTGCAGTGTGTAGTGGCTCGTTGAAATAATGTCCTGATGCAGCAACGTTTGTGGGTGTTGGGATGATTGTTTCTGTGGTTAAGAATTTGGTTTGTGTGTGTTGTTTTTCTGTAGATGCTAGTTTGAAGTTCCCCATTGACTGTTCGCTCTACTGTGACATCTAAGAATGGCACTTTGTTGTTGTTCTCCTCTTCAAACCAGGAGCCCCCCTCAGCCCCAAAGCCTCACCATTTGGAACACCAATATGCAGACGAGTCAAAGGCCTCCACTGAAAACACCAAGTCGAAGATTCACGCCACTCCATTTACTCCATCCAAGAATTCCTGAACACCAAAGACACTAAGATAGAAGAGGATGGAATAATGCTGTCCTTTGACATAACAGCCCTGTTCACATCCATTAACATCAACTTGGCCAAACAAAACTGAAGACACTACTCGAAGAACCAGAGACACAAACACAGCACCAACTTCATCAGCAAAGATAGCACTGTCAACCTCGTAGAACTGTGTCTTACCACCCACTTCATATTCAGTAACAAGCCCTCCAAACAAATCAACGAAATACCCATGAAACCACCAGTATCAGGATTCCTCGCAGAAGCAATAATGCAGAGACTCGAACAAACAGCCCTTCCAACGATCCACCCAAACTTTGGGTCCACTACAGTGATGACACTTTTGTCATCAAAAAATGAAACAAATTAGAGGAAACCTACAACACCATCAACAATATCCTCGCTGACATATAATTCACAAAAGAGGAGAACAACAACAAAGTGCCATTTCTAGATGTCACAGTAGAGCAAACAGTCAATGGTAAATTCAAAACAGCCTCTACAGGAAAACAACGCACACGAACCAAGTACTTAACTACAGAAGCAATCATCCCTCCACATACAAACAAATCTGAATCAGGACACTATTTCAACGAGCCACGACACACTGCAGCACCCAGGAACGACTATAAATAATTACACAGCGCATTTAAGAAGAATGGGTAGCCTGCACCCCTGAAAATGGTTTCCCTGACCGGGAATCGAACCCGGGCCGCGGCGGTGAGAGCTCCGAATCCTAACCACTAGACCACCAGGGAGATGCGGATGCTGCTTGTCAGCTCTCCTAAAAATTACTTTCCTGCCCGGAAATCGAACCTGGGCCGCGATCGTCAGCAAGCTTTCACCTGTGCAACCAACAATGTCATTTCTTGTATCCATTGCTCCCGATGCGGTCTCCTCTACATTGGGGAGGCTGGAGACTCCTCGCAGAGTCCAGTCACGGCACTTGAGGGGATATTTCCAGGACAACCGCAACAATCAACCCCATCGCCCTCTGGCCCAACATTTCAACACCCCCTCCCACTCTGCCGAGGACATGCAGGTCCTGGGCCTCCTCCATCGCCGCTCCCTCCCCAACCGATGCCTGGAGGAAGAACGCCCCATCTTCCGCCTCGGATAAATTCAAACCCAGAACATTAATGTAGACTTCACCAGTTTCCTCATTTCCCCTCCGCACACCTTACTTCAGTTCCAAACTTCCAGCACAGTGCTATCCTCATGACCTGTCCTACCTGCCAATCTCCCTTCCCACCTATCCGCTCCACCCTCCTCTCTGACTTTTCACCTCCATCCCCACCCCCATTCACCTATTGTACTCTTTGCTACCTTCGGCCCAGCACACCCCCACCCCCCAATTTATCTCTCCGCCCTGGAGGCGTCCTGCTTCCATTCCTGATGAAGGGCTTTTGCACGAAAAGTCGATTTTCCTGCTCCTCGGAAGTTGTCTGACCTGCTGTGCTTTTCCAGCACCACTCTGATCTAAACTCTGGTTTCCAGCATCTGCAATCCGCACTTTTGCCTACCCAATAAACCCAGTGTGTCGATTTCACATCAACAAACTGACACAAGCAGGCACAACGTGTGCAGAAACCCTAGCCACATTACTTTACATAAAAGACATCTGGGAAATGATGTCCAGACAACTCAACGCTCACAGCATCATGGTAGCCCACAAACCTACCAAGACACTTAAACAGCGGCTAATGAACCTGGAATAGTCTATACAAACAACCCGCAAACGAATGTTATTTACAAAATACCATACAAGGAAATATATACATGAACTCTGCCGCACAGTTCCCTGTGGCAAGAAATGCTGGGATGAGATAAGGAAGATTTTTTTCAGCCAAAACGAATCGGCACTGACTGGACAGCCATTTAAAATCAACGCTGTCAGGCCAGGATGGAAGATCCAACAGGATGAACAGATTTCTTATTTCCTGAAGATTTACAAAGCTGAGATTGGGTTTTGTTGTTTGTTCCCTTTCCACTCCCAGGAGCCGCAGTGGTTGGGGAGGTGAGTTGGAGAAAGTGAAATATGTCCATGAGCAGTGTGTGGGGCGATTTCAGCTTCCCCTCCTCTGACAGCGCTGTGACGTGACTCTGATATTCTCAAGGACACTGACTGACGCGAGACAGTGAAAAGATTCCCATTCCCGCAAATCAGGAATTCAAACCGTATGCCGGCTTCAGGACAATGAGAAAGATTAATTGGAGTGTGTGAAGAAGCTGTGAGCTGCATTTCAAACAGGTAGGTGGAGTCAGATGCGTCATCCATTGCGCCCCGGCCCTGTACGTACCTGACGCCGCCATGCTGCAGAGTTCTGACGTTAACACGGACATGCGCAGCAATGGGAACATTCACAAGAGGAACAGCCAAAGATTATCACCATCACTGCTTCCCTTCCATTGTCCCAACTTGGTGAAGCAGTATCTTTCACTGGCAAATAAAACACATTCGTCCTCACGTGCCTGCTTCATTTCGATCACGACTTCACGCCCCTCACTCTTCTCATCTCATTTCCAAACACTTGGCTCATAGCCTCAAAAGTAGCTCTGTGGGTATCTGCTTGTTCCACCCTGACAGGCAATGGGTTGCAGATTTCCAACCCCTCCACTGATGTGAATCTTAAAGAAGAAACCGGGGAACAGTCTTCCTTTCTTTTTGACGACATTTCTCAACTGTAGTCGGCAAGGTTCACACCTGCGTGGGGAAACCGCAATCGATCTCAAATCCATCGTATTAACCACTCGACCCACGAATAAAGAACCACACTGACAGCTTCATTTCCCAGGTCTCTCTGCCTGTGGAGCTGAGAAATAGTGAGTTATTGCTGGGTTTGTTTGAATACAATCACTTCACAGGTTTCGAAAGGGTTACATATCTGCACATGGCGAGTCTGGTTGTTTCATCCCGAAAGATGCAATAAACTTTCAGTTAAAAGCAAAAACAGAAATTGCAGGAGCAACTCAGCAGGTCAGGCACCATCGGTGGAAAGAGAATCAGAGACAACATTTCAGAACTCTGTTTTCTCCCACAGGTACTGCCAAACCGGCTGAGTTTCTCCAGCAGCTCCTCTTTGTGTCTCTGATTCTCAGCATCCGCAGTCCTTTACGTTAGAAATTAAATCAATTCAGCCTCATGTGCAGGAATGAGAATCCTTTCAATTTCCCAAAAAATTGGCAGAAATTTCAAGGCATTTGGAAAAAAAAGTAAAAGTGACATTAGGAAGAACACTTTCTTGTCCCTGTCTGACCGTGACAAGGAAGCAGATTCAAGAACACAAAAGGGAATTCGGTGATCATGTCCAAAGTAACAATGTGGAGATTTACAGGGCGAAGGCAAGAGAATGATACGAATAGAGACTCTCATTTACTTGCTGTGTAGAACCAGCAGAGCTAATGTGGGCCTCAAATTGCGCTGTGACACGTGTTGTGATTCAGAGTGAACTCACAGTTCAATCAACGGAAGGTGGGGATTTAGAAAAGTTTATATTTATACAATCTCCTCACGTCAACGCAACAACAAAGTGGTTTAATTATCCGCCAGTGGAGAGAACCCGGTTCCTGGAGATGGGACAAAGAGCTGGCTCAGGGATATCAATCCACATTGCTCTCTTTGCCACGAGTTCAGACGGAGAACATTGGAGGGACAAAGGAGAGAATAACGATCTGTGTCGGAGGGTGACTAACTGTTCATGGAGACTATTCCTGGCTAACAATAAGTCGTGTGTAACAGCAGACGATATGATAACACGGCCTCGTGTGGGTGTGGTAGGGATCAAGGGCATGCGGGAGTTCGGGTCCAAATAATATTGAACTCGATCTTGAAGACTGGAGGATTCCAAACGGAAAATGAGGCGCTGGTCTTCCATCTGGAGCGGAGCTTTGCTGGAACACTGCTGAATGCCTGAGACAGAGATGGAGGCCAGGCAACAGGGGGACGTGCTAAAGTGACAGGCAACCAGAAGCTCATCGCCTCTGGGTGGGCTCGAACCACCAACTTTTCGGTTAACAGCCGAACGCGCTGAACAATTGCGCCACAGAGACAGGCGATGACATGGGCTGCCCCATCGCTTAGGGGAGGCAATTAGTGAATTCATAATTCAGCCTCCTGGCCTCGAATTCCAGTTGTCGTCTATCAGTTTTACTTTTCCATAATAAAGCCTGGGACATTCATTGTGGAGACACCGGGGACAGGCTGGAGACACATCCATGTCAGGAGGAACTCGCTTTCTTACTCCGGGCCGTCACCCTTCGAGACTTTCCGTGTTTTGCCTGTTCCCGAGTTCTCTCATTGGCTCGGAGACGAGAAGGTGTTTGAATTCCTGAGGTGCAGAAACGACAATTCTTTCAATGTCTTAGATCAGGTCATGTCCCGAGAACATCAGAGTCAATCTCCCGGCCTCTTCAACAAGGGGACGGTGTCTGGACTGTCTCTGCTCAGTCGGACAGTTCATCTTTCATTCTCCTCGAAATCCGCTTCCCAAAGAGTTTCTAAAGATTCACAAAGCTGGAGACTGGGATTTCTGTTTTGCTTCATGAACGTTTTTCCATTTCCTAACTGACAATATTTTGCCAAAACCTCTTCCCAATTGTACGCCATGATTCATTTCCAGGGATGAGGAATTTCCATTTTGGAGAGACATTCCCAAGGTTGGGAATGTTCGCTTTGGAGCAAAGAAGGTTAACTGGAGATTTCCTGGGGCTGTTGGTCATGATGGGAGAAGACGCGGTGGGAATGGGCAGATTAATGATCAGAAGAATCAATTGCCACTGACGAGAGTCAGTTACCAGAGGACAGGGATTGAAGTTCTTGAATGAAAAGCAGCACTTGTGCCTAATAAACACAGAGAATACTGCAGAAAGCCAACAGGTCGAGCAGCATCCGTGGAAAGGTAAACAGAGCTGACGTTGTGAGGCTGGTACGTTGTTTGTTCACAACCCGACTTTCCTGCATGGCAATCAATTCCCAGACATGAGAAAACGTGATTTTATCGAGACGGGTTTTGTGAAGTTTGAGCGATAATGCAGCCAACAGGAAGTCATTTAAAATCGTCAGTGAAGAAAGCATAGTCAGCAGGTTACGACCCTGAGCGGGGGAGCCCCAAAGGATCTCTACGCCAGCACCTTAAGTGTTCGGCGACAACTACACGCCCAAAGTTGTGGTCTAAAATTTCTCATGGAATGGTTCTAACAGGAAAGGTGAGTATTGGGCTTTTCCTGTCCGCGCCATAGTTCCAACTGATTCTGTTCCCCTGGATTTGATCAGGACAGAGGAGGCTGATGGGAGATCGACCTGAACTACACACATTGATGAGTGATAGAACGGGTGGGAAGGATCCATTCCCATGCATAGAGAGATTAATAATCAGGGCCGAAAATAAGGAGCCACTTCAAGAAATTTGGGGTTCATTCAGCAAAGCTAATGTGGAACTGTTCACAGAAAATTGTGAGGAAAGTCTCTCGAGTTATTTTGATGAGAAGTGTTGATGATGCTAATACAATCGATAGGATGAACGTAGATTGGTAAATGTATTTGGTGACAGTTCTGTTCTAGCCCTGTGAGCGAAACCTGGATCTGAAGGAATAAAAGTGATATTAACAACATCGATCTGAAATTGGATACGTGACAAGAAACAG
Source organism: Chiloscyllium plagiosum (assembly GCF_037043375.1). Classification (NCBI taxonomy): domain Eukaryota; kingdom Metazoa; phylum Chordata; class Chondrichthyes; order Orectolobiformes; family Hemiscylliidae; genus Chiloscyllium; species Chiloscyllium plagiosum. The sequence goes on from NW_028270165.1 coordinate 83,081,321, forward strand.
AGCCATCATTAACAGTTGGCTTTTGAACTGGAGAAGTTTTCTCGTGAAATTAGCTTGAGGCTTGAGGTATGCAAGGTCAAGATAATTTAGGTAAAACACGGAAACGCTATCCTCATTAGCAGACAGTGAAAGGATTACAAGATGCAAATTAAACATTTTCGATAAGTGATACAGGGGACTGGGAAGATAAGTATTATAAACTGTGAACAACAAAGTTCTGGAGCACAACACTTACATTCAAAGACCGAAAACATCCAGGTCCTGATTAATCAGATGGCATTGTGGTGCTTTTCTGCAAAACATCCACTTGCAATGTCCTACAAAAGAGTGACAAAACTCATCCCTGTCAGCCCAGGATAGAAAATCCGAAGGGATGAACCTTTGCTTATTTTCTGAAGATTCACAAAGCTAAGACTGGGTTTTGGTGATTGTTTCCTTTCCACTCCCAGGAGCTGCAGTGGTTGAGGCGTTGAGTTGGGGAAAGGAAAGTGTGCCCGTGAGCAGCGTGTGGGGCTATTTCAGCTTCCCCTCACCTGACAGCGCTGTGACGTGACTCCGATGTTCTCAGGGACATTTACTGACGCGAGATAGTGAAAAGATTCTCATTCCCGCAGATCGGGAATTCAAACCATATGCCGGCTTCAGGACAATGAGAAAGATTAATTGGGGTGTGTGAAGAAACTGTGAGCTGCATTTCAAACAGGTAGGTGGAGTCAGATGCGTCATCCATTGCGCCCGGCACTGTGCGTACCTGACGCCGCCATGATGCAGAGTTCTGACGTTAACACGGACATGCGCAGCAATGGGAACCTTCACAAGGTGAACAACCAAAGATAATCACCGTCACTGATTCCCTTCCACAGGCCCAACTTTGTGAAGCAGTATCTTTCACTGGCAAAGGAAACACCCTTGTCGTCATGTGCCTGCTTCATTTCGATCACGATTTCATGACCCTCACTGTTCTAGTCTCATTTCCAAACACTTGGCTCATAGCTTCTAAAGAAGCTCTGCGGGTATCTGCTTGTTCCACCCGAACAGGCAGTGGGTTGCAGATTCCCACCAGTCCCAATGTGAGTGAAATATTTTTCCCCCTCCACTGATGTGAATCTTAAAGAAGAAGCCGGGGTGCAAGCTCCCTTTCTTTTCGACGACATTTCTCATTTTGTAGTCGGCAGTGTTCACACCTGCGTGGGGAAACCGCAATGGATTTCAAGTCCATCACATTAACCACTCGGCCCACGAATACAGAACCACACTGACAACTTCACTTCCCATGTCTGTCTGCCTGTGGAGCTGAGAAAGAGTGAATCATCGCAGAGTTTGTTTGAATCCAATCACTTCACAGTGTTTCGAAAGGGTTAAATATCTGCACATGGCGAGTCGAGGTGTTTCATCCCAAAAGGTGAAATGACATTTCCGTTCAAAACAAAACGAGAAATTGCAGGAGGAACTCAGCAGGTTAGGCAACATCTGTGGAAAGAGAATCAGAGACAACATTTCGAAATTCTGTTTTCTCCGACAGGTACTGTCAAACCTGCTGAGTTTGTCTTTTTGTCTCGGCTTCTCAGAATCCGCAGTCCCTGACGTTAGACATGAATTCAATTCAGAAACCCCTTTGTGGAGAGAATTTCCGTTTGGGGAACATTTTCCTGACCCCATTAAAAGCGTTCAGCCTCGAAGCCAAGGAAGAAAAGCGAACACAGCGCCCCTGGGTGGGCTCGAACCACCAACCTTTCGGTTAACAGCCGAACGCGCTGACCAATTGCGCCACAGAGACAGGCGTTGGCCTGGACTGCACCATCGCTTAGGTGAGGCTATTAGTGAATTCATAATTCAGCCTCCCCTCCTAGAATTACAATTGTTGTCTTCCGCGCTGTCTTGCGAGGGATCACGGCTTTCTTAACTTGACTTGTGCAAAAATGCCCGATTAAACTTCTCAAAAAGAACCTTCGGTAAAAGAGGCTGGGCTCCCTGGATTACGAATGGGACAGGAAGTGAAATGATTGGAGATAGCATTGAACAGGTTGACGTGTTTACTTCCCTAATTTTCTTCTCCCTATGCCAGTTGGCACGTGGCTTGGGCAGTAATGTTATTACACACACTGAAGCAGAGGGATTTGAACCTGAGCCTCAGGGCTCTATGGGAGACTACAGCTGCACCACAAAAAAGAACTCTAGTAAATAGGTCCTCTTCTGTTGAATGAGAGGAAACAGCTTCCTCCTCAACATGAGACACGACCACTGTACCCTCCGTGCCCATTACAATAAATTGAGCCTTCTCCTGTTGAATGAATGAGTGGGAACCCCTCTCGGAGCTCCAAGAAGCGGGGGGCCCGGCTGGAGGCTGGATTTGCTCAAGGCTTGTATCTATTAACTTATTTATATGGTTTCTACTGTATGGGAGTATGGTTTACATTAAAATCGGAGGATCATGTCAGAGTGTTTGTTTATATTTAGCAGTTGTTGTTGGTAAAATACACTCCCTGGAGGAGCACCTTCTATGATGCTGCATTTCTTGCCTTCTGCCCTTCCCCGATTTGTTATCTCTCATCTCGATTTTACATTTTCAGTCAAATTTAATTTCACATTAATCAGCCTTGGTATTCACTGTGTATTATTAATTAATCTGTTGGATTGTTGTAATGGTGTAATTTCATTTATGTTGTCTGAGTTTGACATTGAATGTGCAGGTGTGAATGCCAGTAAGTTGTAAAAATAAATCAAGAACTTGTGCTTTTTAAACAAAAAGACGAGTTCAATGGTATTACTGGCATTGTCTCCTTTGAGGATGATGATTATAGTCTGACCAACAAACCATTTCATGCAGTCACCCAGTTTAATTAAAGTCTTTTGGAAAATAATTCTGGCAGGTAAAGATTTATACAACCCAAAATACGGTTGGTAATCATGTGTATTCTTATCTTTTAAGCCGTAACAGATGGAATTGCGTGGCGGGTTGAGACTGAAACTTCGCTGGAAAGAATGTAGATTGATGAGGGAAGTCAAAATGGCAGAGTCTGGGGCCACAATCTATCAGTCTGGCTTGATTGCATGAGTGGTGGTTCTTCAAAAGCACCTTCCAAGCCATGACCTCAACCACCAAGAACAGACAAGTGTGAACACAGGATTCCGACTGCAAGATATATCGCATTGTTTCTTTGTTATTGACCAAAATGCTGGAACTCACTCCTGAACATTGTTGCAGTCCACATCATATTTGTGAAGCAATTTAAGAAGCAGATCAGCACCACCTTTTCAAGGTCAGTTTGGGAAGAGTTGTTGGCACAGCCAATGATATTCACATCTTATGAAATAGTAAGCAAAGAGCCCACGGTGTTGGGAGGCTGTATGTTAGCATAGATAGATGATTGGCTAACTACCACAGTTGTGGTAAGTGGCATGTTCAGGATGAAAACTTGTAACTAGTGGTGTACCACAGAGATCAGCGCTGGGGGCAACATTATTTACAATATATACACGAATTACTTGGATAAGTAAAGTGAAGGTACTATTGCTAAATTTGCAAAAGAGACAGTTGATGTGAAAGCAGGTGATGAGGATGACATTAGATATCTGGAGAGGGATATAGACAGGTTAAGCAAATGAGCGAAAGCTTGACAGATGGGAAAATGAGGTAATACAGTTTGTTAGGAGGTGAAGAACTGAATATTAATTGGAGAAAGCTTTAGAATAGAGGGATTTGGAATCACGTCCACGAATCTCTTCATCCAATTTCAGTGAGTAATAGGGAGACAAATGGGAGGTTGGCCTTTTCAATAGAGTAGAAATGTAGGGAGGTTATAGTGAACCTATGTAAGGCATTAGTCAGGCCACAACTGAACACTGTGAACAGTTTAGGGACCTTTACCTGAGGAAAGATATATTGGCATTGGAGGCAGGCCAGAGAAGGTTGACCATGATGATACCAGGGATGGAAAGAATGTCTTATGAGGAGAACTGAATAGGTTGGACCTGTGCTTATTAGAAGTTAGAAGAATTAGAGGTAACCTTATTGTCACGTACAAGATTCTGAGGAGACTTGACAGGCTAGACGTGGAAAAGTGGGTGAGTCTGGGACCAGAGGAAGTAACCTCCAAATAGGAGATTGCATGTTTAGGACAGATAGGAATTTCTCCTGAGGGCAGTAAATCTGTGGAACTTGATACTACAGAGGGCTGTTGAGCCTGGGTTTTTACGTGCATTAAAGGTTGAGATAGATTTTTTTTAATCATGAAGCAAATTGAGGATTATGGGGAAATGGCAGCAAAATGGAGTAAATGTTTGCCAGAATAATCGTGATCTGAATACATAGCAGAGTCAACTCAATGGGCTGAATTGAATAGTAAATAGTAAGGAGGAAAAGGATGCAACTGGCAATTACAGACCAGTCAGTGTTGGGAAGCCTAGAGATTGTAGGGAGTTGGTAGCATTTGGGCATTGTTCGTGGATTTAACATCTGGAGTTTCAAATTGATGCTGCTATGGCCCCGATGCAATTTGAAATCAATTTATGTATCTGGAATATTAACTTATCGCTGCTTTGGTGATCTTATCAATTGTCATAAGTACCTATCTTGTTCACTAATAACCTTTTTTTAAGGAAGGAAATCTTCAGTCCTTTCGCAGTTTGGTGAATGTGTCACTCTTGATCCAAAGTCATGTGGTTGACTCTTAACTGCTCTCTGAATTGGCACTTGGTTATTTTTTGGGAGATCAAGTGTCACGTTCCATGAATGAATAAAGAAAAATATTCAGGACAAGATTGTCAATGTCACTGTCAGTGAAGGGAAGATTGTGATCTCGTGATACTGGTTAAGTAGCCCAGAGATCTCGGTCTTCTGAGAACAAAAATTAAAATCCCATCATGGATGCTAGTGGACTTTATTTTCAACGAATAAAAAGATCTGGAAATGAGAGTTTGTCTCTGTACTGCAACCAGGAAACCATTATTGGCTAAGACAATGAATTGCAGCTGTTGGAGATCAGCAACAAAAGGCACAATTGCTGGGCAAATGCAGCAGGTCTGGCAGGATCTGTGGAAAGAAAACAGTTAATGCTTTGAATCCAGCCTAATTTTGAAGGGCCACCGGGCTCAAAACAGTAACACTGTCGTCTCCTCATAGATGCTGCCAGAACTGTTGTTTTTGTCCAATCATTACAGAGTGTTGTGAAAGTGTTCTTTTCGGGAGGGAAATCTCCCACTCACAACTCTGCACACGCGTGCACACGCTCACATCACGTGACTCCAGACCTACTACAATGTGGTTGACTCTCAACTGCCTTCTAGCATGTAGCCTATTGCTCAGTCCAAAGGCCATGAGGGATGGGGAGCAAATGTTGAACATGCTAGCAACAATCCCATCCCTCAAAATATTTTCTTATATATTATAAAGCATAGGTTAATGAAGGACAACCAAAACTATGGGAAAGTCATGCCCAACTAACCTGATTTGCTTGTAGTTATAAATATTGTTTTAAAATCCTCTTCAGAGAGGACATTGGTTCCATCATTGTTGCAATACTGCATGCAATTCTGTGCTTCCTGCTGCAGGAAGGGTGTTGTGAAACTTGAAAGGGTCAGAAAACATTTACAAGGATGCTGCCAGAGTTGGAGGGTTTGAGCTACAGGAAGAGATTGAATAGACTGGAGCTATTTTCTCTGGAGCTTTGGAGGCTGAGAGGTGACATTAAAGGCATTTATAAAATCATGAGGGACATGGATAGGGTAAATAGGCAAGGTCTTTTCTCTTGGGGTGGGGGAGTCCAAAATTAGAGGGCATAGGTTTAAGATTAATGGCAAATGGAGTTTAATATAGATAAGTGTGAGGTCTTACATTTTGTATAGTCAAATCAAGGTAGGAATTTCATGGTGAATGGTAGGACCTTAAGGAGTGTAGTGGGACAGAGGGATCTTGGAGTACATGTTCACAGTTCTCTGAAAGTGGAGTCACAGGTAGAAAATTTGGGCACACTGGCCTTCATCAATCATGGCATTCAGTATAAAATACCGAATTAGAGTCGAGATAAGCACCAGATAATAATACATACCAACAAGCACCAAATATGTTTCCTATGCAGTATTTCAAACCAAGAGATGTAAGGGTGCAGGTTCATAGCTCCTAGAAAGTGGAGTCATGGGTAGACAGGGCAATGAAGAAGACGTTTGGCATGCTTGCTTTCATCAGTCAGAGCACTGAGTACAGGAGTTGGGATGAATTGTTGCAGCTGTCACAGATTCCACACAACAACACACGACGTGACCCTGCCCTCCCCTGACTGACTGTCCCCTTGCAGATCAGGGTGAAGACACCCCTTTAATTGTGATGATCAGAAAACATGCCATCCTTCAAAAAAGGGCTGCGTTCACAAATATTTGGACAGAGGAAGGAAGATGCAGTCTGGGTGAAGATCAATCTTCATTCAGAGAGGGAGAGGAAGAGCAGCAGCAGCTTCAGAAGTTCATGGTCCAACTTCTGAAAAGACCTTGTCTGATTTGCAGTTGTTCCTGGACTTGTAATATCGTACTGCAGCATATTGTAGATCTTCAGTAAGAGTGTCAATACTGCACTACAGAGGTCCATTTGCAACTTGAGTCCATGTGAACTCTTCGTGGAGGTATGCAGTCTGCCACATAACCCTGTTAGTTTACAGTTACATATAGATCGACGCAAAGATCTTTGGGATTGAGAGGAAAGAATGTTCCATAGTAACGAGAATTACGTTCAGACTTTCAATCATGGACTGACTGTGATGACCTTTGCAATCACTTCACAGGAATATTACAAGAGAAGAATTTGGCGGCAGAAATCTCAGACCAAACATCAGATCAAAGTCTGACAGTCACTTGATCCACGAGGACGTGGATATTGATGGCCTTGAAAACAAAGGGGAGAAGGTCTGTCTGCTTCGTTAGGTTTTAAACGTCAGTGTGACTGGAAACTCAAAGTCTCACATACCCACATACCCGAGTAGTGACTGGAACAAGCTTTACAGACTGAATGAGAGTGTTCCAATTATCAGGGGGTTCACCAGTAACACCAAACACATGCTGTAAGCGTGAGCAAGTTTTCAACAGATTGTTTAGGTCTGAGACAGACGAGGGCACCTGCACCATGGAGAAACCGTGGAAATGTGGGGAGTGTGGGAATGGTTTCCCTTCGCCATTTGCGCTGGAGATTATTGGCGTTTGCACACCGGGCAGCGGCTGTTCACCTGCACTCAGTTACACCACCTCCTGGCCCACCAGTGGGTCCACACCAGCAAGAACCCGTTCATCTGCCCCGTGTGTGGGCAGGGCTTCACTCAGTCACACCACCTGCTGCCGCACCAGCGGATGCACACCAGGGAGAAACCGTTTTCCTGCTCTGTGTACGGGAAGGGCTACACCCAGTCGTATCACCTGCTGCTCAGTTTCTGCGTCCACACTGGGGAGAAGCCGATCATCTGTCCCGTGTGGAGCAATATCTTCTGTGATTCCTTCACCCTGCGCAAACACCAGCACATCCACACCAAGGAGCGGCCGTTCACCTGTCCAGTGTGTGGGAAGGGCTTCACCCAGTCGTACAACTTGTGGAGACACCAGCAACTTCACAAGTGAGATGGCGCAGGGATTCAGGTTGGACTCTGCTGTTACCGCTGCTGAGAGTCACATCTTGAACCCTGTTTAGTGGGTGAAGTGGGAGGGTAAGGGGTTCCTTTATGCTGAATGGCTGCTCTGTCACCCATTTTACTTCCAGTGGGGGCTGACGCTCTCTGAGCCTGGGATTGCACCTTCCCTACGGAAACAGTCCACAGAAGCGGCTGAAGTGCAGGTAGATCTGAAATAGATACAATTGTCTCTGTCCCATTGAGTCTCCAGCACAGTCGATCCAATTGGCCTCTGTCAGTGTTTATGCTCCACCTGAGCCTCCACCCACCCCTTCATCAGCATACAGGTATCCCCTACTTTTTGAAAGTTCACTTTACCCCCTACCCCCTCCACCCCCAAGCCTGTGCCAATTCTTAATCCTAACTTAGACCTGCTATTTATTGCTGATGCGTGGTTTCTGTCCCTGCATACACCTCCCATTCATGTGTCTACCTTAAGTGTTGCTAAGGTGCCTCTTACCACTACATCCATTGGCAATGTATTCCAGGCATCCACCATCCAACTGTGTGAAAAATCGCCCCTTTCAATTCTCCCGCAGACTGTACCCCTCTCGCCTTGAACTTGTGCCCTCTTGTCGTTGACTTTTCCACCCTGGTGGGGCGGGGCGGGGGGAGCCTCTGACTATCTAACAGACTATCTGGCCCAACACCAAACATCCAAAGAATAATCCACACAGACCCATTTCCCTACCCCTATTACTCGACATTTACCCCTGACTAATGTACCTAACTTTCACATTCCTGAACACTGTGGGGCAATTTAAGCACGGACAATCCAATTTAACCTGCCAATCCCTGGGAATTGGGGTAATTTAGCATAGCCACTCCACCCTAACCTACACATTTGGGTTGTGAGACGAAACCGGAGGAAAACCATATCGACACAGGGAGAATGTGCAAACTCCACACAGACAGTCACCTGGGACTGAAATTGAACCAGTTTCCCTGGCGCTGTGAGGCATCAGTGCTAATGATTGAGTCACCACGCCGCCCCGTCCAGTCAATCTGTGTGTCTCATCATTTTGTTGAGGCCATCCCTCTGCCTCCATCTTTACAGTGAAAATAATCCAGGTTTATCCCATCTCTTCTCATAATGAGACCTCCAGACCAGGCAATGGCCGAGTGAACCTTCTCTATACCCTCTCCCAGAGCATCCATGTCCTTCTGGTAGTGTGGGGACCAGAACTGCACGCAATATTCTGAATGTGACCGGAATAAATAGCTGTAACATAACTCGCCAACTCTTACACTCAAGGCAAACGTGCTATGTGCCTTCTTGATCTCGTTACCCGCCTGTATTGCCACTTTTGGAGATGCATATGGCCAGATCCCTCTGTATGCCAGTGCTTCTATGTGGTCTGAAATTTATCGTACAATTGTTGTATTTCCTATGTATCTGTATCCAGCTTCACCTTAATTGTGTTCCCCTCTTTATCACTTTTCCCCCATTCTCACCCCTCCACACATCAGCATATCATAAGATTATAGGAGCAGACATTATGCCATTCAACCCATTGAGTCTGCTCCACCATTCAATCATGGCTGATAAGTTTCTCAACCCCTTTCTCCCCGTAACATTCAATCCTCTTGATATTCAAGAACCTCGTTATCCCCATCTTAAATATATTCAACGATCTGGCCTCCACAGCCTTCTGGGGCAGTGAATTCCATAGATACATCACTCTCTGTCTGAAGAAGTTCTCCTTATCTCAGTTCCAAAAGGTCTTCCCTTTACTTGAAGGCTGAGCCCTTGGCTCCTCGTTTCTCCTACCCATGGAAATATTTTCCCAACATCCACTCTGTCTAAGCTGTTCAGTATGTTGTAGGATTCAATTAGTTCCATTGTCATCTTCTAAGCTCCATTGAGTATAGACCCAGAATCCTCAAATGTTCTTCATATGTTAAGCTTTTCAATTCTGGGACCTTTCTCATCAACCTCCTCTGAACATGTTCCAGGGCCAGTACATCCTTCCTGAGATATGGGGCCCAAAACTGTGTACAGTACTCCAATTGTGGCCTGACTGGATCCTTACAGATCCTCAGAAGTGTTTCCCTGCTTTTATATTCAAGTCCTGTCAAAATAAATGCCATTGTTGCATTTGCCTTCCTAACTACTGACTCAAAGTGTAAGTTTACCTTGAGAGAATCCTGGGCTAGAAGTCCCAAGTCTCTTTGCTCTTCGGATTTCTGAATTTTCTCCCCATAATCCTTCTGTTCCAGGGTAGCAGCAGAGACTTCCAGACACACTGATTTGTATTCCGGGATATCCAGGGATCTCAAGAACTGCCAGTATCTCAGGAGGAATCGTTATTCTGGGAGGAGACAGAGAGGAGCGTGGTGTGCACCTGTAAACTCCAGAGCTTCCCAAACTTCACGAGTCAACAATAACTCTTTCTGGACCAAGAAACGAAAGGGCGGACGAGAAACTGTGACACCACAGGAAGTGAAATTAGGCCATTCAGCCCATTGAGTCTGCTCCACCATTTACTCATTCTTGAGTATCAAGGGGCTCAAAGGTGATAGGGAGAATGGGGTTAAGAAACATATCAACCATGATTGAATGGCAGAGTAGATTAAATACAATAAATGGCTTAATTTCTGCTAGTTAACATCCATGGAAAGAAGGAGGCAACACAATAAGTTGTTTCTTGGGACAGACAAGATAATGTTGTTTAATAATGGTGTGACAAAAGGACAATTAATTCTGCCTGTCGAAGGAAAGCCTTTACATAGAGGAGTTAATTGCAGGGCAGGCTGTTTCAAACAGATAGCTAACCCTCAAGGATAAGAAGGTAAGCTGCAGACCTGAGGTCTCCAGCAATGTGTGGTGATGTTAGAGTCTTTAAAAAAAACTCAAAACAGATTTGAAATTGAGGAAACGCCACCAAAATTCAACTCCAGAATGATGCAGCAGCAGTACTTAGAAGAATAAGACTGCATCAAACCCCTGGACACTTCCAGAGATGGGCACTGTCGGTGGAAACCCAGAAAAATCCAGCCATCAACTGGGTGATAGCCAAGTTTGGTGGGGGGTGAAGCTGAATGAACTTGAGGGGTTTTATTTGTGGTTGCTACATGCAATAAAGTGCAAATCATTGTTTCAGCAGTTGATTCTATGTGCGGTTTCTGAGTCAGGAGCCAAATTAAGGTGATTCACCCACAACCACACCAAGATGCTGGGATTAATATTGACTCCATTGCATTCAAGAGAATGTCATCAATACTGTTACAAAGCGAAGGCTGAACCCACCCACCCCACTCACCAAGATCTCAAACTGAAACGTCCAAAGAGTGGCACGTTGCCCTTTAATCTGTAAAGTCAGTGTGATAAGTGGTGTAACCTGCTGTAGTGTTAAAAGTAAATCCCTGACACTTTAAAATAGACAATCACCAATTTATTTAACCAACTCTCACGGTAAACAAATGAACAAAATTACTAACAAACTGAATAAATCCGTCCGAACTACTGGGTATTCTGGAATAAATCAAGATTCTTCTGGTATGCTGTTCCAATCAATACATGTCCCACTCAGATAACGCAAACTGGAATTTAATCTCTCAGATTACAACCAGGTTATGTGTCTTCCGGAATATTCTGTGCCATCTTCTGTCGGGGATGCCTCCTCCGATTCCTCTGTCAGGAATGCCCTTCTCTGTTTTCCTAAATGATGCTTTCTCTAATACACAGATGACTGAGAGCGCCAATTCTTTATGATAGGATTGGCCATGTTGTCAAAACTTTAGGATTTAAATTTAATAAATTTTTGGTAGCCAATGCGGCTGATTTAAATTGATTGGTGAAATTGAAAATCGTTTTCTTGTCCTGCTAACTGTACAGCCTTTTGTTACAAATGTTTCAGTTCAAGTGCTTTTTGTTGTGATTATGTTGCTCCTTTAAGATTACGCTGTTGGTTTATTTTCAGGTGGGGTTTTAAAAGGCTTCCCATTCATCTAGGATTAAGGTTTTTGCTAATGGTTAACAGATACTGGCTAAGGCAACAATCCGGGAAAAGGGTTTGACATTTTTTCTTCTAAAACACTTCTACGATGAAAGGGCAGTTGTCCCATTCTTTTCCCCTGCTTTTGATTTTAGCAAGCAGTCTCTCTGAAGCTGCTGCAGGAAGAGATGTTTCCTGATTCAACAGATGTTTCTGGCTGACTCTAAAGCTTCAGGAAAAATAGTACCAGGGTATTCAGCCTCTCCCTATAGCTCAAACCTTGCAACCCTGGCAACATCCTTCCAAACCTTTTCTGAACCCTTTCAAGTTTCACAATGTCTTAAAAAGACGTCAACTTTGCTCAACTAATGTGGGAGAATTTTCTGCATGACGCGTTGTGCCTGAAAGAGCCCTCCCCTGTGCTATGACAGAGCTGCAGTGACTTTCAAAAGCCTGACAAATGCTGTTATCAGTCAAAGATTCATTGGGAGAAGCTTCTCAGTCACATCTATAAATGGAGAAAGTGTTTTTAATAATGAGACATGAATAAAGGGCTGCATTAATCTTTTGTTCTGAACATTTACTCATACATCACAAAACAGAGCATATGAACCCGGTCAAAAGACGTCTACGGCAATATAAGACACCACTGCCGATTTCCTCACCAGGACCGACTTTGCACAGAAAACATGGACATTTTAAATGAATGGGGTGCCATTCGTTTTAAGATCAGGTGAACTTAAGAGGCACAGCATTGGCTTAGAAATGAGAGATGCTTGACACACGCACAGCCAAAATCATCACTGCCATTATTATCAAATTAGAATTTAGGCTGGATAGGCTGGGATGTTTTTCCACTGGAGCAGAGGAAGTTGAGAGGCAATATTTCCAAACCATGAGGGGTAGAGTTGGGTTAACGGTAGCTGTCTCTTCCCTCGGGGGAGGATTTCAAGAGCAAGGACGCGTTTTTATGTTGAGAGGACAAAGATGGAAGAAAAGATGTGGGGCAAAATATTTACAGAGTGTAGTTCGCCTGGGGAAACAGCTGTCAGTGGAAGTGGTTGAAGCAGGTACATTAACAACATTGAAAAGGCGTTTCAACAAATACATGGATAGCAAAGCTTTAGAAGGATTAGGGCCAAGTGCAGGGAAATGAGGTTAGTGTTGACAAACATTTTGGTCAGCATTGATCGGTTTGGGCTGAAGGGCCTGTCTCTGTGCTATAGTACTCGATGACTGGCGTCTCTTTGTAACTGACACTGTTGAGTTTCCACATGAACCAGGAAAAAGTGAGGACTGCAAATGCTGGAGATCAGAGTTGAGAGTGTGGTGCTGGAAAAGCACAGCAGGTCAGGCAGCACCCGGGGCGCAGGAGAATCGATGTTTCAGGCATAAGGACATCCAGATGAATATCTCACTAAATCATGCTGAATAAAATCTGATCTCATTCGTCAACTCTGATGCGGAGGTGCTGGGGATGGACAGGTCAAAAGTCACACAACACCAGGTGAGAATCCCAATAGATTGATTTGAACTCATGAGTTTTCGAAGCACAATTTCCTTCATCAGGTGAAGTGATGAAGGAGCAGCACTGATGAAGGAGCAATGCTCCCAAAGCTTGGGATTTCAAATAAACCTGTTGGACTGTAACCTGGTGTTGTGTGACTTCTGACTTCAACTTCTTCAACTGCGCATTCATGTTGAACTTGATGGGATACTTTATCCAACTCGGTATAGTTAAATCATGTCGCTTGGAGGGGTTCATTTGAAACCTTCCAGGAGGTGAATTCAACAAGATTGAATTATTCAAAGTTACTCAATTCTAAACTTACCTCAGGACCAGTAGTCATAGAGGTACAGCGCGGAAACAGATCCTTCAGTCCAACTCGTCCACGCTGACCAGATATTCTAAATTAATCTAGTCCCATTTGCCAGCACTTGGCCCAAATCCCTCTAACCCTTTCTATTCATGTCCCAACCAAATGTCTTTTAAATTCTACCAGCCTCCTCCACTTCCTCTGGCAGCTTCTTCCATACACGCACCACACTCTGCGTGAAATGCTTTCCCTTTAGGTCCCTTTTAAATCTTTCCCCTCTCACTCTAAACCTATGCCCTCTCGTTCAAACTGATAAATCACTTCTGGTGGAGATGTCAACGTTTCGGGTAGAACCCTTCTTCAGTCCTGAGGGGTAATACCTGAAATGCTGCGTTCTCCACCTCCTGGTCTGCCTGTCTTGTTGTGCCCAGCCTCCTGCTTATCTATATTAGATTCCAGCATCTGCAGTTTTTTATTTTGTCTCTAACAAATGGTGGAGCAGATTCGATGGGTCAAAATATCCTAACTTCTGCTCCAATGGTCTTGTGGTCTTAGGTTTGTGCGGGCCCTGGGCTCAATGAGCAGCAGCGCCCACTGGAAGCAATATTCACAGAACCGTAGAATCACGACTGTGTGGAAACAGGCCCTTCTGACCAACAAGTTCAGAGCGACCCTTTGAAGAGTAACTCACCCAGACACATTCTCCTACCCTATCACTCTGCACTTACACCTAACTAATGCACCACACCTACACATTCCTGAACACTATGGGACTATTTCGCTTGGCCAATTCGCCCAAACATGCGCACGTTTGGACTTTGGGAAGACGCGGCAACACGCAGAGGAAACCCACGCAGACACAGGGGGGAATTACATGCAAACTCCACACAGACCGTCACCCTGAGGATGGAATCAAATCTGGGTCCCTGGCGCTATGAGGCAGCAGTGCTAACCACTGAGCCACCACCCCACCTTCCCCCTCTACTCCCCCAGTAGAAAACAAAAAACCCTACCAACTCTCCCACGATCCCCACTGTCAGAAAGGGCAGGAGGTTCAGTCCTGGGAGTGACCCTCAGCAGCGTTACCGGCAGAATCTGATTGTTGGGAGCATTGGTGCCTCCGCTGGTGCTTGTTCAAGCTGCAGGACATTGTGAACCTCTGCCCACACATGGGGCAGGCAAACGGCCTCCCCGCAGTGTGGACCCGCTGGTGCGTCAGTAGAGTGGAGGAGACAGCAAAGCCCTTCTCGCACTCGAGGCAGGTGAACGGCCTCTCCACAGTGTGGACCCACCGGTGTGTCAGCAGGTGGGAGGCCTGGGTAAAGCCCTTCCCACACACAGAGCAGCTAAAGGGCCTTTCCCCAGTGTGGACCCGCTGGTGCTTCAGCAGGTCGGAGAGCGTGTAAAGTACTTCCCGCAGACAGAGCAGGTGAATGGCCTCTCGCCGGTGCGGACCCGCCAGTGGGCCAGCAGACCAGAGGAATCGCTGAAGGCCTTCCCACATTTGGGGCAGGGGAAGGGTTTCTCACCGGTTCTGGACCCGCCGGTGAATCACGAGGTGGGAGGAGCGAATGAACACCTTCCCACAATCGGGGCAGCTTCCAACCCATGTAAGTACCACATGGGAACTGACAATTTTTAATGCCATTGGATTGCTTGGACAGAACATTGGCTGGTGAAATTGGCAATATAGCTGTCTCGGACCATGTTCCAGTGTAATTAGATGGTAAAATCAAGAGTGGTGGAACGGATGCACAGCACTGGTGCATGGACCCATTCCTGTTAAGGGATAGCAAATTTGTTGAGTACATCACAGGAGTTCAGAGCCTTCTGGGATATCAACTCGGGTACGGCCAGTAATCCGGAAATACTGGAGGAGGCCACTCAGGCATATTTATGAGGCCTGATTATTTTTTATTCAACGACTAGAAGGACGCAGAGGAAGGAGCAACAACAGATGCAGATAGCTGAGGAAGTATAATATAATAGGCCTTCACTGGTCAAGCTGCAGCTCTCTGGGCTGCTCCCAACTCATTGCACACACTGGGAAAAAAAAGGTCTGCTTTGCTCAACAAAGATTGTTTGAATTTGGAGATAAGCCAGGTAGATATATGACGAGAAAGAAAATGCTTCCCAATCTATTATGTCTGTTAGAGAGAAGGTTGGCACAGTTACCCGTGAGTTAAAGAAGATTAATGTTAGATTTAGGGAATACTTTGCAGGGTTATATCGGTTGGAGGGAGATGAACACAGTGCAGCGAGAATGCAGGCCTTTTTTGAGATCCTGCACCTCCCTAGTATAAACGCGGAACAGGTTTCCTTTTGAATACGCCTTTGACAATACAGGAGGTGCAGGATGCAATAAAGCATCTCCAAGGTGGCAAAGCACCGCGGTCAGATGGATTCCCAAGTGAATTCTATGTACAGGATTAGGGAGGCTAGTATCTCCCTCATTTTAAAGAAAGAGCCCGAAGAATGTGCTTCATACAGACCCATTTCACTGTTGAATGTAGATTTTAAAATTCTACCCAAGACGCTGGCCCTGAGGTTGGAAAAGGTGTTGTTCTGTATTGTGAAAGAAGATCAGATGGGTTTTGTTAAGGGCCGTAGCTCCTCCAACAATATCAGGAGGGTACTGAACATGGTGCAGGTATGCCAGCAAAGGTTGATCCTGGGTTCAGTGGCCTCCCTAGATGCAGAAAAGGCATTTGGCCAGATAGAATGGCTGTACCTGTTTGTGGTCCTCAAGCGCTTTGGTCTGGGGGCAACCTTTGCGAGATGGGTGGTGGTGTTGTATAATGATCCTAAGGCAGCAGTCATCACAAATGGCACTAAGTCAGATAACTTTTATACTGGGAGAGGTAGTCGACAGGGATGTCCTCTTTCACCGCTGCTATTTACCTTGGCAATTGAGCCATTAGCTGAGGCTATCAGGAGGGATCCTGAAATAGTGGCGCCAGGAGTGGGAATGGGGGAACATAAGATTACCCCATATGCTGATGACGTCCTTTTGTTCTTGGCCAATCTGGAGGAGTCCGTTCCTCGATTGATTCAAACAATTAATTTATTTGGCAGTTTTTCAGGCTGCAGGATCAACTGTACAAAATCAGAAGCCATGCCGATGGTGGGTGGGGGGGTGGGAGAATTAGTGGAGGTGCCTGATCTGAAGGATGGAATGCAGTTCCTGTTTAGATGGTCGTCAAAAGGGTTTTTGTATTTGGGAAGTTATATTACCACTGCCTTCCACCAGCTGTATAAAGCTAACTATGTACAATTACTGGAGAGGATAAAGCAGGATTTGCAGCGATGGGACGGATTACCGTTATCATGGTTAGGCCGAATAGCTCTGATTTAAATGAATGTTCTTCCTCGTCTACTGTACCCCATGAGAATGCTCCTGTTGTTGCTACCCAGATGAGTATTACTGAGGCTCAATGGTTGGCTAGGTTCTTTTATTTGGTGTCGCAGCCGCCCCCTAATTAAATTTACCAAATTGAAGCTCTCATAGGGTGAGGAGGTGTGGATCTTTTGGACTTGAAGAGATATCAAATAAGCGCTTTCTTAGCATATGTGGGTGACGGGGTACGGGGGGACTCGGGGTCGATTTTGCTTGACGTTGAAGCATTGCAGTCGAGATGTCCCCTAGTTAATCTATTATTCGTTGATAAGATGAAATCTGAGACTGAGCAGTGTAAGAGTACAATCATTTTAAATACAGTGAAAACCTGGAGGATAATGAGGCAAGACAAGGGCAATTGGCTGATGACCTCGCTGATTACCCCACTGGTGGCAGCCCAAGGATTTAAACCTGCGGCAAGGGACTCCGGCTTTAAGTCATGGGAGAATTAGGGAATCTCCTGTAGGGAAGATTTATTCGAGGGTTAGGTCTTGATTTCATTTAGCCAGCTAAGTCAGAAATATGCATTGTCTAATAGGGACCTTTTCCGGTACTTTCGGCTAAGGGATTATATACAGAGGAAGACCACGCTCCTGGCTCAGCACTACAGGACAAATGTGGAGTAAAGAGTACTCTGGTGTACAGGCGCTCTTTCAGTTAGCACGTTGTATCATTTACAGAAGGGACGTACCTTAGGGGATGTGGAGGGACTCTCCAGGATGTGGAATCGGGAGCTAGGATAGGATATTTCATTAGAAGCATGGCAAGATATATGGGAAATGAAAGGAAAATTTCAATATGTAACAAAGCACAGGGCATGCAATTGAAGATTTTACACAGGGCTTATGTGGTGCCAGAGAGGAGCATCACCAGGGTGTCCCAAATGTAAAATTAGTATAGGCACTCACACACTGCTATTGTTCATGTTGTAAGATCCAGAGATACTGGAGTGCTATAGTAAGGGAGCTGAAGGACATCCTGGGGGATTGAAGTTAAAGTGTATCCGGTATTTCTTCTTCTGGGGTTGCTAAATTTGCCTTCTCTCAGAGAACACAGGAACAGACTGTGTAAGGAAGAACATTTTAATGAATTGGATGTTGGAAAACCCCCCAGGGCTTATGGGGTGGCATATGCTGATGATGGAGCATCCCCCCCAAGATGACCTCACAAATATGGTGCACCACAAAATAGTAGTTTTACAAGATGTGGCGGCCCTTTCCAAATTATATTGATGCAGACTGATCAGCAGTATTAATTAGAGCCGTGGTATAGCTGTGGGAATCAGTCTGGGCGCTCATGGGGCCCTGGGAGGGCAAGGCTGGGTGAAAGGAATACGGGTGCAATAACTGGTACTCCCATGGATTGGAGCCTTAATGGAGGTGTGGTGAGTGAAATAGAATAAAGTAATGTGATAGAATTCAAATTAACTTAAATTATGTTTAACTTTATTTGTTTTCAGTTTGATTGTAGCTTAGTTTAAGCTAAGTTTGTTCTTGTAGAATAATAGTTAACTCATTATTAATAATATCATAATAAGACATTGTTGTACTGCTATTTTTCTATATTTTGGTATTGTTCTTTTTTGTATATAGAGGTCTTGTGAGAGATTTGAAAAAGTTTCGAATAAAAATATTTTAAAAAAAATTTTCACCTTCCCCCATAACTATTTTTGACATTCAAAAGTCAGATGAACTCAGCTTTGAATATATTCAATATCTCCCTAACTACAGGAAGGCATCCCCACTTTGAACTCAGTTCCTCTTGCTAATATACCACTTGCCTTGCTGATTGCTTGCTGCACCTATGTGACAACTGGCATTGACTGGAGTAGAAAGCCTGAGCAGAAGGTAGCTGAGGCACGTTTGTACATCCACACATCATTCCTGATGAAGGGCTTTTGCCCAAAACGTTGACTGTTCTGCATCTCGGATGCTGTCAGACCAGCTGTGCTTTTCCAGCGCCACAATTTTCGACTCTGATTTCCGGTATCTGCAGTCCTCACTTTCTCCACATCCCTATATATCACAATTTAAACAATGTACCTCCTTTCTGTTTTTATTTCATGGGAAAGGCTATAATTTCACACTGCGTTACTACATTTACCATGTGTTTGCCAATTAAGACACATACCTGAACCAGCTTTGCTGCAAGTCAAGAACTGAACACCAGAGTGAAAAAATAAAATGGAAAAGGGGGTGAGAACAGTGTGTTGTACACACAGATGTTGGACAGAGGAAAGAAGTTGCAGTCTGGGATGAAGTTCAATCTTCATTCATAGAGAGAGGAGCAGCAAAACCTTCACAAGCGCATGGTCCAACTTCCGCATTCCGACCATACGGGGGAGGCTCTCAATGGCAGGAGGACGACACTCCTTCCGGTCCTTCAGGGTCGATCAGAAGAATGTTGAGTGCCATTTCCGCTGACAGCAAAGAGCATGCGCAGTATTTTGCTGACACCAGCGTACATGCGCAATGCTTCCTGACATCGAGAAGCATGCGCAGTATGCCCAGTGGAGATGCTGGTCCAACTGCCAATCGGAGAGAAGAAAAGGCTGGAGCCCACTTCTTTTGTTTTCCTGGAGCTCAACAGATTATTCCTTTTGCATTTTGTCTGGCTGCTCAATTTTTGGATGTCTTTTCCCTAGGGTAGAGGGAATCCAAAACTGGAGGGGCATAGGTTTAGGTTGAGAGGGGAAAGGTTTAAATGAGACAGAACTGGTAACATTTTCATGCAGAGCGTGGTATATGTATGGAATGAGCTGCCAGAGACAGTGGTCGAGTCTGGAACAATTACAACATTTAAAAGGCATCTGAACGGGTATATGAATAGGAAGAGTTGAGAGAGATATGGGCCAAATGGTGGCAAATGGATCACCAGATTAATTTAGAATATGTGGTTGGCATGCACCGAAAGGTTTGTTTCCCTGCTCTGCAACTCTATGACTCTATTTCTACTTAATCTGAACCAACTTCACAAGATGAGTAATTGGCCATTCCATCCGTACAGCCGGCCCTCAACTGTGGCCTAATTGCACAGATTTCAATGCAAGTTTCAGAAAAATGTCTGCAGCGTTTTTTAAAAATAATTGAATTTGCTTTCAAACTTTACTGATGTTTTTGTAAATATCATTTTAGCAGTTCTCAATGTTAAAGATCAGCCTTTCTCACACCACACCCTCCCATTTCCCAGGTAGAGTGATCACCAACCGCTCTCTCTCTATCCTGAGAAGGGCTGATACAGTGATCAAAGAGCGCTCGAGGCACAAGAAAGGATCAGGGTGGGGGTGCGGGTAGAGAAATTGAACAGGAAACAGAGGCTAGGGGGAAGAGAGAGAGAGAAATGGATACGGGAACAGAGCATTGGAATTAGAGAAACCCTGGGAGTGCACAGGGTGGGGGGCAGAGCGATTGTCAGAGAGAGAGAGAATGGGGTTGCAGAGTGTGGGGAGAGAGAATGGACGTGTTTCAGTGGGTGGGGAGAGAATGGAAGGGGCAGAGGGTGGAGGAGAAAGAGAGCTACAATGAATGTTCGGAGAGAGTCGGGGGAGAGAGAGGGAATAGATGGAGAGCAGAGGGTGGGGGAAGAGAGAGAATGGAGGGGGCAGAGAGTGGGAGGAGAGAGAATGAGTGTAGGGAGAGAGACTGGATGGAGGAAGGCAGAGGGTGGACGAGAGACTGGACTGGTCAGGGGGCACAGGGTATGGCGATAGAATGGACGGAGGTGCAGTGGGTGGCATGTGTGTGAGAGGGGTGAAGCTAGGGATAGCGAGAGAGAATAGACAGGGGGCGCTGTGGGCATGATTGGGTCTTGATTGAATGGGGAGTTGGTGAATGCGTCCCACCCACTCCCAGCATCCCCTTCTTTGCACATGTGCATTGCAGATTATTGTGAATGACGCGAGAGAGAATCTGGAGCGTGAGCGCAATTACCCTCAGATCCTGGCATCAGCAAACCACTGCCTTTCTGTTTTAAAAACTAAATAAAGATGTGGGCAATATACTGGGAATGGCAAGAAGTGAGTAAGAAACTGAACCGAGAGTAAGCGCTTTCTGGTGAGGGGAGCTGGGCAAAAACAGGAGGATGGAAGGATGAATTCGAGTTGGAATCCATTGAAAGGTGGAGGAAATGGGAGACAGAGATTTCGGGTAGGAGATAGGGAAGGCTGTTCGGTACAAACTAGAATTATCTTATCCTATTTCCTGCCCTGCACTGACAGCAATGATCTGTTTTCTCAAGGTATCAGCAGAGGAGGATTTGCTGTTCAGGCGTGCACAAGAAATTTACTCAGGGCCTGAATATCAGCAGCGTTTAAATCCAGGAGGGGAAGTTATTTCAAACATCAACGTGACTTGAGAAGCCCCGCGATTCCACGCAGCCTGCGTGGGAGTGTTCCAGGGTTCTAACTGTGCAGAGAACTTTAACTCTGTAGCGAAATGTGGACGAGTGTTTTCGCTGAAGACGAGCCCTTCTTTTGATCGTTGAAGCTGCTGAGACGCAATGACCCCTGTACCGTGGAAACTCTGTGGAAGCAAATTCAATTTCCCAAACGGGTTGGAGTGTCACCAGGACTGGCATGAAGCCAATCGATTCCTTCAATCCTGGAATGAAGTTAATCGATTCCTTCAATCCAAGACTGTGGGCGGCGTGGCAGCAGCTCAGTGGTTAGCACCGCTGCCTCACAGTGCCAGGGATTTGAGTTCGATCCCACCCTCAGGGTGTTTGTCTGTGTGGAGTTTGCACTTTCCTACCACCCCCCACCCCCCCAATCTCTGGGTGTTCTGGTTTCCTCCCAGGATGCGCAGCTTAGAGTGGATTGTGTGTTCTAAATTCAGGGATTCGCTGTGGAGGTTATTGAGTGGGATGCTCTAAGGGGGGCGGGGGTGGTCAGTGTGCATTGTTGGGCCAAAGGGCCTGTTTTCACAGTGTAGGGGGTTTGATGATTCCCCCAACGTGTCTGCAGCCTGGCTTCCAGCTGCATCTCTCTGAGGCGAAGGTCCTCCAGCATGTGTGTTCCCTAGTTTCCAGCACCCAGAACCTCCCACCTTCTGCAAATCGAAAGACAAATCCCACCCTGCCCTCTCCAATGTGTGCTGTGTAACTGCTTATTCAGTTTTAGTGGCCCAGCAGAGGCTAGTATCCAAGTTCGGAACACATGAGGATGGCATCAACCAGGACCTTGGATTCATGTCACATGACAGGTAACCCCACTTCACTGTCACGCGCTCTCACACCCACACAAAGCACACACTCTCACATTCACACAGATCCCTCCCTCAGACACACACACAAATACACCCTCTCACAGGCTGATACTCTATCACTCACACACTTTATCAAGCACGCACACACTCACCCATACTCTCATGCATGCGCACTTACATATAAGGCTTTAGTGTGATTTTGTATTTGCAAATACATTGTGCGCTTTTTGAGCCAAATACAATCTACAGGCAGTTAATCCATGTGAGATTTTACAAATTCCGACTTTGGAAATAGAACCAGTCTCACTCAAGATTGGGATACAGACCTTCAGTTGTCTCGAATGTGTCTTCAAACAAGTTCTGGGATTTACATATTAATGAACCAAAACCTGCAACCCATTCTAAGAGATGAAAGACTTCACAACAATCTAAATTTGGTCGATATCATTTCTGTTGCATGAAACTGCGATCTTTTGCTATAAATTGTCCTACGATCCTGCGCCACAAACACCTGATGAAGGAGCAGTGTTCCGAAAGTTAGTGCTTCCAAATAAACATGTTGGACTATAGCCTGGTGTTGTATGATTTTTAACTTTGTTTCTTGTGAATACATCCCACACCTCCAGGTGCTGCCAGTAAACCTTACAATGTCGATGAAACGATGCAATACCTGCAGGGATGAAAAATTTACAATTTCTAACGATATTAGCTACTCATTCACTGCTCCTTCTGATACACGATATTGGAAACTTAGTGCAAGAGGTTGAAAGAAATGAGCAGTTTTAAAACAAAAACCTATTGGATCTCATAGCTTTCATTGACAGTCTGAGACTGGGGTTCAGTTCAAGTAACCTTTATTGCCACCCAACTTTGTTACAGCTTCAGATCTCCCCAGCAAAAAAAGTGCATGAAAAGAAGCGTTTTTTTAAACAGCTCAAAGCTCACACACTCCTCCCAACTACACCTCCTTGACTGTTGGTCAGCACCGAGTTGTCCCTTTATAATTGGATCCTTGGTACAGCCTTAAGCTGAAGGAAGTATTGCCTCACTCAGCAATTTCAACCCACACACTGTATCCATTTAAGTTACTCCCACTCATTTGACATGGGGGTGGGGGGGGAGGGGGTAGTCAATGGTCAACCATGCTGCTGTGGGTCTGGAGTCAGGTGGACGCCAGACCGATAAAGGATGCAGTTGAGATGGCTGAATGAATCCTTTCCCACAATGGCAGTTTCCTTTCCTAAATGGGACACGAGTGAATTAGATGGCACTTTATACCCCCAAAAATGGTTTCATTATTAGATTCAGAACTCCAAATTTCTGAACGAATTCCAATCCCACTATCTGCCTCGGCTGGATTCAAACCCCGGGAATCCCCGGAACTGGGTTGATAGTCCAGTCAATAATGGCACTCGGCCGTCGCTCCTTCAATCCCCCTGCAATGGCACGTGAACTCAATAGACAATAGGTGCAGGAGTAGGCCATTCTGCCCTTCGAGCCTGCACCACCATTCATTATGATCATGGCTGATCATCCTCAATCAGTATCCTGTTCCTGCCTTATCTCCATAACCCTTGATTCCACTATCTTTGAGAGCTCTATCCAACTCTTTCTTAAACGAATCCAGAGACTGGGCCTCCACTGCCTTCTGGGGCAGAGCATTCCACACAGCCACCACTCTCTGGGTGAAGACGTTTCTCCTCATCTCTGTCCTAAATGG
Source organism: Chiloscyllium plagiosum (assembly GCF_037043375.1). NCBI lineage: Eukaryota > Metazoa > Chordata > Chondrichthyes > Orectolobiformes > Hemiscylliidae > Chiloscyllium > Chiloscyllium plagiosum. The sequence goes on from NW_028270165.1 coordinate 83,105,040, forward strand.
CCTACCCCTTATTTTAAGCTGTGTCCTCTGGTTCGGGACTCACCCATCAGCGGAAACATATTTCCTGCCTCCAGAGTGTCCAATCCTTTAATAATCTTATACGTCTCAATCAGATCCCCTCTCAGTCTTCTAAACTCAAGGATATACAAGCCCAGTCGCTCCAATCTTTCAGCATAAGATAGTCCCTCTATTCAAAGAATTGACCTCGTGAACCTACGATGCACTCCCTCAATAGCCAGAATGTCTTTCCTCAAATTTGGAGACCAGAACTGCACACAATATTCCAGGCCAGCATGCTATTAGCTTTCTTCACTACCTGCTGTACCTGCATGCTTACCTTCATTGACTGGTGTACAAGAACACCCAGATCTCTTTGTACTGCCCCTTTACCTAACTTGACTCCATTTAGGTAGTAATCTGCCTTCCTGTTCTTGCCACCAAAGTGGATAACCATACATTTATCCACATTAAACTGCATCTGCCATTCATCTGTCCACTCACCTAACCTGTCCAGGTCATCCTGTAATCTCCTAACATCCTCCTCACATTTCACCCTGCCACCCAGCTCTGTATCATCAGCAAATTTGCTAATATTACTATTAATACCATCTTCTATATCATTAATATATATTGTAAAAAGCTGGGGACCCAGCACTGATCCCTGCGGTACCCCACTGGTCTCCACCTGCCATTCTGGAAGGGAGCCATTGATCACTACTCTTGTTTCCTGTCAGCCAACCAATTTTCAATCCAAGTCAGTACTTTGCCCCCAGTACCATGGGCCCTTAGTTTGCTCACTAACGTCCTATGTGGGATCTTCTCAAAGGCTTTCTGAAAGTCCAGGTACACTACATCCACTGGATCTCCCTTGTCCATCTTCAGAGTTACATCCTCAAAAAATTCCAGAACTCGCTGGTGGCTCCGCAGGTGGGAGGAGCGATTGAAGCCCTCCGCACTGAAAGCAGATGAACGCCCTCTCCATGATATGGACTCTTTGGTAGATTACAGTGTAGATGTCTGAGTGAACCCCTTCCCGCAGACAGAGCATGTGAACGGCCCCTCTCTGGTGTGGATCGGCTGGTGCCTCCACAAGTTGCCCACATGACTGAAGCTCTTCTCGCACTCAAGGCAGCTCAACGGCGCTTCTCCGATGTGGACCTGCAGGGTGTAGAAATCGACAAATCCCTTCCTGCACTCAGAGCAGGTGAACGGCCTCTCCCCCAGGTGAACCCACTGGCGATTCGGGAGGTGGGATGCATCGATGAATCGCTGCCCACACAGAGAGCAGGAGAACGGCCTCTCCCTACTGTGAACCTGCTGGTGTGTCTATAGGTGGGACGACTGAATGAATCCTTTCCCACAATGGTGGCAGATGAATAGCCTCTCCCTGATGTGAACTCGCTGGTGTGTCTGCAGGCTGCACAGCCAACTGAACCCCTTCCCGCAAACTAAGCAGGAGAACGGCGTCTCCCCAGTGAGAACGCATCTGTGGGTGTCTAGCCCCAATGGGGAAGGGAACCCTATCCCACAGTCCTCACATTTCCATGATTTCCCCATGAGGGAAGCATTCTTTGTGTCGCGCACACACATTCTCTCACACAGACAAAAGGAAACATTTCTTCTCGAATTTAATGGCTGCTGATATTCAAGCCCCATTGATTCAAGTGGCTCTGTCAGAAGATGACGTATCATTTGTTTTCAGATTTCTTTCTGCATGTCTTCCTGCAAAAAGAATCACAAATTGAGTGATCACTGTCAGTACTGTTAAATGAACATAACATCGGTGGCAATTCCTGTAGATTGCTAGATGAGTGCTGACCATATGTTATGCAGGACGCAGAAAACGCTAATGCAACAAGACAGCCAGAAGTGTGTATGGAGGAAAACGTAATTTAGATCGCAATGACCTGGAACAAGCTGTCGACAAAGGTGTTGGAAATGGAGCTGAATCAAGAATATGATAATGAAATGTCAAGGCTGCTTGGGAAAAGAAAGCCAGTGAAGTTACTGAATGACTTCCTGCTGTCCTAGTAAATTACAAAAAGACAAGAAATATAGAACGTAACTCCATTACTGCATTAGAAGGTGAAAAATCATAGACACAAAGTTTTTATAACAGCCAACAATATCAGATATATACCATATGAAGCAACATATGTCTTCCTTTGAAATCAATGTGCCAATCCCTTAAATACTGCTCAGTTCCATGAGAAACTACCCTTATAATTCTGAACATGAGGAAAGAAGGAAACCTTTTCCAGGGTGCAAACTCTATACGTGCCAAACTGAGGGAATACACAAGGAAAATACCTTTGAGAGGGACAGAGAGCATCTGAGCACCTTTGGAGAGCCTGCTCAATCCATGGAGTCACTCCAGTTGCTACAAGTGAACAGTCTCCACCCCACCCCACACACGCCCCCCCCCCCCCCCCCCCCCCCCCCGCCCCCCACGCCTGTCTCTCTCTCTCTACCCCTCCCAGGTTGAGGAATGGAAAGGGGGAGACATTGCTTTGCTCCCAGATGTTGCCCAGTGGGAGAGAGTTTCACTCTGAAATTGACAGGGCTACCTCCACGTTGAGACGTCCACAAAGGGGTGGGGACGCATTGCCACTGCGCTGCCCTGCAGCTGAGGCACATGGGGAGGGGAGGACACTTTGCAAACTCCTTTCAATCTCCTCCACGTCAATGCGGTTTGAGTTCAAGCAAAGCACGGGGTTTAATTTTAGCTTTACACTCTTAGAAGACCCCCACCTCTGTGAATCCAACACTTTACTCCCCACTCCACTCCATGGAAATACCGATTTGAGAGACTCTAGAGTTGGAGTTGCTACCATACCTGCTGTAAGGGGTTTGGTAGAAGCTGTTGATTTTAATGAACCATTTCAATTTAACTTCATCCTTGCCATTCAAATACTAATTTTACACAGAGGGTGGTTGATGTGTGGAATGAACCTCCTCAGGAAGCGGTGGATGCGGGTACAATAAAAGACATTTGTTTTAGTACATGAATAGGAAAGGTTTGGAGGGATACAGGCCAACAGCAGGCAGGAGAGACTGATTTAGTTTGGGATTATGGTTGGCATGGACTGGTTGGACCAAAGGTCCATGACCATGCTGTATGACTCAATGGTAAGTTCATAGTTCCTTGAAAGGGGAGTCGCACACAGACAGCATAGTGAAGAAGGTGTTTGATATGCCTGCCTTTATTGGTCAGTGCACTGAGTGCAGGAGTCGGGAGGTCATGTTGCGACTGTAGAAGACATTGGTTAGGCCACGTTTGGAGTATTGCATGCAATTCTGGTACCGGTGATCCCACCCTGACACACCATAAACCAGAGATAGTGACTGAAATTGACTCTGATACAAAATAAAATCATTAGATCGCTGCAGTGCAGAAAGAGGCCATTTGTCTCATTGAATGCATTGGGGATAGCAGTTGGGAGGTCATGTTGTAGCTGTACAGGACATTGGTTCGCCCACTTTTGGATTATTGCATTCGATTCTGGTCTCCCTACTATAGGATAGGAACGATGTTGTGAAACTTGAAAGTGTGCAGAAAAGATTGATAAGGATGTCGCCAGCGTTGGAGATTTTGTGGTATAAGGAGAGCCTGAATAGGATGGGGCTGCTTTCCTGGAGTGTCGGAGGCTGAGGGGTGATCTTATGGACATTTATAAAATCATGAGGGGCATGGATAGGGTGAATAGGCTAGAGGAAGTGGTGGAGGCTGGTACAATTACAACATTTAAAAGGCATCTGGATGGGTGTGTGAATAGGAAAGGTTTGGAGGGATATGGGCCAAATGCTGGCAAATGGGACACTAGATTTATATAGGACATCTTGTCAGCATGGATGTGTTGGATCAAAAAGTCTATTTCCGTGCTGTATATCTCTATGTCTATTTGATAACAGATGCTTTATTTCTGTTGATGTAAATATTGTTAGGGAGAGATAATTCCTCAAGTAGAGGATGATAAGAATTCTGGGAGACCCCTAATTCTGGTTTACTATCTAATGAACACACTTTAAGCGCCAAATGTGTATTTATGTCTCATTTTGTTTCATTTTTCTTGTTTTATTCCCTGCTCCAATGACTCTCTCAGTCTGGATGGTTGTCAGGCTGAGAACATTGTGGATTGGGCCTTGATCGACTGAATGTTTTATTGCTCTGGAAGGTGTAAAAGGGGCTCAAAGTTTCAGCAGAAAGCCAGCTGAGCTGAGAACAGACAACATCTTACTCTGTAGGAACAGGGAGAAGAGGACAGAGAAATCAGGACCTGAAATCCGAGCTGACACCAGAGTACCATGTTGTTAGTGCTTTGATTAGCAGTGCCAACCCTCTACCTTTACCTCGCGTCCTATTCAACTTGAATGCCACGTACCCCCTCAATATTCAGATCCAATCCTTGTCATCATGAAGCCATGTCCCTGTAAGGAGTCTCAGATCATAATTATTCTCTTCAATGTGTGCAGTCAATTCATTCAGCTGTGTTACATTGCAGCACACATGCAGCCAGACAGTCTTCAGTTTCAATTCTTGTGTTCTGTAGAATCCAGTTTTGGTTGATTAGATTCGATTCCCTACAGTGTGGAAACAGGCCCTTCGGTCCAACAAGTCCACACCAACACCCTGAAGAGTAACCCACTCAGACCCATTTCTTTCTGATTAATGAACCTAACACTATGGACAATTTAGCATGATCATTTGACCTGACCTGCACATCTTTGGACTGGGACATTTACTTTCCGTGTCCCTTTCTATCATTCTCTGATGTTCATTTACACATCACTCCATTGCTCACCTGCCTTGATACGGATTGGCCATGAAAAATGCATGTTCATACATTTGCAGTAACAGAAGCAGGAGTAGGTCATTTGGTCCATCGAACTACTCCACCATTCATTAAGATCATGGCTCATCGATCCATCGTCTCAACTCCTCATACCTGCATTATCCTGACTATCCTAAATTCACCAACCATACAAAGTCCCATCGAACTATGTCTTGAATATGGCTGCTTCTACTGCTTCCTTGGGCAGAGAATTCCAATGGTTCACCACTCTCCGGGAAAAGCAGTTCCTTCTCCTCTGTCTTAAACCTACTCCCCCTAATCTTGTGACCTAGTCTCACTCACCAGCAGAAACAACTAGATAGGGTGGGTCTGGGTGGCATGCTCATCGGATGGGTCAGTGTGGACTTGATGGGATGAATGGCCTGCTTCCACGCTGTTGTGATTCTATGATTTACCGCAGGTGTGTTTGCCATGGACCGCAGCACCAGAACTTCCCACCTTCTGCAAATCGAAAGACAAGTCCCACCCTGCCCTCTTGTACGTAGGTTATCAAACTGCTTAATAATTTCCAGTGAATCCAGCCCACGCCTCCCTCTGCTGCCAGTAACCTTTACAAAGCTGATGAGACAATGCTATACCTGCAGTACTGAAAATCAGAAGGCTTCTCACGATACCAGTTAATGATTCACCACTCCCACTGATGGACAGCATTGGAAATACAATGTTGGAGGCTGAAAGGAATGAGCAGTTTAAAACAAAAGCTCACCTAACCCTTCACTAGGCTCCTTGCTCATCACACTTTACTTAAATCACTTCAACTCCACATTGCAACAAATTCCCACTTTCCACCAATATCCTGAATGTCCTCACACACTCAGTTGCTGTCTCACAAATGAAAGATTTCATTGTAGCTTCTGCTCCCAGTGAGGACAAAACATCTTTGAAAGCTGCTCTGAAAGTCGTCTTCACAATGACACTTCTGCTTTCCTTCAGTCCAAATTGTCCGTGCTGAACAGATATCCCAAATTAACATGGTGCTCATTTGTCAGCACATAACCCATATCCCTCTCAATTCTCCCTATTACCAGATGCCTTTTAACTTGCTTTAATTATACCAGCCTCCACCACTTCCTCTGGCAGCTCATTCCATACACACAACACCCTCTGTGTGAGAAAGGTGCCTGTAAAGTTCCTTTTAAATATTTCCCCTCTTTCATCAGACCTATGCCCTCTAGTTTTGGACTCCCCCACTCTGGGGAAAAGATTTTGGCTATTCACCCTATTTATGCTTCTTATGAACTTCTGTAAAGTCATCCCTCAGCCCCCAATGATCCAGAGAAAACAGCCCCGGCCTATTCAGCCTCTCCATATAGATCAAACCCTCCAACTCTTGCAATAGCCTTGTAAATTTTTTCCAAATCCTTGCAAAGGTTCGTAACACTTTTCCTGTAGCAGAGAAACCAGAACCGAATACAGTATTCCAAAAGTGGCCTTATCAATGTCAGGTACAGCCGCAACATGACCTCCCAACATCTGTATTGAAATGCACTGACCTATAAAAGCAAATATACCAAAAACCTTCTTTGCTATCCTGTCCACCTGCGACACCACTATGAACCAGCACTCTAAGGTATGTTTATTCAACAACACTCCCCATTAAATGTGTAGATCCTGCCCTGATCTGCCTTTCCAAAATCCATATTTCAAAATGGGGTTGAGAAACGTTTCAGCCGTGATTGAATGGTGGAGCAGATCTGATGGGCTAAATGGCTTAATTTCTGCACCAATGCCGTATGGTCTCTTGCTGTCCTGGACACGGTGAGAGAATTGGAAGCAGGAATAGGTCATTTGTCTTTCCAGCTGGCACCAGTATTGAACAGTTCATAACTGGATATAAATATAACTGCATCTAGATGGAAAGGCTGGGTCTTTTTTCACTGGAGCATCAGAGGTTGAGAGGTGACCTCAGAGAGGATTATAAAATCATGAGAGGTATATTTGAGGTGAACGGCAGGTATCTTTCCCTGGTGTGGGTGTTTCAAGATTAGGGAGCAAATTTTGAAGGTGAAGAAAGAAATATTTTAAAAAGAAATGAGGGGCACCTTTTTTTTAAAAGATAAAGAGTAGTTCGTGTGAGGAATCAATGTCCAGAGGAGTTGCTGGATGCAGGTACAGTTACAATGTTTAAAAGACATTTGGATAAGTACATGAATAGGAAAGGGTCGGAGGGATATGGGACAATCACTGGCAGGTGGGACCAGTTTAGTTTCAGAACACCGCCAGCATGGACTAGTTCGATTGAATGATCTGTTTCTGTGCTGTATGACTCTGTAACTGTTCTGTACTGGTCTTAAAACCATTTTCTTGCCTTCTCCCATAACTTCTTTGTTCTTCAAAGTCACATGAACGCAGCCTTGAATACATTCAATAACCGAGCGAACTGTAGGAAGACATCCCCACTTCTGAACTCAATTCCTCTTGCTGATATACCACTTGCTTTGCTCATTGCTTGCTGCACTTTCTGACAACTGGCAGTGACTGGTGTAGAAGGACAGTAAGGCCCCTTTGTCTATCCACACATCACTCCTGATGAAGGGCTCGTGCCCGAAACGTCGACTCTCCTCCTCCTCAGTTGCTGCCTGACCGACTGTGGTTTTCCAGCGCCATAATATTCAACTCTGAACTCCAGCATCTCACTTTCGCCACATCTCAACATATCACCATTTAAACAATGCACCTCCTTTCTGCTATTTTTTCACACTACAAAGGCTATAACTTCACATTGTGATATTGCATTTTCCATGTGTTTGCAAGTTGACACACAGACCTGGATCAACTTTTCCAGAGTCTGGCCCCTCCCTCGGTTCACTCTTGAACCCCAGAATGGAAAAGTGGTGAGAAAAACACTGTTGTACTCACAAATGTTAGACAGAGGAAGGAAGTTACAGTCTGGGGTGAAGTTTAACCTTATGCAGAGAGAAAAGAGCAGCAGCACCTTCAGAGCTCATGGTCCAACCTCCGCATTTCCACAATGGCCGGCTCTGATTGGCAGGAGGACCAGACCCATTCCGGTCCTCCAAGGTTGTCTCCTGCTCCATGGAAAGGAGCTCGCGTGCCGTTTCTGCGGACACCCAAGAGTATGCGCAGTGCTTGCTGACACCATGGAGCATGCTCAGTGTGCAGGAATTTGTTACAAATTTTAAAGTTAAAAATCACAAAGCACCTGGTGATAGTCCAACAGACTTATTTGGAGGCACTAGCTTTCGGAGCCCTGCGCCTTCATCAGCTGATTGTAGAGTATAACATCGTAAGACACAGAATTTATGATCTTACGATCTTATATTCCACAACCACCTGATGAAGGAGCAGCGCTCCGAAAGCTAGAGCTTCCAAACAAGCCTATTGGACTGTAACCTGGTGTTGTGTGATTTTTAACTTCGGACACCTTAGTCCAACACGGGCACCTCCCGATCATGACAAATATTAAGCGTCCAAATGCTGGAAAATTAGGATTTTATTTCTTTTGCATTTTGTCTGGCTGCTCAACGTTTCTGTCTTTTCCCTAGGTAAGAGGTGTTCCAAAACTAGAGGGTAAAGGTTTAGGGTGTGGGGGAAAGATTTTAAAAGATCTAAAAGACTAGGAATAGAACATTCACCCCTTACTGGGCGAAAGTGAGGACTGCAGATGCTGGAGATTAGGGTCGAGAGTGTGGTGCTGGAAAAGCACAGCAGGTCAGGGAGCATCCGAGGAGCAGGAGACTCGACGTTTCGGGCAAAACCCTTCGTCAGGAAATAGCCATGGGGAACTGCAGGGCTGTAGCCTAAACGAGTGAGTCTAAGTGGGATGCTGTTGGGAAGGTCGGTGTGAATGGCCTGTAGGGATGATATGGTTCCACTGCCTGAGCCACGCGTATTTTGAGAAATGTGGGAGGAGTGGGTTCCAGTTCGTGGGACACTGACACGAGTCCTGGAGAAGGTGGCATTTGTGCTGTCTCTCTCTTCACATTCTGCCCCCCTGTCCATTTTCTCCCCATCCACTCCCCCCTGCCTATTCTCTCTCCTCATACTGCACCCTCTATTCTCTCCCCAAAACCTCTGAACCCCAGTCTGTTCCCCTGTCCATTTCCTCCCTTCTCCGCCACCACCAGCGACCCCTTCACCCCCTCCACCCCCACAATCGTCCTTTCTCGTGCCTCAGCCCTCTTTGATCGCTGTATGAAGTTTTTCTCAGGGAAGAGAGAGAATGGATGGTGATGACTTTATCTGGGAAACACGGCATGTGAGAAACAGCTGATTTTTAAAATTGAGAATAACTAAAACCAAATATTCAGAAACTTCGTTACAGTCGGGAATAATGTTATTTTTTTCAAAACAAAGCTGCACAAATCTTTCTGAAACTTGCATTGATGTATGTGCAGTTAGGCCACAACAAAGGACAGGCTGTAAGGAGTGAATGAGTGAATAAAAGACAAGTCCAACCTTGCCCTCGAGGAGAAAGTGAAAAATGCAGATGCTGGAGATCAGAGTCGAGAGTGTGGTGTTGGAAAAGCACAGCAGTCCGGCAGCATCCAAGGAGCAGGAGAATCGACGTTTCGTGCATAGGCACTTGGCACTCGGCCATCGCTCCTTCAATCCCCCTGCGATGGCGCGTGAACTCACTGGTGCCTCCGCAGGTGGGAGGAGCAGGTGAATCCATTCCGGCACTTACAGCAGGTGAACGGCCTCTCTCCAGGGTGGAGCCGCTGGTGGGTCAGCAGTGCAGCTGACTGAGTGAAACCCCTCCCGCACATGGGGCACGTGAATGGCTTCTCTCCCTTGTGGACTCACTCATGCGTCTGCAGATGGCTGATCCGACTGAAGCCCTTCCCACACACTGAGCAGGTGAATGGCCTCACCCGGTGTGAATGCGTCTGTGGGTTTCCAGCAGGGATGGGGAAGGGAATCCTTTCCCACAGACCCCACATTTCCAACGTTTCCCCTTTGGAGGGAGCCTTCCTTGTGTTGCTCTGGGATTGAAATTACAAACAGAACGGGTACATAGCCTTTCCCACCTTGAGGGGTGAGACTTTGATTCCTCCAAGCTGAGTAAATGGTTTGAAGCACTTTTCACAGTCAGCGCACTGAATCTCCCTCCCTCGGTGTCTCAGTATTCTTCCTGCCACAGGACTGTCCAAAATCTCTCTAACAAACAAAAGCAAACATGCCTTCTTGATTGAAATGGCTGCTGATATTCAAGTCCCAATCAATCAAGTGGCTCTGTCAGAAGTTGATGTATCATTTGCTATAAGATTTCTTTCTGCACGTCTTCTTGCAAAGAAAAATCACAAAATAAGTGATCACTGTCAGTACAGTTAATGAACATAACATTGGTGGCAATTCCTGTAGATTGCGAGATGTCTGCTAATCACATATTATCCAGGCCACAGAAACCTGAAAACCCTCATGCAGCTAGATCGGCTTAGCTGTGCATGGAGGAAAACTTCATTTCAGTGACAATAACATGGAACAAACTGCCTACAAAGATGCTGGAAATGGAGCTGAATCAAGGATATGAAAATGAAATGTTAAGGCTGCTTGAGAAAAGGAAGGCAGTAAAATTGCTGAATGACTTCCTGCTAACCTATTAAATAAAAAATTATGACAAAAAAGGACGTAACTCCATTACTACATTAGAAGGTGAATAATAATTACAACGAAACTTTTACAACAGCCAACAATATCAGATATACACCATATAGAAGAAAGAAAGTTTACAGCCCAGGAACAGGCCCTTCAAGCTTGAGCCGATCCAAATGTACTGTCTGAACCTGTCGGTCAATTCCTAAGCATCTGTATCCCTCTCCTCCCCACCCACTCATGCATTTATCCAGACGCATTTTAAATGAATCTACCGTGCCTGCCTCTACGACGTCTGCTGGCCACGCGTTCCAAACGCCCACCACCCTCTGTGTGAAGTAAAGCACGTATTCTCTTTCACGCGTTCATAAGCTGCACAAGGGTTCGTCCGGGATTCTGAACCCGGGATCTCTCGCATGCCCACGCACCAGACGGCCCGAAGTGAGAATCATACCCCTAGACCAACGAGCCATTTTTTGAGCAATGTGCCAATCCCTTAAATGCTGCTCAGTTCCTTGAGAATCTAACCTTTTAGTTGTGAACATGAGGAAAGGAGCAATCCTTTTCGAGGGTGCAAACTGTATACGTGCCAAACTGAGGGAATACACAAGGAAAATAGCTTTAAGAGAGATAGAAAGTATTTGAGCACCTTTGGAGTGTCTGGTCCCTCCCTGGATTCACTCCAGTGGCTACAAGTGAACAGTGTTTCACCACCCCTACCTCCCCTTCCCCCTCGCTGCTGGAGGATGGTATATGGAAACGGGGAGACATTGCTTTACTCCCAGATGTTGCCCAGAGGGAGGGAGTTTCACTCTGAAACTGACAGGGCTGCATCCGCATTGTGACGTCAACAATGGAGGGCGGGCCGGACAGCTGTCCTGCAGTTGAGGCACGTGTGGAGGGGAGGGCACTTTGCAAATCCCACTTTTCTCAAAGTCAATGCAGTTTGAGTTCAAGCAAAGCAAGGGGTTTAAATAAACTAATGAAAACCTCCTTTCTGCCGTGGGAAAACTCCTGCCGCGGGAAATGCAGTGTTACAGATTCAAAGTAACAGAAGCAGGAGTAGAGCATTTGGTCAAGCCTGCTCCGTCATTCATTCAGATCACAGCTCCACCAACCTGGACTATCCCGACTACCCTTAATTCCCCTACCATGCAAAAACCCATCCAACTGCGTCTTCAATAAACTTCATGAAGCTGTCTCAACTGCTCTCTTGGGCAGAGAATCCCATGGAGTCTCACAGAGTGACACAGATGTACAGCACGGAAACAGACCCTTCGGTGCAACTCATCCATGCAGCCCAGATATCCTAACCTAATCTAGTCCCATTTGCCAGCACTTGGCCCAAATCCCCATAAAACCTTCCTACCCTCTAACCTCCAACCCTGGCAACATCCCTGTAAATCTTTTCTACACCTTTTCTAGTTTCACAACATCTTTCCGATAGGAGGCAGACCAAAATTACATGCAATATTCAAAACATGGCCTGACCAATGTTCTGTACAGTGGCAACATGACCTCCCAACATCTATCCTCGATGCTCTGACCAACAAAGGAAAGCACACCAAACGCCTTCTTTACTATCCAATCTGCCTGCGTCTCTACTTTTAAGGAACTATCAACCTGAACTCCAAGGTCTCTTTGTTCAGCAACACTTCCAAGGAACTTACCATTAAGTGTAAAAGTCCTGCTCTGATTTGATTTTCCAAAATGCAGCACCTCATATTTATCTACATTAACCTCCAACTGCCATTCCTCAGCCCATTGGCCCATCTGATCAAGGTCCCGTTGTGATCTGAGGTAACCTTCTTTAGTGTCCACTACACCTCCAATTTTGGTGTCATCTACAAACTTGCTAACTATACCTCCTCCGTTTACATACAAATCATTTATAGAAATGACAAAAAGTAGCGGGCCCAGCATCAATCCTTGTGACACACCATTGGTCACAGGCCTTCAGTCTGAAAAGCAACCTCCATCACCACCCTCTGTCTTCTGCCTTCTAGCCAGTTTGTATCCAAATGGCTAGTTGTCCCTGCATGCCATGAGATTAAATCTTGCTCACCAGTCTCCCATGAGGAACCTTGATGACCGCCTTCCTGAAGTCCATATAGATCACGTCCATCGCTCTGCCCTCATCAATCCACTTTGTTACTTCCTCAAAAAACCCAATCATGTTCATGAGACATGATTTCCCAAGCATAAAGCCATGCTGACTATCCCTAATCAATTCTTGCCTTTCCAAATACATGTAAATCCTGTCTCTTAGGATTCTCTCCAAAACCTTTATCGAATTCAATAATTCTCGGGCCTGAAATCCATAGTATCCTCGTCCCTTCCACACACACCAAGCCTTGTTATCACATAGTCTGTCATTACACACTACCTATTCTTAGCCACGAACAGTCTCCATTCACCCTCCCACGCAGATCGTTATCAACTTCCTTTCCTGTCCACAGTTCTTCCCTCGCTTTGGGCTCTGTCCTGATCTATCATTAACTGCGTCCGCCTTCCTCCCATATAAACCAACGTTTTCCCAAAATATCTCCTGCATATAAACCAACGTTTTCCCAATCACCATCAGTTCTGTGGAAGGGTCACCGGCAACTCCTGTTTTTTGTTTCAGATATACAGCATCCACAGTTCTTTCACCTTTTTATTGAGGTCGAGTTGGAAATTACTTCGAGAGACAGAAGGAGTGGGGGCAGAGACAGAACACACATGTACTGTTGATCTCCGTTGTTACTCATAACGTAAAATCATTGCAGTGCGGTCACTTCCCTTAAGCATGAGCTTGTGGCGCAACGGTAGGGCGTCTGACTCCAGATCAGAAGGTTGCGTGTTCGAATCACGTCAGGCTCACTAACGTCAACTTCTTACATTTCAAATGAAGAAAGGAGAACGTTCACTCCGGGTATCTGTTGAGCCAAATCTTCTTTGCGGAAATTTTCGATCACACGTGAAGCTTTGCTGTCAGTTTGATTTGTGAACACTGTGTCAGGGAGGTGGTGTGCCCATTGTTTGGGTAAATGTTCAGCTCCCCCAGTTCATCACGGGATTTAAACACAGCCGCCTCCCTCTGGGCAGCCGCTTCATTCAGTTGGTGACAGCGCGGTGTGAATAATGTAATACCGATATTTTTACAACATAATCCAGCTTTATGTTTCAATCTATCAGGAGAGTGTTAGCGAGTTCAGATAGAAATGTTTCCCACCAACTGCAAATCCTTTCCTCTCACTGGACACAGTTAAAATTATCTTTATTCAACAGGAGGAGCGGAAACTCTAGTCTGACGCCCCTCTCCACATTAACGGTGAGCCTGAATTTTATAAACGGTGTCAGTAAAATCCAGTGGCGGACACTGATTTGGTTCAATCGATTTTTTTTTTACCAAGAATAATTCACCGAGAGAATGCTGCTGTGTGAAACAGCGTGGGGAATTACTGCAGGGCCTCCTGCGCATGGGACACACCGCAACTGATGTGTTTCATCTTCACCAGGCTCAACACAATATGTAAATAAGTGTCTCATTCTGTCGCCTTCTCCCTGTAAATCTGCATATTGTTACATTGAACATGCCCACCGAATTCCCATTTGTGTCCATTGAATCTGCCTCTTTGTCACTGTCAGACAGCTACTTACTGACCACACTCCCTGTGCGAAAACGGTCTTCCTAATGTCAGTTTTACTTATTTTCCTGATGACTTTAAATCTCTGCCAAATTATTCTCGATCCTTTCAGACCTGGGAGCATTTTCACTGTATTATTTCCTCTGTCTAAAACCCTCATGACGTGGAAAACTTCATTCAGACCAGCTTTCAGCCCTCTGTTCTCCATAGAGAGCTGCCCCAAATTTTCCAATCTCCCTTCATTGCTGACATTCCTCAGGACGGTACCATTCACGTTAACCTGTTCAGCGCTGTCTGCAATCACTTCACTTCCCCGCTTCCTGAAGTGTCACCCTCAGAATTGAGCGTAATACAGGTGGAGGATTCATTCAGACTCGGATTGCGCGGGCGAAAAATCTGCAATACTTGTTCTCACTTTGAACAAGTGTTTCCCTTCGCCGTGTTCACTGCAATGGCAGCTCTGCGCCGTCCCTAATTCAGGCAGTCCGATCTTATTTAATAAAGCGGCTTTTTGAGAAAATTCATCAGGTATTTTTGCTCAGGTCAATTTAAGGAATGATGGTTCGCCTGGGATTGGAACCCGGGAATTCTCACACGGCTGCATATGCTCGAAGACCCAAAGCTAGAATCATATCCCAGACTAACGAGCCACCAGCCATGGGTGCAGCCACCTCCGGAAGCAGCTGAGACTTGCTCAGTATGAAATACATTGTGCATTGCTCCCAGAATTGCAAGTAAGGAAGAGTTTCAAGAACATCTGCTTCTCAATCTGTCTCGCTGCTCCTAGGACGCTGCTGTTTGTCCAGTCCCCAGGGACCGGGCTCTCTCCACTGGTGGATAATTGAACCATTTCGTTTCTACTTTCAAGCTGTGCTGGTGGAAGGCAGAGCCCATTCACTCTTCTGCTCTCTCAAACTATTACGTGAGGCGGGAGAAGTCAGTTACAGTCATGCGTAGGAAATGGGCAACTTTGAACATGTTCCAAAGGTCCTGTTAACGGAGAGATAGAAAGATGCTGTGCTGTCGGGACAGAGAGAAATGGACACCGGAGACTCTTCCCTTAGGTAAATTGATATGAGTGCATTTTTGTGTAGCCTGCTTGGTGTTCAGAATTTGTCTTAACACAACAATCCTGCAGGAAGTCTTTTGTTACACCGTTGGTTTCTTTACTGCGGGCAATGGACTAAAACAGCAAGTCATGTGTTTCAACTTCACCGGTTCATTGCCATCTGAGAGAAGAGGTTTCACACGAGATCAGGACACATCGACAGAGAACAGGACAAGACAACTCAGAGCTCCACAAGGGTGCCAGCGCAACTGTGTAAATTTGACTTGTGTATCGATGTGATATATTGAGCTCAGATACCCAGATTTGTTTTGGGAAACAAATGACATGGCAAGGAAAAGAACAGAGCGCAGTTGTACGGGAAAGCTACGAAAGACATTAAGTGAGTCGAAGAAAATGGTTTCATTTCTGGGTTATGATCCCAGCATGCACCCGCTGTGCCATTCTCCTGCATTGCACGGTAGCTTTTCCAGAGAAGTATTCAGCTTTTCATCTAGCGTGTGACTTGCATGTTCGAGAATGACGTCAAAAGATCTTCACTGCTGTAGTGTCATGTGCTGTTGTGCAGACATGTCGCCGATGTGCAAATATAAACTCAGAGAGCAATGTACACTGGAGACTCTGAGCCAGCTGAAACTTGCTCAGTGTGAAATACATTCCACATTGCTCCAAGAATTGCAAGCAGCAAAGTGTTTCCAGAACATCTGCTTGTCATGCTGTCCCCGGGGCGCTGATATTTGTCTCATCCCCAGGAACTGGTCTATCTCCACTGGCGGATAATTAAACCAATTTGTTTCTAATTGTACTCTTTTTTGGAGGGAGGGAAGAGTCGATTCGCTCTTCTGCTCTTTCACTCCCCATCCCTTGGGGTGAGAGGTATCACTTACACTTTGTGGGCGGCACGGTGGCACAGTGGTTAGCACTGCTGCCTCACTGCGCTAGAGATCCGGGTTAAATTCCCGCCTCAGGCGACTGACTGTGTGGAGTTTGCAGGTTCTGCCCGTGTCTGCGTGGGTTTTCTCCGGGTACTCCGGTTTCTTCCCACAGTCCAAAGATGTGCAGGTCAGGTGAATTGGCCATGCTAAATTCCCCGTAGTGTTAGGTAAGGGGTAAATGTAGGGGTATGGGTGAGTTGGGCTTCGGCGGGTCGGTGTGGACTTTTTGGGCCGAAGGGCCTGTTTCCACACTGTAAGTAATCTAATGAGTGGGAAGTGAGTAACTTTGATTGTGAATTTCCTCCAAACGTCTGTTATTGGAGAGATAGAAAGATGCTGTGCTGGCGGGGCAGAGAGAAATGGACACCGAGGACTCTTCCCTCAAGTAGATTCATATGAGCACATTGTTGTGCAGCCTGCTTGGTGTTCAGAATTCGTCTTCACGCAGCAATCTTACAGAAAATCTCTCGCAAAGTGGGCATCGCTTTCATCGCTGCGACCGCGCAGCAGTTAACATCTGAGCCCAAGTGCCCCAGATGAAGAGAATCCGAGTGAAACCTTCACTCACTGAGAGTCATCCCCACGGCTCTGAGCTGCGGGACTGCATGCAATCCAACACGGAAGGGAATGTTAAATGAACCATTGTCGCTACCTCAGCCTCTCTGTCCCAGAGACAGGCAGCGGGACGGCATAAACACATACCATCGTTCTCAGCCGACAGAGGTGGTCCAGCCCATCGGGTCCACGACGACTCTCTGCCACTTGTCTCTCTCTGAGGTGATTCACAATCAGTGATATCTGTCCGAATACTAAGGGACTGTGTCTGAATGGTGATACAGTTTCTGATATGCTGATCGTCTTGTCATTCACGTACGAACCGGCGTGGCGAATTACAGCAGGCAAGGCACGAAATCACAAAGTATGCGTCTCAGCTCATTGGCATCTCAGAGAAGTGGGCTTGCGATTCAGTTCGTAGGAAGCCGACGAAGAACAGGAGAAGACCACTCAGACTTCGAAAATCAAGTTACTTGAACAGTGTGAGTTTCGGTATGATCCGGGGCATCCAGACAGTCGTTTGAAAGGCAAGAGGCTGAGCAGAGTGCTATCACAAAGGACAGTTGCTCAAGGAGACACTGAGCAACAGCAGAGGATGGTTTCGATCTATCGACCTCGGGCGTTATGGGCCCCGCACGCTCCCGCTGCGCCACTCTGCTCCTATGCACAGCGCTCGCTTCCACAGGTCCCTTCAGACTTTCGTCTGGCGCCTGGCATGCACGTTCGAGACTGATGAGAAAGTGAGGTCTGCAGATGCTGGAGATCAGAGCTGAAAATGTGTTGCTGGAAAAGCGCAGCAGGTCAGGCAGCATCCAGGGAACAGGAGAATCGACGTTTCGGGCATAAGCCCTTCTTCAGGAAGTTCGAGACTGATGTCAAAGATCACCACTGCTGTCGTCTTATATGATGTTGCGCAGACGTATGGAGGCTGTGTAAATACAAACTTTTTCCAACTTCCCAAATTCTGTTGGTCGAACTGTGATTTCACTCTGAATAGACGCCATGCGGCCCACCTTCGCTCTGCTGGGTCGACACAGTAAGTGAACGTGGGTCTCTATTCGTATCATTCT
Source organism: Chiloscyllium plagiosum (assembly GCF_037043375.1). NCBI lineage: Eukaryota > Metazoa > Chordata > Chondrichthyes > Orectolobiformes > Hemiscylliidae > Chiloscyllium > Chiloscyllium plagiosum. The sequence continues at coordinate 83,122,704 of NW_028270165.1, forward strand.
CTTGCCTTCTCCATGTAATTCTGCACATTGTTACTTTAAACATGACCACCGAATTCCCGTTTGCGTCTAATGAATCTGCCTCTTTGTCAGTGTCAGTTAGGGATTTACTGACCCCAACCACTCCCTGGACGAAAGCGTTCTTCCTAATGTCACTTTTGGTTCTTTTCCTCATGACTTTAAAACACTGCCGAATCGTTGCCGATCCTTTCAGGAGTGGGAGCATTTTGACTACATTACTTTCTCTGTCTCGACGTCGCATGACTTGGAAAGTTTCAATCGGGCCAGATTTGAAACTTCTGTTCTCCGAAGAGATCTGTCCCAAATTTCCAATCGACCCTCATCGCTGACAGCCCTCAAACACCGCACCACTCACGTCAACCTATTCAACGGTATCGCCAATCATTTCACTTCGCTGCTTGCTGTCCCATTGGTACGCCAGGGAGCCCAACCTCGTTTAACGAAAGTGCTTTTTGAGAAAATTAAGCAGGCACTTTTGCGTAAGTCACGAAACGCGGGCTCGTCCAGGATTTGAACCCGGGAGCTCTCGTACGTCTGCGTCGACGAAGACCCAAAGCAAGAATCACACCCCTAGACCAACGAGCCAGCCAACTGGACCCCTGCGCCCCCACTCGACCTCTTGAACCAGCTGAGTCTTGCTCAGAGTGAAGTATAGTTGACATTGAACAGGCTGGGGCTGTTTTCTCTGGAACGTCGGAGGCTGAAGGGTGACTTCATGCAAAATTATTAAGGGCATGGATAGGATAAATAGGCAAAGTCTTTTCCCTGGGGTCGGGGAGTCAAGAACTAGGGGTGCATAGATTTAGGGTGAGAGGAGAAAGATATAAAAGAGACCTAAGGGGCAACGTTTTCACGCAGAGGGTGGTGCGTGTATGGAATGAGCTGCCAGAGAAAGTGGCGGAGGCTGGTACAATTGCAACATTTAAGAGGCGTTTGGATGGATATATGAATAGGAAGGGTTTGGAGGTATATGAGCCGGGTGCTGGCAGGTAGGACTAGATTGGGGTGGAATATCTGATCGGCATGGACGGGTTGGACCGAAGGGTCTGTTTCCCTGCTGTACATCTCTATGACTCTATGAACAGCTGCTTCTCATTCTGTCTCTCTGCTGCCGTTTGCCCGTCCCCAGGAACCGGGCCCTCTCTACTGGCAGAAAATTAAACCGTTTTCTTTCTAAACTTTTCTCTGACACCGGAGTGACCAGTGACAAGCATTGCCCTCCTCAACATAGGGTACAGAGAACAGGAGAAGACCCCGCAGACCTCCACGAGTGTGTCATCTCAACTGTGCACATTGGGCCTGTGCATCAATGTGAAATATTTATGTCGAAGTTTTTTGGGAAGCAGATGAGAAGGCGAGGTGCACAACAGTGCGCCGTTATACGGGAAAGCTGCTAAAGACGACACTGAGTGAATAGGAAAGATGGTTTCCCTTCTGGGTTATGCTCCCATCACGCACTGGCAGACATATCGCCGACAAGCAAATATGAACTCTGTCTAAATTGCCACATTCTGTTTTTAAGAACCGTGATTTCACTCAGAAGCACAATTTACCTGCTCCCTCCTGAATATCCTTCCAGGCTCGAACATACCTTCCAGGTGAAGCAGCACTTTACCTGCACATTTGCCGCAACCTTGTCTACTGCATTCGCTGCTCATAGTGTCGTTTACCCAACGGAGCATGAAGTATAAACTGGGTGACTGCTTCGCAGAACATCTCGGTTCTGCCCGCAAATAAAGGCCCTGAGCTTCTGCTTTCCTGCCACTTTAACACACCACCCTGTTCCCTGGCCAACATCTCTGTCTCAGGCTTGCAGCAGTGTTCGAGCAAAGCTCAGCTCCAGATGGAAGAACAACGCCTCATATTCCACTTCAAAACCCGACAGCCCTCCGGTCTTCAAGATCGAGTTCCATGACTTTAGGGCCTGAAATCCCCCATGTCCTTGACCCCTACTACACACATACGAGCCCTTGTTATCACATAGTCTGCTACGACACACTACTTATTGTTAGCCACTAACGGTCTCCATTAACAGTTATTCACCCTCCCACACGGATCGTTATTCACTCCTTTGTCCCTCCTATTGTTCTCTCTCTGAGCTGGCGGGAAAGAGAGCAATGTACACTGGAGACTCTGAGCCAGCTGAAACTTGCTCAGTGTGAAATACATTCCACTTTGCTCCAAGATTTGCAAGCAGCAAAAGAGTTTCCAGAACATCTGCTTCTCATTCTGTCCTCGGGATGCGGTTTCTGACATGCGGATCGTCTTGTCATTCACGTCCGAAACGGCGATTTGAACCCGGCATCTCTCTCAGATGACAGGCAACATGAGTTTGACTGGGACAACACTACTATTATAGGACAAGCCAAAACAGAGAACAGCCATGGAATTCCTCGAGGCATGGCACTCATCCACAGATTCTATCAACAAGCACATCGACCTGGACCCAATATACCGGCCACTGCAGCGGACAGCTGGAACTGACAACCGGAAGCGGCAGGTACAAACCACTATAAATGCCGGAGGAAACATCACAGAAGCGCTTCACAGGAGGCTCCCAAGCACTGAGGATGTCACCTAGACAGGGGACGAAACGTCTGCAACACAAATTCCCAGCTCGGCGAACAGAACCACAACAAAGTTTTTGCTTGCAGGAACTGAATGACATAAACTGGATGCTCTCAAATATCGACAGGAATTACACTTCCGTTCAAGATTTGCGGAAAGCTTTGTAGCTCGGCTGCCGATGGTCGTAGCTCGCCGAGCTGGGAAGTTGATTTGCAGGCGTTGCATCCTCTGTCTAGGTGACATCTTCAGTGCGTTGGAGCCACCTGTGAAGCGCTGCTGTACTGTGTCTTCTGGAAAGTATTTGGTTCTGTTTCTGCTGCTTTTGTTTGACGGTTCTGGTTGTTCGTTGCAGTGATTGGCATATGTCAATGTGTTTATTGGTGGAGTCCCTGGATGAGTGCCGTGTTTGTTGAATTTCTCTGGTTGACCTCTGTTTAGATGTACTATGACCGTTGTGCTGTCCCAGTCGATTTTATCGTCCTTATCATCTGTGTTTGTGTGGGTACCAGAGATAGTGTTTAATGGGTAGATGTTGTTCATGGTTACAGATTGCTAGTTGTCTGCCTGTTTGTCCTGTACTGTCGACTTTTCGTGCAGCCTTTGCATGGAATCTAGTAAACTATATTTGTTTTCCACATGATATGGTTGAGTCTTTTGTTCCGGTGAGTTGTTGTCTGAGCGTGGCTGTCAGTTTATGGGTTGTCATGAATCCGAGTGGTCGGAGATGTCTGGCTGTAAGTTCTGTGAGGTTTATTATATAAGGTAAAGTGGTGAGTGTGTTGGGTCGTGGCACATCCTTGTCTCGTTGTTTGTCTGCTCGGCCCTTGTGGATGAAGTTGCGGGCATATCCGTTCCTGGTGAAGCCTCTGTAGACGTGTTCTTCTTCCTTTCACAGGTCGGCAGTGCTGCAGTGTGTAGTCACCCTTTGGAACAGCGTCCTAATGCAGCTTCTCTTGTCTGTGTTTTGATGGTTGTCGTTCAGGGTCTGGTCTGGGGGTGTGGCTTTTCTGTACACTTTTGTAGCACATCCCCCGTTCTGTGTCCTTTCTCCCATAGACTGTTAGCTTCCAGTTTCCTGTCACTTCAACTTCCCACTGTGTTCCCATGACACCATTTCAGTCTCTGATTTGCTGCAGTGCTCCCACAAGGCACAGCGCAAGCTGGAAGAGCGGAACCTCATTTTCTCCTGAGAGACCGTGCTACCTTCAGGAGAAAGTGAGGTCTGCAGATGCTGGAGATCAAAGTTGAAACTTTATTGCTGGAACAGCACAGCAGGTCAGGCAGCATCCAGGGAACAGGAGATTCGACGTTTCGGGCACAGGCCCTTCTTCAGGACCCAACGCCGAATTCAATCATTTTAGAACCTGTCCACCTTCTTCCACGGTCTTTACCCGCCCACTCATTCCATCAGTTCCGAAGACGGATCGTTGGGCTCAAAACATTATCTCTCCTTTCTCTCCACAGATGGACTAGACCTGCTGGTTTTGTTAATTTGAAAATGAACAAAATGAGCAGGGAGACAGAATGAGAAGCACTGTTCTGGAAACTCTTTTGCTGCTTGCAATTCTGAGAACAATGGCGAATGTATTTCACACTGAGCAAGTCTCAGAAGGTTCAGGAGGTGCTGGAGCCAGTGGCTCGTTGGTCTAGGGGTATGATTCTCGCATTGGGTCTTCTAACGGGCAGACTTGCGAGAGATCCCGGTTTTCTTGACTTGTGCAAAAATGCCCGATTAAACTTCTCAAAAGGCACCTTCGTTAAACGAGGCTGGGCTCCCTGGAGTACGAATGGGGCAGGTAGCGGGGAAGTGAAATGATTGGAGATAGTGTTGAACAGGTTGACGTGAATGGTCCCGTGTTTGAGGAAGGTCAGCAATGAAGGTAGTTTGGAAAATTGGGACAGCTCTCCTCGGAGAACAGAAGTTTGAAATCCGGCGTGGCAGGTTTTCCAAGTCATGAGCGGACTAGAGATTGGAAACAATGTCGTGAAAGTGTTTCCACGCCTGAAAGGATCGAGAACGATTCGGCAGCGTTTTAAATTCATGAGGAAAAGAAGTAAAAGTGACATTCGGAAGAACGTTTTCGTACAAGGAATGGTTAGGGTCAGTAAATCCCTGTCTGACAGTGATAAAGAGGCAGATTCAATGGACACAAAATTGAATTCGGTCGTCATGTTCGACCAACAGAATGTTCATATTAACACAGCCTCCACACCTCTGCGCAGCAGTATATTACATAACAGCAGTGGAGATCTTTGATATGAGTCTGGAACGTGCATGCCAGATGCCTGTCGAAAAGCTGAAGGGTTTTGAGAAAACGCACGGCATACTAAACACAGAGTGACGCAACGAAAGCGTGCGGGCCCCACAACCCAGAGGCCCATAGCTCGAAACCATCCTCTATGCTATTGCTCAAACTCTCCTTGAGCAGCTTTCCTTTGTCGTGAGCCTCTGTTCTATATCTTTCCTTTGCATCTGCTCCCCAAAACTTCGAGTGTCTGAGTGACATGCATCGTACTGATACACTCGCCAAATTCACGCAGGCGAAGTGACTCGCTTCTGGAGGTCTGAGTGGTCTTCTCCTGTTCTCCGTCGAGTTCCTCTGAAGTGAATTGTAAAACCACTTTTCTGAGATGTCAATGAGCTGATAAAGTTGAAACACATGCGTTACGTTTTTGTCCATTCCCTGCAGTAATTCGCCATGCCGGTTCGGACGTGAATGATAAAACGGTCGGCTTGTCAGAAACCGCATTACGATTCAGACACATTCCCCCACGATTAGGACAGATCACCAATTGTGAATAACTTCAGAGAGAGGCAAGTGACAGTGAATCGCCGTGGACTCGATGGGCTGAACAGCTTCTGTGCGCGAGAATGATGCTACGTGTTTGTGCCGTCCCACTGCCTGTCTCTGGGACAGAGAGGCTGAGGGAGCAAAACTGGTTCATTTTTAACCGTCCCTTCCGTGTTGGACTGCCTGCAGTCCCTCAGCTCAGGGCCATGGGGATGACTCTCAGTGAGTGAAGGTTTCACTCGGATTCTCTTCATCTGGGACACTTGGGGCTCAGATGTTAACTGCTGTGCTGTCGCAGCAAAGAAAGCGATGCCCACTTTGCAATAGACTTTCCGTAAGATTGCTGCGTGAGGACGATTTCTGAACAGCAAGAAGGCTGCACAACAATGTGAATTTACCTGAGCGAAGAGTCCTCGGTGTCCATTTCTTTCTGTCCTGCCAAAACAGCATCATTCTATCTCTCCGATAACAGACCCTTGGAGAAAGTTCACAATCAAAGTTGTTCATGTTCCCCGCATTAATGTAACTGACACCTCAGACCCCAAGGGTTGCAGAGAGAGAGAGAGAGAGCAGAAGAGCGAATGGACTCTACCCGCCCCCCACCCCACACCTCGTCCCACCCGCAAAACAACAGCAAGAAGAAATAAAATGGTTTAATTATCCACGGCCCTGAGCTGAGGGACTGCAGGCAGTCCAACACGGAAGGGACGGTTAAAAATGAACCAGTTTTGCTCCCTCAGCCTCTCTGTCCCAGAGACAGGCAGTGGGATGGCATAAACACGTAGCATCATTCTCGCGCAGACAGAAGCCGTTCAGCCCATCGAGTCCACGGCGACTGTCTGTCACTTGTCTCTCTCTCTGAGGTTATTCACAATCGGTGGTATCCGTCCTAATAGTAGGGGACGATGTCTGAGTCGTGATGCGGTTTCTGACGTGCTTGGCATTCTCGTCTGAACCAGGGTGGTGAATTACTGCAAGGAATGGACGAAACCACAAGGCATGTGTTTCAACTTTACCAGCTGATTGGCATCGCAGAGAACTGGGTTTGCGATTCGGTTCAGAGAAAACAGACGAAGTACAGACGACCACTGAGACCTCAAAAATCATACCACATGAGTTGAGTGGATTTGGCAAGTGCATCGATATGCTACATTTGGACACTCGGTAAGTAGACGCAAAGGCAGGCAGCTTGCATAAGAGAGCGCCGATCTTAAGGAAAGCAGCTCGAGGTGACATTGAACAATAGCAGAGGATGGTTTCGATCCATCGACCTCGGGGTTATGGGCCCAGCACGCTCCCGCGGCGCCACTCTGCTGCCGCACGCGGCGCACCTTCCACAGAACACTTCAGATTTTCGTCTGGCACGGGGCAGGCACGTTCGAGCCTGATGTCAAAGACCTCCACTGCTGTCGTGTAATATGCTGTTTCGCAGACGTATGGAGGCTGTGTAAATATAAACTTATTTCTAAATTCCCACATTCTGTTGGTCGAACTGTGATTTCACACTGAATCACAACATGTGTCACAGCGCAGATGGAGGCCATGCGGCCCACCTTCGCTCTGCTGGTTCTACACTTAAGTAAACGTGTGTCTCTGTTCGTTTCATTCTCTCGCCTTCTCAGCATAAATCTGCACATCTGAACGTGACCACCGAATTCCCTTTTGTGTCCATTGAATCTTCCTCTTTGTCAATGACATACAGGGACTTACTGACCCTACCACTCCCTGTACGAAAACGTTCTTCCTAATGTCACTTTTACTTCTTTTCATCGTGACTTTAACATTCTGCCGAATTTTTGAGGTAGAGGTAAACAGCCAAAGATAATCACCGTCACTGCTTTCCTTCCATCGATCCAACTTTGTGAATCAGTATCTTTCACTGACAAATAAAACACCTTTGTCCTCAGGTGCCTGCTTCAATTCGACCACGACTTCACGCCCCTCACTGTTCTCGTCTCACTTCCAAATACTTGGCTCATATCCTCAAAAACACCTCTGTGGGTATCTGCTTGTTCCACCCTGACAGGCAGTGGGTTGCAGATTCCCAATCAGCCCCAATGTGATTGAAATATTTCAACCCCCCCACTGATTTGCATCTTTCAAAAAGCCAATCCCCCTTTCTTTTTGACGACAATTCTCAACTGTAGTCGGCAGGGTTCACACCTGCGTGGGGAAACGGCAATGGATTTCATATCCATCGCATTCACCACTCGGCCCACCAATACAGAACCACACTGACAGCTTCATTTCCCAGGTCTCTCTGCCTGTGGAGCTGAGAAAGAGTAAATCATTGCAGAGTTTGTTTGAATCCAATCACTTCACAGGTTTCGAAAGGGTTAAATATCTGCAAATGGCGGGTCTGGGTGTTTCATCCCGAAAGATGAAATGGACGTTCAGTTAAAAACAAATCCAGAAATTGCAGGAGCAACTCAGCAGGTCAGGCAGCACCTGTAGAAAGAGAATCAGAGACAACATTTCAGAACTTTTTTTTTCCTCATCCAGGTACAGCCAAACCTCCTGAGTTGCTCTAGCACTTTCGCTTTCTGTCTCGGACTCTCAGCATCCGCACTCCTTTACGTTAGAAATTCAATCAATTCAGAAACCCCTTTGTGCTTCCTCAGTGGAAAAGATTTCCGTTTGGGAAACATTTTCCTGACACCATTAAAAACGCGCATCTTTGCAGACAAGAAAGCTGTAGGAGCGTGAACAACAAACACACCGTCTCTGGGTGGTCTCGAACCACCAACCTTCCGATTAACAGCCGAACGCCGTGACGAATTGCGCCAGAGACAGGGCCGAGCATTGCTCGCACAGTCTCGTTGAGGAAGCTACTATTCAATTCATAATTCAACCTGCCCCGCCCCAATTACCATTGTCTTCGATCAGTTCAAACACAGCAAATACTGCAGAAAGCCAACGGGTCGAGCAGCATCTGTGGAAAGGTAAACAGAGCAACGTTTTGAGTGTGCTACGGTTTTTGTTCAGAACTCAGTGTTTTGCCTCTTCCCGGAGTTGGTCCAGGTCTGTGTCTCAATTGGCAAACACATGGCAAGTGCAGTGCCGCAATGTGAAGTTATAGCCTTTGCTGTTTAAAAGAAAACAGTGCATTGTTTAAATGGTGATATATTGGAATGTGGAGAAAGTGAGGACTCGCGGTGAAAGTCGAAAAATGTGGCACTGGAAAAGCACAACAGGTCAGGCAGCATCTGAGGAGCAGGACAGTGAACGTTTCGGGCACAAGCCCTTCATCAGGAATGATGTATGGATGTACAAAGGGGTCGCAGAGACCCTCCACACCAGTCAATGCCAGTTGTCGGGCAGATGCAGCAGGCAATGAACAAGGCAAGTGGTATATTACGAAAAGGAATTTAGTTCAGAAGTGGGGTCATTGAACATATTCAAGGCTTAGTTCATCTGAGTTTTGATCAACAAAGAAGTGGATGGTTATGGGGAGGTAAGAAAATGGTTTTAAGACTAGTACAGTCAGTCACAGAGTCAGACAGCACTGAACAGACCCTTCATCCAACTAGTCCATGCTGAGTATGTTTTCAAACGAAACTCGTCCCACCTACCAGTGTTTGGCCCATCAACCTTCGAACCTTTCATATTCATGTACTTATCCAAATGTCTTTTAAACGTTGCAACTGTACGTGTATAAAATCATGAGGGGCATGGAGAGGATAAATAGACAAAGTCTTTTCCTGGGGTGGGGGAGTCCAGAACGAGAGGGCATGGGTTTAGCGTTAGAGGGGAAAGATACAAAAGAGATCTAAGGGGCACCTTTTCCACGCAGAGGATGGTACGTTTATTGAATGAACTGCCAGAGGAAGTGGTGAAGTCTAGTACGATTGCAACATTTAAAAGGCATTTGGTTAGGTATATGAATAGGAAGGGTTTGGAGGGATATGGGGACGTGTGCTGTCAGGTGGGACTAGATTGGGTTGGGATAGTTGGTCGGCATGGACAAGTTTAACCAAACAGTGTTTCTGTGCCGTACATCTCTATGACTCTATGACTTCCTCTGGACATTCATTCTGCACTCAGAACACACTCTTAAAAAACAATCCTTGTCCTGTCTTTATAAAATCTTTCTCTACTCACCTCAAACTATTTGCTCCCAGATCCTGAAACTCCCAGCTGAGGGAAAGGACACCTGTTGTTCACCTCATCCTTATCCCTCATGATTTTATAATCCTCTCAATCTCCTATGTTCCAGTGAGAAAAGTTCCAGCCTATCCACCCTAGATGTCGGTATATTCATATCCAGTTATGAAGTGTTCAATGCTGGTGCAGGCTGGAAAGATCAAGTGGTCTACTCCTGCTCCCAATTTATCCTGGCTGTTACGTTTCTCAGCCCCATTCTCCCGTTTTTTCACGGCAACTCTCAACCCTTGATACTCTATCTCAGTGATAAACATAGACAATGACCTGGCCTCCACAGCTTTCTGTGACAATGAATTCCATAGATTCACCACTCTCTGGCTAAAGAAATTTCTCCTAATCTCCATTCTCCCTTAATGCTGAGGCTATGCCCATGGGTATTAGTCTCTCCTCCCAATGTCCACTCTGTCCAGGCTGTTCAATATTCTGTACGTTTCAGTTAGATTCCCCTTGATTGTGGGGCTGTTAATCAGCATGAACCAAACCCTTCAGGATGAGGACAGCCGGGATTAGGTTCAACAAAGTGAGAATGGAGGGAGAGTGTGTGGGATGGAGATTTTCAGCTTTTAGGTAATAAGATCGGAAAGAAAGTTTAATAAAATTTACAATTGATCAGATGAGCCGATGGGCCAAGGAGAAGTGGATGGAGTTGAACTTAGACAAATATGAGCTGTTGCATTTTGATGAGGCAAATCAGGGCAGGACCTATGTGGTTAATGGTAAATTAATGCAATTCTGTGCTCAAGGAAGCAGTGGAGGCAGCTTCATTAAGATACTGTTGGATGGGTTTTTGCGTGGTCGGGGAATTAAGGGTAGTTGGGATAATGAAATTAGGAGGAGCTGAGATGATTGATAGATCAGCCATGATTTTAATGAATGGCGGAGCAGGATCGATGGGCCAAATGGCCTACTCCTTCTATTACTTTGAAACTATAACCCTGAGTTTCCCATGGCTAACCCACCTAACCTGCACATCCCTGCACACTGGGCAATTTAGCATAGCCAATCCAAACCAAGGCCAGTGAGCAATGTAGTGATGTGGAAAACAAATACCAGAGAATGATACAAAGGGACAAGGAGAATAAATGTACTAGTAATCAAAACTGGATTCTAACCATCACAAAAAATAAAACTAAAAGCTCAGTATGTGAATGTGTGCTGCACTGTAACAAAAGCGAATTAATTGACTGCACACGTTGAAGAGAATAATTCTGATCTGAGACTCCTTACAGGCATATAGCTTCAGAATGACAAGGATTGGATCCGGAATATCGAGGGGATATGTGGCATTCAAGTCGAATGAGAGGCTCAGTAAAGGTAGAGGGTGGGCACTGCTAATCAAAGCACTGATAACATGGTCGTCTGGTGTCAGCTCGGATTTTAGGTCCTGATTTCTCTGTCCTCTGGTCTCCCTGTTCCCACAGAGCTAGATGTTGTCTGTTCTCAGCTCTGCTCAATTTCTGCTGAAGCTTTGACCCCCTTTTACACCTTCTGGAGCAATAAAATATTCTGAGCCTTCTGGAAATGACACATTATCTATACCCCTCCTGATTTTAAAAATCTCTATAAAGTTATCTGTCAACTTGCTAGGCTCCGTTGGAAAAATGTCCCAGCTTCTTCTTAACTCAAACCCAACAGTAAGCTGGTAAAGTCGGGAATAGGGAATTGTATCAAATCACATCAATGTACTGTCTGAAACAATCTGGCTGTCTCCTTGCCTGAGATATTGCGAGTCCCTGGTGTCAGTAATTACGAATGCAATTATTTAGGTCACAGAATTGAACAATCATTTTGCAACAAAGGGGTCTACTCTGATAAGGAGGTAGTGGTCATTTCTAGGGTAACTGAACAGTTTGTAGATCAGGGAGATGAAGTTCCAGACACTTGGGAAGGGCAAGAAATGACTGTGATAAATAAGACAAAGAACTGTGGATGCTGGAAATCTGAAACAAAAACTGAGAACACTGGAAAAACTCAGCAGAACTGGAAGCATATGTGGAGAGAAAGCAGAGTTAAAGTTTCGAGTCCAACAACTCCTCTTCAGGATTCTGAAATAGTTTGTGAGAACCCCTTAAGACTACTGCTCCGCTTTAAGACCATAATACCCAGGAGCAGGATGAGGCCATCTGGCCCATCGAGTCTGCTCCACCAGTCGATCATGGCTGATATGTTTCTCCATCCCATTCTGCTGCCCTCTCCTCATAACCCTTGACCCCTTACTAATCAATAACCTATCTCTGTCTTAAATCCCCTCAATGACTTGGCATCCTCAACCCTGCTCCTAGTGGAAACATCATCTCCACATCCACACTATCCAGTCATAGTGTAGCACAGCGCTGCCTGACCCACTGTGATCTTCAGCATTTGTTGTTTTCAGGAAGGATTCCAGCATCTACAACAGCACGCTTCTAAATTTTGGACCCAGTTGGTTCGCTCTCCCTGGATCCTGTGAGATTTAACCTTACTCAACAATCCACTGTGCGGTACAATTAACAAAGTTCCCAGTCCCCACCTCTTTTTGCATACGTAAGTAGCACGATGGATCAGTGGAGAGCACTGCTGCCTTACCGCACCAAGCACCAGCGTTCGATTCCAGCCTTGGGGCGACTGTCTGTGTGGAGGTTGCACATTCTCCCTGCCATGTCTGCGTGGGTTTCCTCCGGTGGCTCTGATTTCCTCCAAAATCTAACGATGTGCAGTTTCGGGAGAAGTGGCCATATTGAATGGGCCCAGAGTGTGCAGTAAGTGTACTGTAATGGGATAGGGGAAAGTGTCTGCATGGGTTACACTTTGGATGGTCGGTGTGGACTTGTTGGGTTGAATGGCGTGTTTCCACATTGTAGGAATTCTACGTGGCAATCCCCCAACTCCAGAGTCTCAGTACTCTTGGCTTTTCCCATGGACAGTGTTGGGGAGGGAAACAATGTTTTACACGGGAGGGAGGTTCAGTGAGTGTGAACCCAAAAGTAAACGCAGTGCTTGAGCTGTTTTCCCCGGTATACCAGAGGCTGAGGGGTGACCTTACAGACGTTTATAGAGTAATGCGAGGCATGGATAGGGTAAATAGACACGGTCATTTCCAGGGATGGGAGAAGTCCAGAACAAGAGGGAAACATGTTTGGGGTGAGGGAGGCAAGTGTAAGGCATGATCTGCCGGAGGAAGTAGTCGATGTAGGTCCAATTATAACATTTAAAAGGCATCTGGATGGGTATATGAATAGGAAGAGTTCAGAGGGATATGGGCCAAGTGCTGGTAAATGAGACGAGATTAATTTAGGCTATCTGTTCCGCACGGATGAGTTGGACTGAAGGACCTGTTTTTGTGCTGTGTATCTCAATGACTCTGGCTTGCCCGTAATGTTTGCCATGCCTGTATGTTCAGTTTCTGTCTGGTGTCGGTGCCAATGCCTTGATATCTCATTTCCTCCACCTCCCGAGATGTTAAATATTTCGTGTCTGGTTGTTTCTCAAGGAGCTGCATTGAAGGTTCATCCTGAATTGACACTTTTTTTTGCTTCCCAAAATCAGACTTACTCACTTCTAGATGTCGTGAAAGATACTAACTTTCAGGTGGAGGTATCCAAAATTCAGAGGTGTCTGTCTTGATGTTTTTACTTTTCGGTCTCTGAAAGATCCTGAATCAGTACCATCGGGAGAATTAGCTTGAGCGGAGTGGGAATAGAGGGTGAGAGGGGGTGGGATGGTGCTTTCAATTTTGTGGAAAAAGAAAAGAATGTTCTGCGGAAAGTAGAATTGCTTGTTTGGAATTTCTAACCTGGACTGACAGTGAAGATTTTTGTAATCACTTCTTACAGATTATTTGAAGATCTGAAGACGCAAGTTTCAATATCAATAGCTGAAGGGCTTTGCCTGAAACATTGACTCGACTGCTCCTCAGATGCTGCCTGATCTGCTGTGATTTTCCAGCATTGCACTTTGACTCTGACTCTCCAGCATTTGCTGTCCTCAATTTCACGTCAATGTCTGACAGTCACTGAATCCATCGGGACTATAACAATTTTCGACCATGATTCTGTGAGAAGGAACCAAGCTTTTTGGTTCCTGTTTCAGTACGTTTTCAGCATCAGTGAGACTGGAAGAGAGACCCTCCTGTTGCAGCACTCTGATTGTGGAGCCAGAAAACGTTATACAGACTGGGAAGAGGAATTCACGGCAGAGAGGTGCTGTACACGTGTTTGTGTGCAGGTGAAGCTTCGGTCATGAAGAAACCCAAGGAATTCCGTCCCGTGGAGAAACTGTGGCAGTGTGGCGACTGTGGGAAAGGCTTCCGTTTCCCATCTGACCTGGAGACTCATGGGCGCAGTCACACCGGGGAGAGACTGTTCTCCTGCTCTGAGTGCGGAAAGGGCTTCAGCAATTCCTCCCGCCTGCTGAGCCATCAGCGGGTCCACATTAGGGAGAGACCCTTCAGCTGCCCTGAGTGCGGGAAGACCTTCAGCAATTCCTCTGTACTGCAGAGGCACCAGTGGGTCCACACGAGTGACAGGCCTTTCCCCTGCCCCGAGTGCGGAAAGGGCTTCAGCAATTCCTCCCGCCTGCTGAGGCACCAGGGGGTCCACACGGGAGAGAGGTCCTTCAGATGTCCCAAGTGCGGGAAGATCTTCAGCAGTTCCTACGTTCTGCAGAGGCACCAGCGGGTCCACACAGGCGAGAGGCCATTCGCCTGCCCTGAATGCGGGAAGGCCTTCAGCTATTCCTCCGTCCTGCTGACCCACCGCCGGGTCCACATATTAGAGAAGCCCTTCAGCTGCTCCAATTGCGGGAAGGCCTTCAACTATACCTCTGCTCTGCTGAGGCACCAGCGGGTCCACACCGGGGAGAGCTGAAAATGTGTTGCTGGAAAAGCGCAGCAGGCCAGGCAGCATCCAGGGAACAGGAGAATTGACGTTTCGGGCATAACCCCTTCTTCAGGAATGCACAGAGACTGAAGAAGGGCTCATGCCCGAAACGTCGATTCTCCTGTTCCCTGGATGCTGCCTGGCCTGCTGCGCTTTTCCAGCAACACATTTTCAGCTCTGATCTCCAGAATCTGCAGACCTCACTTTCTCCACACCGGGGAGAGCCCGTTGTCCTGCCTCAAGTGCGGGAAGGGATTCACCCAGGCATCCCACCTTCGGGTCCATACGGAGGAGAGGCCCTTCCCCTGCCCAGAGTGCGGGAAGGCCTACAGCAATTCCTCCCACCTGCTGAGGCAAAGGCGGGGCCATACCGGGTTAGGCCGTTCACCTGCCCCGAGTTCAGGCGGAGGTTCTCATCATTCTGCACCTTGCAGAAGCACCAGCGGGCACACCAGTGCTCCCAACAATCTGATTCTGCTCGTGAAACTGCTGTGCGTCACTGCAAGGACTGAACCCCTGCCCATTCTGACAGTGCTTATAGTGGGAGAGTCGGTCGGATTTTTTTGCTTTATGCCGTCGTGCTCCCCCACCCCCGCAACTTTGCTTCCAGTGGGCACTGCTGCTCGTTGAGACCAGGAGCTGTTCTCTCTACTGTTTTCTGTCCAGTTTAAGAATTATTGGCTCTGTCTGGGAACGAGTCCCAGTCTGTAAGAAATAGCTGAATACTTCAGGGTGTCCATTCACATTCAGCAGTGACTTTGAAATTAAATTTACGGTTATGTGCCTGTGAACAACTCATCATCGAAGGATTGCCCAACTGCTTGGCAATCCATTGTTGGGAACTGTTTGCTTGAATTGATCATTTTAAAAATTCTCTTCCTTAATTTACACCTTCCGTTTCTGTCTCTGAGATGGTGGAGGACTTGAACAAAAGGCTTAAATCATTGCTATTAACTGGATTATCTTGTTTAACTTTGCCCAAGTAAATTTGCGGTATTCATAATTGTTTGTTCTTGTTCAAATTATAACTCTGGTGTGCAAGATCTGTTCATCAAGTGTGGTCCTCTTGATGAAACTGCTGTGGATCACTCCCAGGACTGAGCCCCTGTGCATTCTGACAGTGTGTGTGCAGTAGGAGAGTCAGTGGGCTTTTTTGTTTTATGCCCTTGCCCCGCCCTGCCCCGCCGCCAACTTTGCTTCCATTGGGCGTTGTTGCTTGTTGAGCCCAGGATCTGTTCTCTCTAGATTCTACTGTCCAGTTAAAGAATTGTTGGCACTTTCTGGGAATGACTCCCAGCCTGTAAGAAATGGCGAAATGCTTCGGGGTGTCTATTCACATTCAGCAGTGACTTTTAAATTAGATTTACAGTTACGTGTCTGTGAAAAGCTCATAGTCCAAGGATTGCACAAAGGCTTGGCAATCCATTGTGTGAAACTGTTTGTTTGAATTGGTAAGTTTTAAAAAAAAAATCTTTCTTAATTTGCCGTTTAAGTTTCTGTCTCTGAAAAGGTGGGGGACTTGATCAAAGGGTTTAAATCATTGCTATTAATTAGATTATCTACTTCAACCTTGCCCTAGAAAAGTTGCCGTATTTATAATTGTTGGTTTTTGTTTAAATTATAATGTTGATGTGCAAGATCTGTTCTTCATCAAGTCTGGTTCGGAACAGTTGAGAAATTGAGGGACATTGCATGTTTTAATTTCACTGTGTTGTGAATCTGGTGAGAGTGACATTCATTTGTATTGGGTTGCTTACCATTAGTTGTAATGTCTTTCACCCCAACTATTCACTATGGAAGTGAGTTCCACAGTCTCACCACACTCTGAGGTTTTTCATGAAATCCTTAGTACAGAATTGGAAGGGAAAATGTTGACGAGGGCAGAATATAGGGTCTTAACTGCAAAAGCCAGGAAGTCATTCGACAAAGTAAGACCATGACAATGTAGGGACAAATAAGGAACTTTGACAGCAATGAAGACGTCACACGTCAGAGTTCAAGATAATGGTCGTGACAAAAAGAAAAAGTACTCTGCTGATATTGGATATTGTAATTAAGCAAGTTTCGAGATGCTGCAGTTGGTTGAATATAATGACGTAAGAGATGAAATAACCAAAACCACGAATGTAATTTGATGTCGGTAACCATAAAGCAAGTGTATACTATTGATTGATAGAGGTCAATTGCGTGCAAGTAGGCCATTCAGCCCATCGAGTCAACATTGACTGACCGTCCCACCCAGACCCAGTTCGTTACCCTATCTCTGTAACCCTGCATCTCCCATGGTCAATCTACCCTCACCTGCACATCCTTTGGATTGTGGGAGGAGGCCAGAGCACCAGAGGAAACCCACGCATACACAAGGGGAGAAGTGCAAACTCCACACAGAGAGTCGGCCCGAGGGTGGGATCAAACCGAGGTCACTGATGCTGTGAGGCAGCAGTGCTAACCACCGTGCCACTACCACATGCTGCTCTCTAAAGAAATGAATTTCAAAGACTCGGGAACACTTGAGAGAAAAACAAAACTCTCCTATATTAAATGAGAGGCTAGTCTCTGGCTAGAAATGAGTGGACATGACATTTACATTAAGTCCTCTCCAGATGTTATACAGCTTCATCAGATCATCTGTTTCTTCTAAACTCAAACTGATACAAGCCCAGCCTGACATCCTCCTGTCCCCGATTATAAGTTGAGTAAATCAGCGACCCTCGACCTCACTGGCATGACACAGGATGCCCCCAATCCAAGTTGACCTTAATTGTCTAACCTCTTGACGCCTACGCCACCATGTGGTCAGCCGCAACTCAGCCCTGAACGAGAGCTTAGGAACTGAATAGACGGCAGTGAGGTGGACATTGCATTCCCAGAGAATATTGTTCAAGTGAGAAAGTTGTTCAGCTCACATTCGGATCATTGCAGGGACCATGTCTCCTGTCATTTAAATATCATAGATCCCAATAACAGTCTACTTTTGTTGTACATTGTGTGTGTTTTACCTGATTTACTGTTGCTGTCATTCCCATTAGGGTGTGTGAATTCAGTACCAGATAATAGTCTCAGTTCTGAATTATCCTTGAGGATTGGTGTAGAACGTACAAAGTGTCAGTCATAATGGAAGAAGCTCTACTGTTTATTTAACCCTTTGCTGCCATTGTCCTGGGACTAAATGAATGGGGAAGTGTAGAGGGAGTTTTACTCTGCATCTAACCCAATGCTGTCTTTGTCTTGGCAGTGTTTGTTGGGGACAGTGTTGAGGTAGCTTCACTTTCAATTTAAGAGTAGAGGAAGCTTTATTCTGATTGTAATCCCATGCTGTCCTTTTCCTGGGAGTGTGAGATGGCATCTGTAATTGAAGTGAATGCAGACTTGCTGTGGGAGTGGAGGGTACTTCTACCTGAGCACACCCATCTTTGAGATTGCTGTGCTAATCAAGACACTCTCAGACACCTTCATTCACTTTTCCAACCAACCACAGGGTGGTTAAGGATGGTATAAATGCAAGCATTGCCAGCGATGCCCACACACCATGCATGAATAAATACTTTTTGTTTAAAAGTTACATTCACGTTTCAAACCCTCTAATGTATGATTACTTACATGGAAAATTCCTCTCAGTTTGGAATATCATTTTAAAACATAGGAATGTGTCAACCATGTAGAAATATAACAAGAACAACAAATGGAGAAGTTAACAGGTAATGAGCAGGACCAGAATGCTGAGTCAGTCTGACCTCCATGGCTGAGAGAGTTCTCCCAGATGTTGAAGTTACACCAGTGCCTTTTACTCTTGCAGCTTGCCAAAAGTTTGTCCCCGATGTAAGATCATTCAATGACCCGAAGAACTAACTGTTTTTATCTCCATAGATGCTGCCAGACTTGCTGAGTAATTCCATCCCTTCTGTTTTATTCTTTTATCGGATTTGAGCTTCCCTAAGTCAGTGTAATGAAGAACTGCAATGCTGGAGATCTGAAACACAAAAATGCACCAATTGCTGGAGAAACTCAATAGGACTGGAAGCACAAGTGGAGAGAGAAGCAGAGTTAGCATTTCAAGTGCTGTGACCCTTCTTCACAACTGTTCTGGGCGCATGCCAGGATATTGACTCTGTTTCTTTCTCTCTCTCTCCACCGGTGTTGCCAGACTGGCTGAGTTTCTCCAGCACTTTCTGTTCTGACACTTTCACAAGGTTGATGGTGTATATCCATCCCTAAGTGCAAGGTGTCTTGCTTATGCCAATTCAGAGGGCAATTTCAGAGTCAACCACATTGCTGTGTGTCTGGAGTCACATGTAAGCCAGACCAGGTAAGCATGGCAGTTTCCCTCCTGAAAGGACATTGGTGAACATGGGCTTTTATGACAATTGACGTCAGTGCCATCGATACCATACTGAGACTAATTTTGTGTTCCCCATTTATGATTTGAATTATTCACATCTCACCTCTTGCTGTGGTGGGATTTGAACTCATGTTCCCTGGATTACTCATCCTGTGACATTATGTCCACACTGTTGTTTCCCATCTTTTGCTATTTTGTGTTTGCTCTTTACGTCTTTATCCTCAGATGTTTGGGAAATTGAACCTGTTTAAAAGATTGCCCTAAACCTGCCCCTTTGACCAAGTCTTTGGTCACCTGTCCTAATCTGTGCTCCACTCTTGTGATTTTTAAAGGAATTCTCATTATGTTCACGTGAAGCACTTTGAGATAGTTAACTGTACCACAGGTATTATTTGAATGCAGCTTGTATCCCTATCGTAATATCTGAAAATAGAGGGTCATATTTTAAAAGTAGAAGACAAAAATGAGGATGATTTTTTTTCTTTCTCATGGTTGTGTGTCTTCCTCAAAAGGCAGTGAATTCAAAATCTTTAAGGCAGAGGTAGATAGGTTCTTGCTAACTAAGTGGGTGACAGATTGTCGGGGATGTGGAGGAATGTAGAGCTGAGGTTGTATTCAGATCAGCCATGATCTTATTGAATGTTGCAGCAGGCTCGTAGGGCCTAGTGGCCTACTCCCGCCCTTTGTATCAAGCAGTCTGTGTCTCCCCTCTTATAGCTATGAACTGGATAATTCCTTTCCAATATTGCGCCTTGCAGACAGTTAAGTGAACACCAGATGGTCTCCTATTGGGAGCAGGCATATTGTAGCAATTGCAATATTTCTTGTGTTAATTTTGTTGCTTCTTATTCAGTATTGCTGAGAATCATCTAAATAAAAACCAAAACACTTCTATAATTATCGCACCAATGGAAGTGTTGGTTTGGATGTAACATTATTGAATTAGCCATTCCCATCTTTTCCAGAATTCTATATTTAAAGCCCTCGAGTCTGGTTTCTAGCCCTGAAACAGTTATCAAGGTCATATTTGACATCCTTTGTAACGGTGACAGGGATGAACATTCCCTCGTCGACCTGCGGACAGCCTTGATCAGGGTTAATGACAGTACTGACCCTCTCCAACATCGCTGTATCCTCTGGGAGGGTCTGCTTTTAGCGTCTTCCGTTCTTATTTATTTAACCGTAGCTGCTGGTGTTGGCATCTATACTGATGATATCCAACTGTGCCTGAACACCACTTCTCTCCCGACTCCTCTGTCATTCATAATTTATCAATAATTTCATCTGAATGCCTGCCCAATTTCCAGCATTGGATAACCATAAACATTCCCTTAGTTAAATATTGTGAAGTGTGAAGCCATTGTTTTAGTCCCCAAGTTCGACCTGAGCACCCCCCGCCCCTCCCCCAACCCCAGTAACTCTGTTGACATCCTTCTTGACACATTTAAAACTAGGATCGATAGATTCGTGATCAGTCGGGGGATGAACAGTTACAGGGAAAGGGCAGGAAAGTGGATGTGGGGAATGCCAGATCAGCCACGATCCTACTGAATGGAGGAGCAGGCTCAAGAGGCTGAATGGCGTATTGCTGTTCCTATTTCTTGTGGATCCCGAGCCCTTACCTCTGATACAGGACACTGACTTCAGTTTGTGCCATTACTGAGAGTGCTGATGTTCCCTTGTGTAATATCAACAACTTAGCAGCTGCTGAAACCTCTTGCTCCTTTGTTACCTCTGAACACAATAAGCCAATGTGTTCAGGGGAGGCGATGGCCACTTTATTGTCACCAGACCATTCACCCAGGTACTGTTCACGGGATTTGGGTTCAAAACCTGCCACGGCAGATGGTGGAATCTGAATTCAATATAAATCTGGAATTAAGAGTCAAATGATGAAATCGTTGTGGTTTGTTGTAAAAACTTATCTGGTTTCCTGCTGTCCAAACCTGGTCTGATCGACATGTGATTCAGATCCACTGTCAGCTGGTTGAATCTTCACTGCACTTTCTATCAAAACCTCCAGGCGGAAGTTCACTATAACCTCCCTACTTTTATATTCCATTGAAAGGCCAATCTCCCTTTTGCCTTCCCGATTACTCACTGAACTTGGATGAAGAGTTCATGTCATCCTCACCACCTGCATTCTAATCAACTGTCTCTACTGCAGTCCTGGCAATAGTACATTCACTTTACTTATCCAAGTAATTCATATAAATATAGTAAATAATTTTGTGCCCCAGCACTGATCCCTGTGGAACGTTGCTAGTTATAAGTTGCGATCCTGAGCATGCCCCTTATCCCTTCTGTATCATTGGTTAGCCAATCATCTATCCATGCGATTAGACTGTTTCCAATATCATGTGCATATCATTGGCTCTGCCAGCAAGTCTTCCCAAACTGTCCTTGAAAAAGTGGTGGTGAGCTGCCTCTTAAATTACTTCACAAATATGATGTGGTTTATAATAAAGGTTCAGGAGCGAGTTCCAGGATTTTGATCAATAACATCGAAGCAATGCGTATATGTCACAGTTGGAATGTTGTGTTCACACTTATCTCCTCTTGCTGGTTGAAGTGATGGAGTGGAAGTTGCTCTTGAATAGCCGCCACTCATATAATCAAGCCAGACAGATCAATTGTGGCCAGAGACACTGCCATTTTGACTTCTCATCAATCTACATTCTTTCCATCCAAGTTTTAGTCACATCAAACTGCCTCGCAATGCTGTATGGCCACAGTAAACTATAATAACGTGAAGATCGCTGGGATGATTTTCTACATCCGACTGCAATATAATCACAAAGCATTGTTTCCAGTTTTGGTGGAACAAACGACATCGTATTGGTGGATAATTACAGTTAGTGCAAACATAGCTATCCATCGATATATAGTAATTCTGATCACTTCAATGGCCAAATTTCAATTCAGAAACCAAGTGCACTCGGCTGCTTGTAACACAGACAACATGACAAAATGGCTCATAGGAGGAGAAATGGGACATTCAGGAGGAGTGTAATGTTTGCTTTTGGTCACCTCCACAATTGTTAGAAAAACAGGTTGAAAGGATTCTTAAAAGGTGGCTGAAGTAATAATGTGGCATAACACTTCAGACAGCGCAAAGTGGAAGATCACTTTCTAGTGGAAGAAAAAGACATATCTTATTTCTGAAAGAACTGGGAAACAGAAGAGGGAATGAAATCTGACTTGGGAGCCATTTCCTAATTGTTGAGAATGTTGTTTCATCACAGTCTTGGTTTAGAGCATAAGCTCTTCATCAGGAATAAAGGGTGGCCCAAGGGGGCTGAGAGGTAAATGGGAAGGAAGTGGGGCTGGATGAATGGCAGCTGGGAATGCAATAGGTAGATGGAGGTAGGGATTGATGGTAATAGGTCAGAGATGAGGGTGGAGCAAATAGGTGAGAAGCAAGGTGGACAGGTATGACAGGTCAAGAGGTCGGTGTCGAATTGGAAGGTTGGATCTGGGACAAGGTAGGGGAGAGGAATGAGGAAACTGATGAAATCTACATTGATACCATGTGGTTGGAGGGTCCCAAGTCAGAAGGTGAGGTGTTTTTCTTACAAGCGTCGGGTAGCAAGAGTTTGGCAGTGGAGGCGGCCCAGGACTTGCATGTCCTTGGCGGAATGGGAGGGCGAGTTAAAGCGTTCAGCCACAGGGCGTCGGTCGTTTAGTTTTAGTGTCCCAGAGCTGTTCCCTGAAACGTTCCGCGAGTTGGCGTCCAGTTTCCCCAATGTGGATGAGACCATATTGCAAGCAATGGACATAATCTTATAAATAGATTGCATAAATCTTAGCCTGCCAGAGCTCTTTTCTTTAATTAAATTAAAGAAAATTTTAACTAAATTGGGTGACTGCATGAAACGGTTTGTTGGTCAGATTTGAATCATCACTCCCAAATAAGACAATGCCATGAATATCAGTGAACTGCTCTTTTTGTTAAAAACCACAAGTTCTTGATGTATTTTCACAACTTACTGGTATTCACATCTGCACATTCAATGTCAAACTCTGACATCAGAAATGAAATTACACCATTAATTTTGACTTTCAATATTCGAAGAAGCAAATTTATAGCACACAGTCAATACCCAGTCTGAATAATATGAAATTAAATTTGACCAAAAAAACATAAAACCAAGCTGGGAGATAAGAAATGGGGGAAGGGCATAAAGCAAGAAATGCAGCATCATAGAAGGTGCTCCTCCAGGGAGTGTATTTTACCAACTACCGCTGCTAAATATAAACACTCTGATATGATCCTCCGGTTTTAATGTAAACCATAGCCCCATACAGTAGGTACCATTTAAATGAGTTAAAATAACAAGCCTTGAGCAAATCCAGCCTCCAGCATGACCCCCCGCTTCTTGGAGCTTGGACCTTCCTCAAGCTCCGGCGGGTCGTTGAACTCCTGGGCTCCAGCTGCCACTCCTCCACTGAAGAAGCTTTGGGAAGCAGATGCAAAGGCAAGATACAGAACAGAGCACCATTGTAAATGAAAGCAGCTTACGAAGACATTGGGCAATAGCATCACATGGTTTTTACCCATCGACCTCTGGGTTATGTGCCCAGCACACTCACGCAGCACTACTCTGCTTCTGGGCTCCCAGTAGCTGGATTGTGGATCAGTTTAAAGTAGGTCCTATATCTCTGACAACATCGGTACACAAGGCAGTGAAGAAAGATTTCAGCACACTGGCCTTCATCAATTAGGGAATTGAGTATAGATGTTGGCAAGTTATGTTGTAGTTATACAGGACGTTGATGAGGTTGCACCTGGAATATTGTGATCAGTTTTGGTCCCCTTGGTGTTCTGACTTCTTCAACTCTGGGTTTGTGTTGAACTTGATGGGATACTTTGTCCAACTTAGCATGTTTAAACAGTATCGCTCAGATGATTGATTTGAAACTTTTCAGGAAGTGAGCTCAATAAGATTGAACTATTCAAAGTTACTTGGACCCTATTTTAAAATTACATCAGGACCAGTAGTCAAAGACACGTACAGCATGGAAACAGACCCTTCGGTCCAACTTGTCCATGCTGACCTGATATCCTAAATTAATCTAGTCCCATTTGACAGCACCTGACCCATATATTCTGGCAGCTCATTTCATATATGTACCACCCCCTGCATGAAGACGTTGTCCCTTTAATATATTTCGCCTCTCACCCTAAACCTATGCCCTCTAGTTCTGGACTCCCCCACCCCTGAGAAAAGACCTTGTCTATTACCCTGTCCATGCCCCTCATGATTTTGTAACCTCTATTAGGTCACTCCTCTGCCTCCGATGCTCCAGGTAAAACAGCTCCAGCCTATTCAGCCTCTCCCTGGAGCTCATACCCTACAACCCCCAGGATCATTCCCATAAATCGTTTCTCATGGAGAAGTTAACGTTTCAGTCCTGAAGAAGGGTTAATACCCAAAACGCTGACTACTCCACATTCTGAGGTTGTATTCTCCCAACCTCCTGCTTGCAACTTCGGGTTGCAATATGTAGTGGCTCAGTGGTTACCACTGCAGCCTCACAGCGCACGGGACCCAGGTTTGACTCCAGCCTTGGATAGCTGTCTGTGAGGAGTTTGCACAATCTCCCAGTGTCTGCATGGGTTTTCTCTGGGTGATCCTGTCTTCTTACATAAACCAAAGATGTGCAGGTCATGTTGATTGGCCATGCTTAATTGCCCATAGAGTTAGGTACATTAGTTAGAGGGAAATGGGTGTGGATGGGTTACTCTTCGGAGGGTTTGTGTGGACTTGTTGGGACAAATGGCCTGTTTCCTGTCGCTAATCTCATCTGCACTAATTTTGTCTCTAACGAATGGCAGAGTAGACTCGACGGGCCCAATGCCCTAACTTCTGCTCCGATGGTCTTGCGGTCTGAGGTTTATTTGGATCATTTCATTGGCAATGTGCAGTCCCTGGCTCAATGAGCAGCAGTGCCCCCGCTGGTGCTTCCGCAAGTTGCAAGCAAACATGAACCTCTTCCCACACTCGGGCCAGCTGAAGGGCTTCCCACTGCTGAAGGACACACAGGTGTTTCAGCAGGGTGGAGGAATTGCTGAAGGCCTTCGCGCACTCAGGTCAGCAGAATGGCCTCACCCCCCCCCCCCCCCCCCCCCCCGCCGCCCCCGTGTGGACCAGCTGATGCTTCCGCAGTGTGGAGGAGCGGATAAAGCCCTTCCCACACTCGGGGCAGGAGAACGGCTTCTCCCCGGTGTGGACGGACTGGTGCCTCAGCAGGGCTGAGGAATTGCTGAAGGACTTCCTGCACTTAGGGCAACTGAACGACCACTCCCCCATGTGGACTCACCAATGGGCCAGCAGGTCGGAGGAAAGAGCAAAGCCCTTCCTACACTCGGGGCAGAAGAACGGCCTCTCCTCAGTGTGGACCCATTGGTGTCTCAGCAGGTGGGAAGAACTGCTGAAGGCCATCTCGCACTTGGGGCCGGAGAACAGCCTTCCCCGGTGTGGACCAACTGTTGCGGCAGCAAGCAGAGGAATCACTGAAGGCCTTCCCGCACCCAGGGCAGCAGAAGGGCCTCTTCCCCTCTGTGGACCCACTGGTGCTTCAGAACCCTTTCAAATTTCACAATATCCTTCTGATAGGAGGGAGACCAGAATTGCACACAATATTCCAAAAGTGGTCCTTAAATACACTATATACGTATTTCTCTTCTGCTCTTCGTAGTTTCTCTGTGCTGCAGTGTGTAGTGGCTCGTTGAAATAATGTCCTGATGCAGCAACGTTTGTGGGTGTTGGGATGATTGTTTCTGTGGTTAAATATTTGGTTTGTGTGTGTTGTTTTTCTGTAGACGCTAGTTTGAAGTTCCCCATTGACTGTTCGCTCTACTGTGACATCTAGGTGTGGCGCTTTGTTGTTGTTCTCCTCTTCAAACCAGGAGCCCCCCTCAGCCCCAAAGCCTCACCATTTGGAGCACCAATATGCAGACTAGTCAAAGGCCTCCACTGAAAACACCAAGTCGAAGATTCACACCACTCCATTTACTCCATCCAAGAATTCCTGAACACTAAAGACACTAAGATAGAAGAGGATGGAATAATGCTGTCCTTTGACATAGCAGCCCTGTTCACATCCATTAACATCAACTTGGCCAAACAAAACTGAAGACACTACTCGAAGAACCAGAGACACAAACACAGCACCAACTTCATCAGCAAAGATAGCACTGTCAACCTCGTAGAACTGTGTCTTACCACCCACTTCATATTCAGTAACAAGCCCTCCAAACAAATCAACGAAATACCCATGAAACCACCAGGATCAGGATTCCGAGCAGAAGCAATAATGCAGAGACTCGAACAAACAGCCCTTCCAACGATCCACCCAAACTTTGGGTCCACTACAGTGATGACACTTTTGTCATCAAAAAATGAAACAAATTAGAGGAAACCTACAACACCATCAACAATATCCTCGCTGACATAAAATTCACAAAAGAGGAGAACAACAACAAAGTGCCATTTCTAGATGTCACAGTAGAGCAAACAGTCAATGGTAAATTCAAAACAGCGTCTACAGGAAAACAACGCATACGAACCAAGTACTGAACTACAGAAGCAATCATCCCTCCACAAACAAACAAATCTGAATCAGGACACTATTTCAACGAGCCACGACACACTGCAGCACCCAGGAACGACTATAAATAATTACACAGCGCATTTAAGAAGAACGGGTAGCCTGCACCGCTGAAAATGTTTTCCCTGACCGGGAATCGAACCCGGGCCGCGGCGGTGAGAGCGCCAAATCCTAACCACTAGACCACCAGGGAGATGCGGATTCCGCTTGTCAGCTCTCCTAAAAATTACTTTCCTGCCCGGAAATCGAACCTGGGCCGCGGTCGTCAGCAAGCTTTCACCTGTGCATCCAACAATGTCATTTCTTGTATCCATTGCTCCCGATGCGGTCTCCTCTACATTGGGGAGGCTGGAGACTCCTCGCAGAGTCCAGTCACGGCGCTTGAGGGGATATTTCCGGGACACCCGCAACAATCAACCCCATCGCTCTCTGGCCCAACATTTCAACACCCCCTCCCACTCTGCCGAGGACATGCAGGTCCTGGGCCTCCTCCATCGCCGCTCCCTCCCCACCCGATGCCTGGAGGAAGAACGCCCCATCTTCCGCCTCGGATAAATTCAAACCCAGAACATTAATGTAGACTTCACCAGTTTCCTCATTTCCCCTCCCCACACCTTACTTCAGTTCCAAACTTCCAGCACAGTGCTATCCTCATGACCTGTCCTACCTGCCAATCTCCCTTCCCACCTATTCGCTCTACCCTCCTCTCTGACCTTTCACCTCCATCCCCACCCCCATTCACCTATTGTACTGTTTGCTACCTTCGGCCCAGCACACCTCCACCCCCCAATTTATCTCTCCGCCCTGGAGGCGTCCTGCTTCCATTCCTGATGAAGGGCTTTTGCCCGAAAAGTCGATTTTCCTGCTCCTCGGAAGCTGTCTGACCTGCTGTGCTTTTCCAGCACCACTCTGATCTAAACTCTGGTTTCCAGCATCTGCAATCCGCACTTTTGCCTACCCAATAAACCCAGTGTGTCGATTTCACATCAACAAACTGACACAAGCAGACACAACGTGTGCAGAAACCCTAGCCACATTACTTTACATAAAAGACATCTGGGAAATGATGTCCAGACAACTCAACGCTCTCAGCATCATGGTAGCCCACAAACCTACCAACACACTTAAACAGCGGCTAATGAACCTGGAATAGCCTATACAAACAACCCGCAAACGAATGTTATTTACAAAATACCATACAAGGAAATATATACATGAACTGTGCCGCACAGTTCTCTGTGGCAAGAAATGCTGGGATGAGATAAGGAATATTTTTTTCAGCCAAAACGAATCGGCACTAACTGGACAGCCATTTAAAATCAACGCTGTCAGGCCAGGATGCAAGATCCAACAGGATGAACAGATTTCTTATTTCCTGAAGATTTACAAAGCTGAGACTGGGTTTTGGTGTTTGTTCCCTTTCCACTCCCAGGAGCCGCAGTGGTTGGGGAGGTGAGTTGGAGAAAGTGAAATATGTCCATGAGCAGCGTGTGGAGCGATTTCAGCTTCCCCTCCTCTGACAGCGCTGTGACGTGACTCTGATGTTCTCAGGGACACTTACTGACCCGAGACAGTGAAAAGATTCCCATTCCCGCAAATCAGGAATTCAAACCGTATGCCGGCTTCAGGACAATGAGAAAGATTAATTGGGGTGTGTGAAGAAGCTGTGAGCTGCATTTCAAAGAGGTAGGTGGAGTCAGATGCCTCATCCATTGCGCCCCCGGCCCTGTGCGTACCTGACCCCGCCATGCTGCTGAGTTCTGACGTTAACACGGACATGCGCAGCAATGGGAACATTCACAAGAGGAACAGCCAAAGATAATCACCGTCACTGCTTACCTTCCATTGTCCCAACTTGGTGAAGCAGTATCTTTCACTGGCAAATAAAACACATTCGTCCTCAGGTGCCTGCTTCATTTCGATCACGACTTCACGCCCCTCACTGTTCTCGTCTCATTTCCAAACACTTGGCTCATAGCCTCAAAAGTAGCTCTTTGGGTATCTGCTTGTTCCACCCTGACAGGCAATGGGTTGCAGATTTCCAACCCCTCCACTGATGTGAACCTTAAAGAAGAAACCGGGGAACAGTCTTCCTTTCTTTTTGACGACATTTCTCAACTGTCGTCGGCAAGGTTCACACCTGCGTGGGGAAACCGCAATCGATCTCAAATCCATCGTATTAACCACTCGACCCACGAACAAAGAACCACACTGACAGCTTCATTTCCCAGGTCTCTCTGCCTGTGGAGCTGAGAAATAGTGAGTTATTGCTGGGTTTGTTTGAATACAATCACTTCACAGGTTTCGAAAGGGTTACATATCTGCACATGGCGAGTCTGGTTGTTTCATCACGAAAGATGAAATAAACTTTCAGTTAAAAGCAAAAACAGAAATTGCAGGAGCAACTCAGCAGGTCAGGCACCATCGGTGGAAAGAGAATCAGAGACAATATTTCAGAACTCTGTTTTCTCCCACAGGTACTGCCAAACCTGCTGAGTTTCTCCAGCAGCTCCTCTTTGTGTCTCTGATTCTCAGCATCCGCAGTCCTTTACGTTAGAAATTAAATCAATTCAACCTCATGTGCAGGAATGAGAATCCTTTCAATTTCCCAAAAAATTG
This sequence comes from Chiloscyllium plagiosum, assembly GCF_037043375.1. Lineage (NCBI taxonomy): Eukaryota > Metazoa > Chordata > Chondrichthyes > Orectolobiformes > Hemiscylliidae > Chiloscyllium > Chiloscyllium plagiosum. Next base: position 83,151,674 of record NW_028270165.1, read on the forward strand.
TCAGAGATTTCAAGGCATTTGGTAAAAAAAGTAAAAGCGACATTAGGAAGAACACTTTCTTGTCCCTGTCCGACCGTGACAAGGAGGCAGATTCAAGAACACAAAAGGGCATTCGGTGGTCATGTCCAAAGTAACAATGTGGAGATTTACAGGGCGAAGGCAAGAGAATGATACGAATAGAGACTCTCATTTACTTGCTGTGTAGAACCAGCAGAACTAATGTGGGCCTCAAATTGCGCTGTGACACGTGTTGTGATTCAGAGTGAACTCACAGTTCAATCAACGGAAGGTGGGGATTTAGAAAAGTTTATATTTATACAATCTCCTCACGTCAACGCAACAACAAAGTGGTTTAATTATCCGCCAGTGGAGAGACCCGGTTCCTGGAGATGGGACATAGAGCTGGCTCAGGGATATCAATCCACATTGCTCTCTTTGCCACTAGTTCAGAGGGAGAACATTGGAGGGACAAAGGAGAGAATAACGATCTGTGTCGGGTTTGACTAACTGTTCATGGAGACTATTCCTGGCGAACAATAAGTCGTGTGTAACAGCAGACGATGTGATAACACGGCCTCGTGTGGGTGTGGTAGGGATCAAGGGCATGCGGGAGTTCGGATCCAAATAATATTGAACTCGATCTTGAAGACTGGAGGATTCCAAACGGAAAATGAGGCGCTGGTCTTCCATCTGGAGCGGAGCTTTGCTGGAACACTGCTGCATGCCTGAGACAGAGATGTTGGCCAGGGAACAGGGTGGCGTGCTAAAGAGACAGGCAGCGAGACGGGCATCGCCTCTGGGTGGGCTCTGAACCACCAACCTTTCGGTTAACAGCCGAACGCGCTGACCAATTGCGCCACAGAGACAGGCGATTACATGAGTTGCGCCATCACTTAGGGGAGGCTATTATTGAATTCATAAGTCAGCCTCCCGGCCTCGAATTCCAGTTGTCGTCTATCAGTTTTACTTTTCCATAATAAAGCCTGGGAGATTTATTGTGGAGACACCGGGGACAGGCTGGAGACACATCCATGTCAGGAGGAACGAGCTTTCTTACTCCGGGGCCGTCGCCCTTCGAGCCTTTCCGTGTTTTGCCTGTTCCGAGTTCTCTCATTGGCTCGGAGGCGAGAAGGGGTTTGAATTCCTGATGTGCAGGAACGACAATTCTTTCAATGTCTCAGATCAATTCATGTCCCGAGAACATCAGAGTTAATCACCCGGCCTCTTCAACAAGGGGACGGTGTCTGGACTGTCTCTACTCAGTCGGACAGTTCATCTTTCATTCTCCTCTAAATACGCTTCCCAAAGAGTTTCTAAAGATTCACAAAGCTGGAGACTGGGATTTCTGTTTTGCTTCATGAACATTTTTTCCATTTCGTAACTGACAATATTTTGCCAAAACCTCTTCCCAATTGTACGCCATGATTCATTTCCAGAGATGAGGAATTTCCATTTTGGAGAGACATTCCCAAGGTTGGGAATGTTTGCTTTGGAGCAAAGAAGGTTAACTGGAGATTTCCTGGGGCTGTTGGTAATGATGGGAGAAGAAGCGGTGGGAATGGGCAGATTAATGATCAGAAGAATCAATTGCCACTGACCAGAGTCAGTTACCAGAGGACAGGGATTGAAGTTCTTGAATGAAAAGCAGCACTTGTGCCGATTAAACACAGAGAATACTGCAGAAAGCCAACAGGACGAGCAGCATCTGTGGAAAGGTAAACAGAGCTGACGTTGTGAGGCTGGTACGTTGTTTGTTAACAACCCGATTTTCCTGCATGGCAATCAATTCCCAGACATGAGAAAACGTGATTTTATCGAGACGGGTTTTGTGAAGTTTGAGCGATAATGCAGCCAACAGGAAGTCATTTAAAATCGCCAGTGAAGAAAGCATAGTCAGCAGGTTACCACCCTGAGCGGGGGAGCCCCAAAGAATCTCTACGCCAGCACCTTAAGTGTTCGGCCACAACTACACGCCCAAAGTTGTGGTCTAAAATTTCTCATGGAATGGTTCTAACAGGAAAGGTGAGTACTAGGCTTTTCCTGTCCGCGCCATAGTCCCAACGTATTCTGTTCCCCTGGATTTGATCAGGACAGAGGAGGCTGATGGGAGATCGAACTGAACTACACACATTGATGAGAGATAGAACGGGTGGGAAGGATCCATTCCCATGCATAGAGAGATTAATAATCAGGGCCGAAAATAAGGAGCCACGTCAAGAAATTTGGGGTTCATTCAGCAAAGCTAATGTGGAACTGTTCACAGAAAATTGTGATGAAAGTCTCCCGAGTTATTTTGATGAGAAGTGTTGATGATGCTAATACAATCGAAAGGATGAACGTAGATTGGTAAATGTATTTGGCGACAGTTCTGTTCTAGCCCTGTGAGCGAAACTTGGATCTGAAGGAATAAAAGGGACATTAACAACATCGATCTGAAATTGGATACGTGACAAGAAACAGAGCCATCATTAACAGTTGGCTTTTGAACTGGAGAAGGTTTCTCGTGAAATTAGCTTGAGGCTTGAAGTATGCAAGGTCAAGATAATTTAGGTCAAACACGGAAACGCGATCCTCATTAGCAGACAGTGAAAGGATTACAAGACGCAAATTAAACATTTTCAACAAGTGATACAGTGGACTGGGAAGATAAGTATTATAAACTGTGAACAACAAAGTTGTTGAGCACAACACTTACATTCAAAGACCGAAAACATCCAGGTCCTGATTAATCAGATTGCATTGTGGTGCTTTTCTGCAAAACATCCACTTGCAATGTCCTACAAAAGAGTGACAAAACCCATCCCTGTCAGCCCAAGATAGAAAATCCGAAGGGATGAACGTTTGCTGATTTTCTGAAGATTCACAAAGCGAAGACTGGGTTTTGGTGATTGTTTCCTTTCCACTCCCAGGAGCCGCAGTGGTTGAGGCGGTGAGTTGGGGAAAGTAAAATGTGCCCGTGAGCAGCGTGTGGGGCTATTTCAGCTTCCCCTCATCTGACAGCGCTGTTTCTTGACTCTGATGTTCTCGGGGACACTGACTGACACAAGACAGTGAAAAGATTCCCATTCCCGCAGATCGGGAATTCAAACCGTATGCCGGCTTCAGGACAATGAGAAAGATTAATTGGGGTGTGTGAAGAAGCTGTGAGCTGCATTTCAAACAGGTAGGTGGAGTCAGATGCGTCATCCATTGCACCCGGGCCCTGTGCGTATCTAACCATGCTGCAGAGTTCTGACGTTAACACGGACATGCGCAGCAATGGGAACCTTCACAAGGTGAACAAACAAAGATAATCACCGTCACTGCCTCCCTTCCACAGGCCCAACTTTGTGAAGCAGTATCTTTCACTGGCAAAGGAAACACCCTTGTCCTCAGGTGCCTGCTTCATTTAGATCACGATTTCAAGCCCCTCACTGTTCTAATCTCATTTCCAAACACTTTGCTCACAGCCTCAAACGAAGCTCTGCGGGTATCTGCTTGTTCCACCCGAACAGGCAGTGGGTTGCAGATTCCCGACCAGCCCCAATGTGAGTGAAATATTTTTCCCCCTCCACTGATTTGAATCTGAAAGAAGAAGCCGGGGAGCAAGCTCCCTTTCTTTTCGACGACATTTCTCATTTTGTACTCGGCAGGGTTCACACCTGCGTGGGGAAACCGCAATGGATTTCAAGTCCATCGCATTAACCACTCGGCCCACGAATACAGAACCACACTGACAACTTCACTTCCCAGGTCTGTGTGCCTTTGGAGCTGAGAAAGAGTGAATCATCGCAGAGTTTGTTTGAATCCAATCACTTCACAGTGTTTCGAAAGAGTTAAATATCTGCACACGGTGTTTGCAGATATTTAGGTGTTTCATCCCAAAAGATGAAATGAACTTTCAGTTAAAAACAAAACTAGAAATTGCAGGAGGAAATCAGCAGGTCAGGCAACATCCGTGGAAAGAGAATCAGAGGCACCATTTCAGGATTCTGTTTTCTCCGACAGGTACTGTCAAACCTGCCGAGTTTCTCTTTTTGTCTCGGCTTCTCCGCATCCGCAGTCCCTGACGTTCGAAATTAATTCAATTCAGAAACCCCTTTGTGGAGAAGATTTCCGTTTGGGGAACATTTTCCTGACCCCATCAAAAGCACACAGCTTTGAAAGCAAGGAATAACAGCGAACACACCGCCCCTGGGTGGGCTCGAACCACCAACCTTTCGGTTAACAGCCGAACGCGCTGACCAATTGCGCCACAGAGACAGGGGGCAACGAGGGTTGCGCCATCGCTTAGGGGAGCCTATTAGCGAATTCGTAATTCAGCCTCCACGCCTAGAATCACAATTGTCATCTATCAGTTTTACTTTTCCATAATAAAGCCTGGGAGATTTATTGTCGAGACACCGGGGACAGTCTGAAGACACATCCATGTCAGGAGGAACTAGCTTTCTTTCTCCGGGGCCGTCGCCCTTCGAGCCTTTCCGTGTTTTGCCTGTTCCCGAGTTCTCTCATTGGCTCGGAGGCGAGAAGGGGTTTGAATTCCTGATGTGCAGGAACGACAATTCTTTCAATGTCTCAGATCAGTTCATGTCCCGAGTACATCAGAGTCAATCTCCCGGCCTCTTTCACAAGGGGACGGTGTCTGGACTGTCTCTACTCAGTCGGACAGTTCATCTTTCATTCTCCTCTAAATACGCTTCCCAAAGAGTTTCTAAAGATTCACAAAGCTGGAGACTGGGATTTCTGTTTTGATTCATGAACATTTTTCCATTTCCTAACTGACAATATTTTGCCAAAATCTTTTCCCAATTGTACCTCTTCCGTCATGTCCAGAGATGAGGAATTTCCATTTTGGAGAGACATTCCCAAGGTTGGGAATGTTCGCTTTGGAGCAAAGAAGGTTAACTGGAGATTTCCTGGGGCTGTTGGTAATGATGGGAGAAGAAGCGGTGGGAATGGGCAGATTAATGATCAGAAGAATCAATTGCCACTGACCAGAGTCAGTTACCAGAGGACAGGGATTGAAGTTCTTGAATGAAAAGCAGTACTTGTGCCTAATAAACACAGAGAATACTGCAGAAAGCCAACAGGTCGAGTAGCATCTGTGGAAAAGTAAACAGAGCTGGCGTTATGAGGCTGGTACGTTGTTTGTTCAGAACCAGAGTTATCTGCATGGCAATCAATTCCCAGACATGAGAAAGCGGGACTTTATTGAGACGGGTTTAGTGAAGTTTGAGCAATAATGCAACCAACAGGAATTCATTTAAAATCGCCAGCGGAGAAAGCATAGTCAGCAGGTTACCACCCTGGGCGGGGGAGCCCCAAAGGATCTCTACGCCAACACCTAAAGTGTTCGGCCACAACTGCACGCCCAAAGTTGTGATGTAAAATTTCTCATGGAATGGTTCTAACAGGAAAGGTGAGTACTGGGCTTGACCTGTCAGCGCCATAGCCCCAACGTATCCTGTTCCCCTGGATTTGATCAGGACAGAGGAGGCTGATGGGAGATCGAACTGAACTACACACATGGATGAGTGATAGAGCGGGTGGGAAGGATCCATTCCCATGCGTAGAGAGATTAATAATGAGGGCCGAAAATAAGTAGCCACGTCAAGAAATTTGGGGTTCATTCAGCAAAGCTAATGTAGAACTGTTCACAGAAAATTGTGATGAAAGTCCCTCGAGTTATTTTGATGAGAAGTGTTGATGATGCTAATACAATCGGTAGGATGAACGTAGATTGGTAAATGTATTTGGTGACAGTTCTGTTCTAGCCCTGTGAGCGAAACCTGGATCTGAAGGAATAAAAGGGACATTAACAACATCGATCTGAAATTGGATACGTGACAAGAAACAGAGCCATCATTAACAGTTGGCTTTTGAACTGGAGAAGGTTTCTCGTGAAATTAGCTTGAGGCTTGAGGTATGCAAGGTCAAGATAATTTAGGTAAAACACGGAAACGCTATCCTCATTAGCAGACAGTGAAAGGATTACAAGACGCAAATTAAACATTTTGGACAAGTGATACAGGGGATTGGGAAGATAAGTATTATAAACTGTGAACAACAAAGTTCTGGAGCACAACACTTACATTCAAAGACCGAAAACATCCAGGTCCTGATTAATCAGATTGCATTGTGGTGCTTTTCTGCAAAACATCCACTTGCAATGTCCTACAAAAGAGTGACAAAACCCATCCCTGTCAGCCCAAGATAGAAATTCCGAAGGGATGAACGTTTGCTGATTTTCTGAAGATTCACAAAGCTTAGACTGGGTTTTGGTGATTGTTTCCTTTTCACTCCCAGGAGCCGCAGTGGTTGAGGCGGTGAGTTGGGTAAAGTAAAATGTGCCCGTGAGCAGCGTGTGGGGCTATTTCAGCTTCCCCTCCTCTGACAGCGCTGTGACTTGACTCCGATGTTCTCAGGGACACTTACTGACGCGAGACAGTGAAAAGATTCTCATTCCCGCAGATCGGGAATTCAAACCGTATGCCGGCTTCAGGACAATGAGAAAGATTAATTGGGGTGTTTGGAGAAGCTGTGAGCTGCATTTCAAACAGGTCGATGGAGTCAGATGCGTCATCCATTGCGCCCCGGTCCTGTGCGTATCTAACGCCACCATGCTGCAGAGTTCTGACGTTAACACGGACATGCGCAGCAATGGGAACCTTCACAAGGTGAACAACCAAAGATAATCACCGTCACTGATTCCCTTCCACAGGCCCAACTTTGTGAAGCAGTATCTTTCACTGGCAAAGGAAACACCCTTGTCCACAGGTGCCTGCTTCATTTCGATCACGATTTCATGCCCCTCACTGTTCTAGTCTCATTTCCAAACACTTGGCTCATAGCTTCAAAAGAAGCTCTGCGGGTATCTGCTTGTTCCACCCGAACAGGCAGTGGGTTGCAGATACCCACCAGTCCTAATGTGAGTGGAATACTTTTCCGCCTGCACTTATTTGAATCTTAAAGAAGAAGCCGGGGAGCAAGCTCCCTTTCTTTTCGACGACATTTCTCATTTTGTACTCGGCAGGGTTCACACCTGCGTGGGGAAACCGCAATGGATTTCAAGTCCATCGCATTAACCACTCGGCCCACGAAAAGAGAACCACACTGACAACTTCACTTCCCAGGTATGTCTGCCTGTGGAGCTGAGAAAGTGTGAATCATCGCAGAGTGTGTTTGAATCCAATCACTTCACAGTGATTCGAAAGGGTTAAATATCTGCACATGGCGAATCTAGGTGTTTCATCCCAAAAGATGAAATGAACTTTCCGTTAAAAACAAAACTAGAAATTGCAGAAGGAACTGAGAAGGTCTGTCAACATCTGTGGAAAGAGAATCAGAGACAATATTTCAGAATTCTGTTTTCTCCGACAGGTACTGTCAAACCTGCCGAGTTTCTCTTTTTGTCTCGGCTTCTCAGAATCCGCAGACCCTTACGTTAGACATCAATTCAATTCAGAAACCCCTTTGTGGAGAAGATTTCCGTTTGGGGAACATTTTCCTGACCCCTTAAAAGCGTAGAGCTTCGAAGCCAAGGAAAAGCAGCGAGCACAACAACCCTGGGTGGGTTTGAACTACCAACGTTTCTGTTAACAACCGAACGCGCTGTCCAATTGCGCCACAGAGACAGGCATTGAGGCGTGCTGCAGCAGCGCAATGGGTAGGCTATTATTGAATTCCTAATTCAGCCTGCCCTGCCGAGAATTACAATTGTCGTCTATCAGTCTTTCTTTTCGATAATAAAGCGTGGGAGATTTATTGTGGAAACACCGGGGACAGTCTGCAGACACATCCATGTCACGAGGAACTAGCTTTCTTTCTCCGGGGCCGTCGTCCTTCGAGCCTTTCCGTGTTTTGCCTGTTCCCGAGTTCTCTCATTGGCTCGGAGGCGAGAAGGGGTTTGAATTCCTGATGTGCAGGAACGACAATTCTTTCAATGTCTCAGATCAGTTCATGCCCCGAGAACATCAGAGTCAATCGCCCGGCCTCTTCAACAAGGGGATGGTGTCTGCACTGTCTCTGCTCAGTCGGACAGTTCATCTTTCATTCTCCTCTAAATCCGCTTTCCAAAGAGTTTCTAAGGTTCAAAGTTTGTGCGAAGATTTGTAGCTCGGGTGCTCGTTGTTGTGGTTCTGTTCGCCGAGCTGGAAGTTTTTGTTGCAAACGTTTCGTCCCCTGGCTTGGCGACATCATCAGTGCTTGGGAGCCTCCTGCGAAGCGCTTCTTTGATGTTTCCTCCGGTGTTTATAGTGGTCTGTCCCTGCCGCTTCCGGTTGTCAGTTTCAGCTGTCCGCTGTAGTGGTTGGTATATTGGGTCCAGGTCGATGAGTTTGTTGATGGAGTTTGTGGATGAATGCCATGCCTCTAGGAATTCCCTGGGCTGTTCTCTGTCTGGCTTGCCCTATGATAGCAGTGTTGTCCCAGTCGAATTCATGTTGCTTGTTGTCTGCGTGTGTGGCTACTAAGGATAGCTGGTCGTGTCGTTTCGTGGCTAGTTGATGTTGATGTATGCGGATTGTTAGCTGTCTTCCTGTTTGTCCTATATAGTGTTTAGTGCAGTCCTTGCATGGTATTTTGTACACTACATTCGTCTTGCTCACGTTCTGGACGAAGGACCCGATACCCAACATGAGCAAGACGAATGTAGTTTACAAAATACCATGCAAGGACTGCACTAAACACTAAAGAGGACAACAGGAAGACAGCTAACAATCCACATATATGAACATCAACTAGTCACGAAACGACACGACCAGCTATCCTTAGTAGTCACACACGCAGACAACAAGCAACATGAATTCGACTGGGACAACACTACTATCATAGGGCAAGCCAGACAGAGAACAGCCAGGGAATTCCTAGAGGCATGGCATTCATCCACAAACTCCATCAACAAACACATCGACCTGGACCCAATCTACCAACCACTACAGCGGACAGCTGAAACTGACAACCGGAAGCGGCAGGGACAGACCACTATAAACACCGGAGGAAACATCAAAGAAGCGCTTCGCAGGAGGCTCCCAAGCACTGATGGTGTCGCCTAGCCAGGGGACGAAACGTTTGCAACAAAAATTTCCAGCTCGGCGAACAGAACCACAACAGTTTCTAAGGTTCACAAAGCTGGAGACTGGGATTTCTGTTTTGCTTCATGAACGTTTTTCCATTTCCTAACTGACAATATTTTCCCAAAATCTCTTTCCAAGCTTCATTTTCAGGGATGCAGAATTTCCATTTTGGGGAGACATTCCCAAGGTTGGGAATGTTCGCTTTGGAGCAAAGAAGGTTAACTAGAGATTTCCTGGGGCTGTTGGTAATGATGGGAGAAGAAGCGGTGGGAATGGGCAGATTAATGATCAGAAGAACTAATTGCCACTGACCAGAGTCAGTTACCAGAGGACAGGGATTGAAGATCTTGAATGAAAAGCTGCACTTGTGCCTAATAAACACAAAGAATACTGCAGAAAGCCAACAGGTCGAGCAGCCTCTGTGGAAAGGTAAACAGAGCTGACGTTGTGAGGCTGGTACGTTGTTTGTTCAGAACTCGAGTTTCCTGCATGGCAATAAATTCCCAGACATGAGAACATTCTTTTCTTTTTCCACAAAATTGAAAGCACTATCCGACCCCCTCTCACCCCTCTATTCTCACTCCGCTCAAACTAAATCTCCCGACGGTACTGATTCAGGATCTTACAGAGACCGAAAAGTAAAAACATCAAGGCAAACACCTCTGAATTTTGGATACCTCCACCTGAAAGTTAGTGTCTTTCACGACATCTAGGAGTCAGAAAGTCTGATTTTGGGAAGCAAAAAAAGTGTCAATACAGGATGAACTTTCAATGCAGCTTCTTGAGAAACCACCAGACACGAAATGGTTAACATCTGGGGAAGTAGAAGTGGGGAGATGGGGGAAATGAGATATCAAGGCATTGGCACCGACACCAGACAGAAACTGAACATACAGGCATGGCAAACATTATGGGCAAGCCAGAGTCATAGAGATACACAGCACAAAAACAGGTCCTTCAGTCCAAATCATCCGTGCCAGATAGTCTAAATTAATCTCGTCTCATTTACCAGCACTTGGCCCATATCCCTCTGAACTCTTCCTATTCATATACCCATCCAGATGCCTTTTAAATGTTATAATTGGACGTACATCCACCACTTCCTCCGGCAGTTCATTCCTTACACTTGCCTCCCTCACCCCAAACATATTACCCTCCTGTTCTGGACTTCTCCCATCCCAGGGAAATGACCTTGTCTATTTACCCTATCCAAGCTTCTCATGACTCAATAAATGTCTACAAGGTCACCTCCTCAGCCTCTGGTATACAGGGGAAAACAGCTCAAGCACTGCGTTTACTTTTGGGTTCACACTCACTGAACCTTCCTCCCATGTAAAACATTGTTTCCCTCCCCAACACTGTCCAGGGAAAAGCAAGGAGTTCTGAGACTCTGGAGTTGGGGGAATGCCAAGTAGAATTCCTACAAAGTGGAACACGCCATTCTGCACAACAAGTCAACACTGACCATCCAAAGTGTAACCCATGCAGACACATTCCCCTATCCAATTACTCGACATTTACTGTACACTGTGAGCCCATTTCGTATGGCCACTTCAGCCAAAACTGCACGTTGTTAGATTTTGAGAGGAAACCCACGCAGACACGGCAGGGAGAATGTGCAAACTCCACACAGACAGTCGCCCCAAGGCTGGAATCGAACGCGGATCCTTGGTGTTAGAATACAGCAATGCTAACCACTAATCCATCGTGCTACCCCCGTGCACAATAAGAGATGGGGATTGGGAACTTTGTTAATTGTATCACATAGTGGATTGTTGAGTAAGGTTAAATCTCACGGGATCCAGGAAGAGCTAACCAACTGGGTACAAAATTTAGAAGCGCATTGTTGTAGATACTGGAATCCTTCCTGAAAACAACAAATGCTGGAGATCACAGTGGGTCAGGCAGCGCTGTGCTACTCTATGACTGGATAGTGTGGATGTGGAGATGATGTTTCCACTAGGCGAAGGGGTGAAGATGCCAAGTCATTGAGAGCATTTAAGACAGAGATAGGTTCTTGATTAGGAAGGGGTCAAGGGTTATGCGGAGAGGGCAGCAGAATGGGATGGAGAAGCATATCAGCCATGATCGACTGGTGGAGCAGACTCGATGGGCCAAATGGCCTCATCCTGCTCCTGTATATTATGGTCTTAAAGCTGGGCAGATGTCTTAAGGGGTTCTCACAAACTATTTCAGAATCCTGAAGAGGAGTTGTTGGACTCGAAATTTTAACTCCGCTTTTTCTCCATATATGCTTCTCGTCCTGCTGAGTTTTTCCAGTGTTCTCAGTTTTTGTTTCAGATTTCCAGCATCCACAGTTCTTTGTCTTATTTATCACAGTCATTTCTTGCCTTTCCCAAGTATCTGGAACTTCATCTCTCTGATCTACAAACTGTACACTTACCATAGAAATGACCACTACCTCCTTATTAGAGTAGATCCCTTTGTTGCAAAATGATTGTTCAATTCTGTGATCAGAATTATTGTCTTCGTAATTAATTACACCAGGGACTCTCAAGATCTGAGGCAAGAACACAACCAAATTGTTTCAGACAGAACATTTATGTGATTTGAAGCATTTCCCTAATCCCTACTTTATCAGCATGTTGCTGGGAATGGAGGGTTTGAGTTAAGAAGAAGCTGGGACATTTTTCCAACGGAGCCTAGCAAATTGAGAGATAACTTTATAGAGATTTTTAAAATCAGGAGAGGTATAGATAAGGTGTCATTTCCAGGAGGCTCAGAATATTTTATTGCTCCAGAAGGTGTAAAAGGGGGTCAAAGCTTCAGCAGAAATCAAGCAGAGCTGAGAACAGACAACATCTAGCTCTGTGGGAACAGGGAGACCAGAGGACAGAGAAATCAGGATCTGAAATCCGAGCTGACACCAGACTACCATGTTATCAGTGCTTTGATTAGCAGTGCCCACCCTCTACCTTAACTGAGCTTCCCACTCGACGTGAATGCCACGTATGCCCTCGATATTCAGGATCCAATCCTTGTCATTCTGAAGCCATATTTCTGGAACGGGTCTCAGATCAGAATTATTCTCTTCAACGTGTGCAGTCAATTAATTCGCTTTTGTTAGAATGCAGCACACATTCACATACTGAGCTTTTAGTTTTTTTTGTGATGGTTAGAATCCAGTTTTGATTGCTAGTACATTTGTTCTCCTTGTCCCTTTCTATCATTCTCTGGTGTTTGGTTTCACATCACTACATTGCTCACTGGCCTTGATTTGGATTGGCCATGCTAAATTGCCCAGTGTCCAGTGATGTGCAGGTTAGGTGGGTGAGCCATGGGAAATGCGGGGTTATAGTTTCAAAGTAATAGAAGGAGTAGGCCATTTGGCCCATCGACCCTGCTCCGCCATTCATTAAAATCATGGCTGATCTATCAATCTTCTCAGCTCCTCCTAATTGCATTATCCCAACTACCCTTAATTCCCGTACCACGCAAAAACCCATCCAACAGTGTCTTAATGAAGCTGCCTCTACTGCTTCCTTGAGCACAGAATTCCATAGATGTACCGCCCTCTGGGAAAAACAGCTCCTCCTCATCTCTGTCCGAAATCTCCTCCCCACTAATCTTGCAGCCTCCTCTCACCCACCAGCAGAAAAGACCTGATGGGGTGGTGATGGTGGAGTGTTTAGGAGGTGTGTCTGAGTGGTATGTTTTTGGAGGGCTCAGTGTGGACTTGATGACCTGAATGGCCTGCTTCCACACTGTAGGGATTCAATGATATACTGCAGCTATGTTTGCCCCAGATCACCGCACCCAGAATGTCCCATCTTCCACAAATCGAAAGACAATTCCCACCCTGCCCTCTTGTATGTGTGTTATCTAAATGCTTAATAATTTCTAGTGAATACAGCCCACACCTGCTTCTGCTGCCAGTAACCTTTACAATGCTGGTGAAACAATGCAATACCTGCAGTACTGAAAATCGTAAGGCTTCTAACGATACCAGTTACTGATGTACTGCACCTTCTGATTGACAGCATTGCAAATACAATGAGCCTGACAGGAATGAGCAGTTTAAAACAAATACCAACCTAACCCTTCACTAGGCTCCCCGCTCAGCACACTGTGCTTACTGCCGGGAAAACTTCAAACACTTCATGAAAATGCAATGAATTTCCACTTTCGAACAAAATCCTGGATGTACTCACTCACCAGCTCCTATCTCACAAATGGAAGATTTCTGCTCCTCGTAAGGGCAAAACATCTTTGAAAGCTGCTTCTGAAATTCCACTCTTCACAACGACACTTCTGCTTTCACCAAAGATCATTATAGTCATGCAGCACGGAAATAGACCCTTCGTCCAACTCGTCCGTGCCAACCAGAGATCCAAAATTAATCTCGTCCCATTTGCCAGCATTTGTCCCATAACCCTCTAAACCCTTCCTATTCATACACCCATCCAGATGCCTTTAAATATTGTAATTGTACCAGCCTCCACCATTTCCTCCGGCAGCTCGTTCCATAAACACATCACCCTCTGCATGAAAATGCTGCCCCTCAGGTCCCTTTAAAGTCTTCCCCCCTCATCTCAAACTTATACTCTCTACTTTAGGACTCCCATATCCTGGGAAAAAGATCTCCGTTATTCACCCTATACATGCACCTTATAAATTTCGAATGGTCACAGACGCTCCAGGGAATACAGCCTCAGCCTATTCAACCTCTCCCTGTAGCTCAAACCCTCCAACTCTGGCAACAACCTCCTAAATCTTTTTCGAACCCTTTCAAGTTTCACAACACCTTTCCGACAGCAGGGAAACCAGACTGACTGCGGTATTCCAAAAGTGGCCTTTCCAATGTCCTGTGCAGCCACAACATTATCTCCAAACTCCGAGACTCAGTGTTCTGACCAATAAAGGAAAGCGTACCAGACGCCTTCCTTGCTATCCTATCTACTTGCAATTCCACTTTCAATGAATTGTGAACCTGCTTTCCAAGGTTTCTTTGTTCACCAACACTCCCCAGGAACTTACCATTAACCACATAGGTCTTGCCCTGATTTGCCTCATCAAAATGCAGCAGCTCATATTCGTCTCAATTAAACTCCATCCGCCACTCCTTGGCCGTTCGGCTCATCTGATCAATTATAATTTATATCAAACTTTCTTTCCTCTCTTATTCCCTAAAAGCTGAAAATCTCCATCCCACACACTGTCCCTCCATTCTCACTTTGTTGAACCTAATCCCTGCTGTCCTCATCCTGAAGGGTTTGGTTTATGCTGATTAACAGACCCACATTCAAGGGGGATCTAACTGAAACGTACAGAATATTGAACAGCCTGGACAGTGTGGACATTGGGAAGATGTTTTCATTGGGAGGAGAGACTCATACCCATGGGCATATCCTCAGCATAAAGGGAGAATGGAGATTAGGAGAAATTTCTTTAGCCAGAAAGTGGTGAATCTATGGAATTCATTGTCACAGAAAGCTGTGGAGGTCAGATCACTGACTATGTTTATCACTGAGATAGAGCATCAAGGGTTGAGAGTTGCGGGGGAAAACGGGAGAATGGGGCTGAGAAACGTAACAGCCAGAATAAATTGGGAGCAGGAGTAGACCACTTGAGCTTTCCAACCTGCACCAGCATTGAACACTTCATAACTGGATATGAATATACCTACATCTCGGGTGGATAGGCTGGAACTTTTCTCACTGGAACATAGGAGATTGAGAGATGACCTTATAGAGGATTATAAAATCATGAGGGATACGGATGAGGTGAACAACAGGTGTCCTTTCCCTCAGGTGGGGGTTTCAAGATCAGGGAGCAAATATTTTGAGGTGAGTAGAGAAAGAGTTTATGAAGACAGGACAAGGATCGTTTTTTAAGAGAGTGGTCTGAGTGCAGAATGAATGCCCAGAAGATGTCATAGAATGTCCAGAAGAATGTCCTATTCATATACCTAACCAAATGCCTTTTAAATGTTGCAATCGTACTAGACTTCACCACTTCCTCTGGCAGTTCATTCAATAAACGTACAATCCTCTGCGTGAAAACGTTGCCCCTTAGATCTCTTTTGTATCTTTCCCCTCTAACGCTAAACCCATGCTGTCTCGTTCTGGACTCCCCCACCCCAGGTAAAAGACTTTGTCTATTTCTCCTATACATGCCCCTCATGATTTGATACATATACAGTTACAACGTTTAAAAGACATTTGGATAAGTACATGAATACGAAAGGTTCGAAGGTTTATGGGCCAAACACTGGTAGGTGGGACGAGTTTAGTTTGAGAACATCCTCAGCATGGACTAATTGAATGAAGGGTCTGTTCAGTGCTGTCTGACTCTGTGACTGACCTGTACCGGTCTTAAAACCATTTTCTTACCTCCCCCCATAACCATCCACTTCTTTGTTGTTCAAAACTCAGATGAACTTAGCCTTGAATATGTTCAATGACCCCACTTCTGAACTCATTTCCTCTTCGTAATATACCACTTGCCTTGCTCATTGCCTGCTGCATCTTCCCGACGACTGGCATTGACTGGTGTGGAGGGACTCTGAGACCCCTTTGTACATCCATACATCATTCCTGATGAAGGGCGTGTGCCCGAAACGTTCACTGTCCTGCTCCTCAGATGCTGCCTGACCTGTTGTGCTTTTCCAGTGCCACATTGTTCGACTTTCACCTCTCGTCCTCACTTTCTCCACATTCCAATATATCACCATTTAAACAATGCACTGCTTTTTTTTTAAAACAGCAAAGGCTATAACTTCACATTGCGGCACTGCGCTTGCCATGTGTTTCCCAATTGAGACACAGACCTGGACCAACTTCAGGAAGAGGCAAAACACTGATTTCTGAACAAAAACCGTAGCACACTCAAAACGTCGGCTCTGTTTACCTTTCCACAGATGCTGCTAGACCCGTTGGCTTTCTGCAGTATTCGCTGTGTTTGTTCTACACAAATGCTGCTTTCCATTAAAGAACTTCAATCCCTGTCCTCTGGTAACTGACCCTCGTCAGTGGCAGTAGGTTCTTCTGATCATTAACCTGCCCATTCCCACCACTTCTGCTCCATCATTGCCAACAGCCCCTGGGAATCTCCAGTTAACCTTCTTTGCTCCAAAGAGAACATTCCCTAACTTGGGAAATGTCTCCACAAAGTTCAAATTCCTCATCCCTGGACATGATGCAAGTGTTACAATGGGGAAGAGTTTTGGGCAAAATATTGTCAGTTAGCATGTGGAAAAATGTTCAGGAAGTAAAACAGAAATCCCAGTCTCCAGCTTTGTGCATCTTTGGAAACTCTTTGGGAAGTGGAATTAGAGGAGAATGAAGGATGAACTGTTCGACTGAGCAGAGACAGTCCAGACACGTCCCCTTGTTTAAGAGGCCGGGAGATTCTCTGGACATGAACTGATCTGAGACATTGAAAGAATTCTCTGCACATCAGGAATTCAAACCCCTTCTCGGCCCGGGACCAATGAGAAAATTCGGGAAGAGGCAATACACTAAAAGGCTCGGAGGGCGATGACCCCGGTGTAGAAGGGCTAGTTCCTCGTGACATGGATGTGCCTGCAGATGGTGGGATCAGACTGTCCCCATGTCTCCATAATCAATGTCCCAGGCTTTATTATGGAAAAGTAAAACTGATAGAAGACAATGGTAATTCTGGGCGGGGCAGGTTGATTTATGAATTGAGTAGTAGCTTCCTCAAGGAGACGGTGCGAGAGCAGCCGGGGCCTGTTTCTGTGGCGCAATTGGTCATCGCGTTCGGCTTTTAACCGAAAGGCTGCTGGTTCCAGACCACCCAGAAATGGAGTGTTTGTTGTTCTCGCTCCTACCGCTTTCTTGGCTACGAAGGTCCGCGTTTTTAACGGCGTCAGGAAAATGTTTCCCAAACGGAAATCTTCTCCACTGCGGAAGCACAGAGGGGTTTCTGAATTGATTGAATTTCTAACATAAAGGACTGCGGATGCTGAGAGTCCGAGACAGAAAGAGGAACTATGGAGAAAGTCAGCAGGTTTGGCTGTACCTGGATGAGAAAAAACGTGTTCTGAAATGTCGTCTCTGACTCTCTTTCCAGAGATGCTGCCTGACCTGCTGAGTTGCTCCTGCAATATCTGTTTTTGTTTCTAACTGAACGTCCATTTCGTCTTTCGGGATGAAACACCCAGACTCGCCATTTGCAGATATTTAACCCTTTCGAAACCTGTGAAGTGATTGGATTCAAACAAACTCTGCAATGATTCACTCTTTCTCAGCTCCACAGGCAGAGAGTCCTGGGAAATGAAGCTGTCAGTGTGGTTCTGTATTGGTGGACCGAGAGGTGAATGCGATGGACATGAAATCCATTGCAGGTTCCCCACGCAGGTGTGAACCCTGCCGACTACAGTTGAGAACTGTCGTCAAAAGGAAAGGGAGATTGCTCCACGTTTTTTTTAAAGATGCAAATCAGTGGAGGGGTTGAAATATTTCAATCATATTGGGACTTGTCGGGAATCTGCAACACACTGCCTGTCAGGGTGGAACAAGCAGATACCCACAGAGCTGGTTTTGAGTCTGTGAGCCAAGTGTTTGGAAATGAGACGAGAACAGTGAGGGGCGTGAAGTCGTGATCGAAATGAAGCAGGCACCTGAGGATGAATTTTATTTGCCAGTGAAAGATACTGCTTCACAAAGTTGGGAGTATGGAAGGGAAGCAGCGACGGTGTTTATCTTTGGCTGTTCCTCTTATGAATATTCCCATTGTTGCGCATGTCCGTGTTAACGTCAGAATTCTGCAGCATGGCGGCGTCAGGTACGCACAGTGCCAGGGGCGCAATGGATGACGCATCTGACTCCACCTACCTGTTTGAAATGCAGCTCACAGCTTCTTCAAACACCCCAATTAATCTTTCTCATTGTCCTGAAGCCGGCATAAGGTTTGAATTCCTGATCTGCAGGAACGAGACTCTTTTCACTGTCTCGCGTCAGTAAGAGTCCCTGAGAACATCAGAGTCACGTCACAGCGCTGTCAGAGGAGGGGAAGCTGAAAGAGCCCCACACGCTGCTCACGGGCACATTTCACTTTCCCCAACTCACCGCCCCAACCACTGCGGCTCCTGGGAGTGGAAAGGGAACAAACATCAAAACCCAATCTCATATTTGTGAATCTTCCGAAAATAAGAAAACTGTTCATCCCTTCGGATCTTTCATCCTGGGCTGACAGGGGTGATTGTAAATGGCTGCCCAGTCAGGGACGATTCGTTTTGGGTGAAAAAATCTTCGTTATCTCATCCAAGCATTTCTTGCCACAGAGAACTGTGCGGCAGAGTTCATGTATATATTTCCTTATATGGTATTTTGTAAATAACATTCGTTTGCTGGTTGTTTGTATCGGGTATTTCAGGAACATTTGCCGCTATTCAAGTGTGTTGTTAGGTTTGTGGGCCACCATGATGCTGAGAGGTTTGAGTTGTCTGGACATCATTTAACAGATGTATTTAATATAAGGTCACGTGGCTAGGGTTTCTGCACACGCTGTGTCTGCTTGTGTCAATTTGTTGATGAGAAATCTGCATACTGGGTTTATTGGGTCCGCAAAAGTGAGGACTGCAGATGCTGGAAGCCAGAGTTTAGATCAGAATGGAGCTGGAAAAGCACAGCCGGTCAGACAGCTTCCGAGGAGCAGGAAAATCGACGTTTCGGGCAAAAGCCCTTCATCAGGAATAGAGGTAGGACGCCTCCAGGGTGGAGAGATAAATTGGGTGTGGGGGGGTGTGCTGGGGCGAAGGTAGCAAAGAGTAAAATAGCTGAATGGTGGTGGGGATTGAGGTGACAGGTCAGAGAGGAGGGTTTAGCGGATAGGTGGGAAGGGAGATTGGCAAGTAGGACAGGTCATGAGGTCAGTGCTGAGCTGGAAGGTTGGAACTGAGGTAAGGTGGGGGGAGGGGAAATGAGGAAACTGGTGAAGTCCACATTGATGCCGTGGGGTTGAAGTGTTCCGAGGCGGAAGATGAGGTGTCCTTCCTCCAGGCGTCGGGTGGGGAGGGAGCGGCGGTGAAGGCGGCCCAGGACCTGCATGTCCTCGGCATAGTGGGAGGGGGGTTTCAAATGTTGGACAATAGAGCGATGGGGTTGATTAGTGCTGATGTCCCGGAGATGTGACTTGACTCTCCAGTCTCTCCAATGTTGTGAAGATCGCATCGGGAAGAATGGGTACAAAAAATTACATTGGTGGATGAACGTGTGAAAGTCTTCATACTACCACAGCCTGGGTTCGATTCCTGGGCAGCGAAACAATTTTCAGTATAGCTACGAATATGCATCCGTGTCTCCCTGGTGTTCTAGTGGTTAGGATTCGGCGCTCTCACTGCCGCGGCCCGGGTTCGATTCCCGGTGAGGGAAGCAATCTTTAGCGTCTCGATTTGCCACCCATTCTTCTTAAATGCGCTGTACAGTTATTTATTGATCTTCATAGTTCCTGGGTGCTGCAGTGTGTAGTGGCTCGTTGAAATAGTGTCCTGATTCAGATGTGTTTTTATGTGTAGTGATGATTGCTTCTGTCGTTAAGTACTTGGTTTGCGTGCGATGTTTTCCTGTAGACGCTGTTTTGAATTTACCATTGACTGTTCGCTCTACTGTGACATCTAGAAATGGCACTTTGTTGTTGTTCTCCTCTTTTGAGAATTTTATGCCCGTAAGGATATTGTTGATGGTGTTGCAGGTTTCCTCTAATTTGTTTCATTTTTGATGACAAAAGTGTCATCGCTGTAGCGGACCCAAAGTTTGGGTTGAATCATTGGAAGGGCTGTTTGTTCGAGTCTCTGCATTATTGCTTCTGCTGGGAATCCTGATACTGGTGGTTTCATGGGTGTTTCGTTGTTTTGTTTGTAGGGCTTGTTACTGAATATGAAGTGGGTGGTAAGGCACCCTTCCACCAAGTTGACAGTGCTAGCTTTGCTGATGAAGATGGTGCTGTGTTTGTGTCTTTGGTTCTTCGAGTAGTGTCTCCAGTTTTCTTTGGCCACGTTGATGTGAATGGATGTGAACAGAGCTGTGATGTCAAAGGACAACATTATTCCATCCTCTTCTATCTTGGTGTCTTTGGTGTTCAGGAATTCTTGGATGGAGTAAATGGAGTGGCGTGAATCTGCGACTTGGTGTTTTAGTCTTCAGTGGAGGCCTTTGACTAGTCTGTATATTGGTGTTCCAAGTGGTGAGACAATGGGCCTGAGGGGAGCTCCTGGTTTGAAGAGGAGGAGAACAGCAACAAAGTGCCATTCTTAGATGTCACAGTAGAGCGAACAGTCAATGGGGAACTTCAAACGAGCATCCACCGGAAAACAACACACACAAACCAAATACTTAAACACAGAAGCAATCACCCCAACACCCACAAACGAAGCTGCATCAGGACATTATTTCATTGAGCCACTACACACTGCAGCACAGAGAAACTACGAAGAGCACAAGAGAAATACGTATATAGTGTATTTAAGGAGAACGGGTACCCAATAAACCCAGTCCGCCGATTTCTCAGTGATGCTTCCAAGGTGACTCTCAAAAATTCGGTTCGTCCCTCCATTCTTTCCTGTTTGTTTATTGTGGGTTTTGAAAGCTTTTGCAATCCTCTGACTGAGTATTGGAGTTGGGACGTTATGTTGTGGCTGTACAGGACATTGGTTAGACCACCTTTGGAATATTGTGTGCAATTCTGGTCTCCCTCCTATCAGAAGGATATTGTGAAATTTGAAAGGGTTCTGAAGCACCAATGGCTCCACAGAGGGGAAGGGGCCCTTCTACTGCCCTGAGTGTGGGAAGGCCTTCAGTGATTCCTGTGCCCTGCTGACGCACCAGTTGGTCCACACCGTGGAAGGCTGTTCTCCGGCCCCAAGTGCGAGATGTCCTTCAGCAGTTCTTCCCACCTGCTGAGACACCAGTGGGTCCACACTGAGGAGAGGCCGTTCTTCTGCCCCGAGTGCAGGAAGGGCTTTGCTCTTACCTCCGACCTGCTGGCCCATTGGTGGGTCCACATGGGGGAGAGTTAGTTCAGTTGCCCTAAGTGCAGGAAGGCCTTGAGCAATTCCTCAGCCCTGCTGAGGCACCAGTCCGTTCACACCAGGGAGAAGCCGTTCTCCTGCCCCAAGTGTGGGAAGGGCTTTACCCGCTCCTCCACACTGCTGAAGCACAAGCTGATCTACATGGGTGGTGGGAGGGGGAGGCCATTATGCTGCCCTGAGTGCGGGAAGGCCTTCAGGAATTCCTCCGCCCTGCTGAAGTAACAGGGTGTCCACACCGGGAGAGGCCCTTCAGCTGGCCCGAGTGTGGGAAGAGGTTCATGTTTTCCTGTAACTTGCGGAAGCACCAGCGGGGGCACCAGCGCTACCAGCAATCAGATCCCACACGTGGCGCTGCCTTGAGTCACACCCCAGGAATGAACCTCCTGCCAGTTCTGACAGTGGGTGCATTGGGAGAGTAGGTGGGCTGTTTTTGTTTTCTGCTGGACTGCAATTGTCTCCCCCACCCCCCACAATCACAACCCCATGATGGCACAGGGTTAGCACTGCAGCGTCATGGCACCAGGAACCCAGGAATAATTCCACCCTTGGGGGTCTGTGTGCTATTTATGGAGTGTAGGAAAATGGATCTGACTGGGTTACTCTTCGCAAGATCAGTGCAGACGTGTTGGGCTGAAAGACCTGTTTCCACATTGCTGAAGTTCAACCATCCTATGAGCTTTGCTTTCAGTGGACACTGCTGCTCTTTGAGCCAGGGACTGCACATTACCAATGAAATGATCCAGAGAAACCTAAGACCGCAAGAACATCAGAGCAGAAGTTAGGCCATTCAGCCCGTCGAGTCTACTCTGCTATTCGTTAGTGACAAAAGTAGTGCAGATGAGATTAGCTACAGTGTGGAAACAGGCCATTTGTCCCAACAGGGCCACACCGACCCTCCGAAGAGTAGCCCATCCAGACCCATTTCCCTCTGACTAATTTACCTAACTCTATGGGCAATTAAGCATGGCCACTACACATGACCTGCACATCTTTGGTTTATGGAAGAAAACAGGATCGCCCAAAGAAAACCCATGCAGACACTGGGAGAATATGCAAACTCCTCACAGACAGCCGCCCAAGGGTGGAATCAAACCTGGGTCCCCGGCGCTGTGAGGCTGCAGTGGTAACCATTGAGCCCCTACATATTGCACCCCGAAATAAGCAAGCAGGAGGTTGGGAAAATACAGCAAGCCAAGCAGCACCAGGATGTGGAGTCGTCAGCGTTTTGAGTATTAACCCTTCTTCAGGACTGAAACGTTGACTTCTCTATGAGAAACGATTTACAGGAATGTTGCTGGGGGTTGGAGGATTTGAGCTACAGGGAGAGGCTGAATCGGCTGGGGCTGTTTTCACTGCAGGATCGGAGGCAGAGGAGTGACCTAATAGAGATTACAAAATCATGAGGGGCATGGACAGGGTAATAGACAAGGTCTTTTCCCTGGGGAGGGGCAGTCCAGAACTAGAGGGCATAGGTTTAAGGTAAGAGGCGAAATATATGAAAGGGACAACTTCTTCATGCATAGGGTGGTATATATATGAAATGAGCTGCCAGAGGATATGGGTCAGATGCTGTCAAATGGGACTCGATTAATTTAGGATATCAGGTCAGCATGGACAAGTTGGACCAAAGGGTCTGTTTCCATGCTGTTCGTGTCTCTGACTAGTGGTCCTGATGCAAGTTTAAAATAGAGTCCAAGTAACTTTGAATAGTTCAATCTTGTTGAGCTCACCTCCTCAAATGTTTCAAATGAATCCCTCCAAGCGATACTGTTTAAACATGCTGAGTTGGGCAAAGTATCCCATCAAGTTCAACACAAACCCAGAGTTGAAGAAGTCAGAAGTCAGAACACCAAGGGGACCAAAACTGATCACAATATTCCAGGTGCAGCCTCATCAACGTCCTGTATAACTACAACATAACTTGCCAACATCTATACTCAATTCCCTAATTGATGAAGGCCAGTGTGCTGAAACCTTTCTTCACTGCCTTGTGTACCGGTGTAATCAGAATAAAGGACTTACTTTAAACTAATGCACAATCCAGCTGCTTGGAGCCGAAAAAGCAGAGTAGTGTTGCGTGAGTGTGCTGGGCAGATAACCCAGAGGTCGACGGGTCAAAACCGTGTGATGCTATTGCTCAATGTCTCCGTAAGCTGCTTTCATTTGCAAATATGCTCTGTTCTGTATCTTGTCTTTGCATCTGCTTCCCAAAGCTTCTTCAGTGGAGGAGTGGCAGTGCCAACAATCCCCCGGAGCTGGAGGAAGGTCCGAGCTTCAAAAAGCGGGGGATAAGGCTGGAGGTTGGATTTGCTCAAGGCTTGTATCTATTAACTTATTCAAATGGTACCAACTGTATGGTGCTATGGTTTACATTAAAACTGGAGGATCATATCAGAGTGCTTATATTTAGCAGTGGTAGTTCATAAAATGCACTCCCTGGAGGAGCACCCTCTATGATGCTGCATTTCTTGCCTTATGCCCTTCCCCCATTTCTTATCTCCCATCTTGATTTTATATTTTTTTTGGTCAAATTAATTTCATATTAATCAGTCTTGGTATTCACTGTGTGCTATTAATTTGTTTGTTCGAATATTGTAAGTCAAAATTAATGCTGTAATTTCATATCTGATGTCAGAGTTTGACATTGAATATGCAGGTGTGAATACCAGTAAGTTGTGAAAATACATCAAGAACTTGTGGTTTTTTAACAAAAAGGGCAGTTCACTGATATTCATGGCATTGTCTCATTTGGGAGTGATGATTCAAATCTGACCATCAAACCGTTTCACGCAGTCACCCAATTTAATTAAAATTTTATTTAATTTAGTTCAAGAAAATGACTCCGGCAGGCTAAGATTTATGCTATCTATTTATGTCCATTGCTCTCAATATGGTCTCATCCACATTCGGGAAACTGGACGCCAACTTGCGGAATGTTTCAGGGAACAGCTCTGGAACTGTGAAACTAAACGACCGACCGCCCTGTGGCTGAACACTTTACCTCCCCCTCGCATTCCACCAAGGACATGCAAGTCCTGGGACTCCTCCACTGCCAAACTCTTGCTACCCGACGCATGTAGGAAAAACACCTCATCTTCTGCCTTGGGACCCTCCAACCACATGGTATCAATGTAGATTTCATCAGTTTCCACATTTCCTCTCCCCCACCTTGTCCCAGATCCAAACTTCCAATTCGACACCAATCTCTTGACCTGTCATACCTGTCCACCTTGCTTCTGACCTATTTGGACCAACTTCATCTCTGATCTATCACCATCAATTCCTACCTCCATTTATCTATTGCACTCAAAGTTACCTTCCCTCCAGCCCCACTTCCTTCCCATTTATCTCTCAGCCCCCTTGGGCCACCCTTTATTCCTGATGAAGAGCTTATGCTCTAAACCAAGACTGTGATGAAGCAACATCCTCAACAAATAGGAAATAGCTCCCAAGTCAGATTTCATTCCCTCTTCTGTTTCGCAGTTCTTTCAGAAATAAGAAATGTATTTTTCTTCCACTAGAAAGTGGTCTTCCACTTTGCGCTGTCTGAAGTATTATGCTACACCACTACTTCAGCCACCTTTTAAGAATCCTTCCAACCTGTTTTTCTAACAATTGTGGAGGTGACTAAAAGCAAACATTTCACTCCTCCTCAATTTCCCATTTCTCCTCCTATGAGCCATTTTGTCATGTTGTCTATGTGACAAGCAGCCGAGTGCACTTGGTTTCTGAATTGAAATTTGGCCATTGAAATGATCAAGATTAATATTTATCGATGGCTAGCTGTGTTTGCACTAACTGTAATTGTCCACTAAAATGATGTCTTTTGTTCCACAAAAACTGGAAACAATGATCTGTGTTTATATTGCAGTCGGATGTAGAAAATCATCCCAGCGATCTTCACGTTATTGTAGTTTACTGTGGCCATAACAGCATTGCGTGGCAGTTTGATGTGACTAAAACTTGGATCGAAAGAATGTAGATTGATGAGAAGTCAAAATGGCAGAGTCTCTGGCCACAATCGATCTGTCTGGCTTGATTATATGAGTGGCGGCACTTCAAGAGCAACTTCCACTCCATCACTTCAACCAGCAAGAGGAGATAAGTGTGAACACAACATTCCAACTGTGACATATACGCATTGCTTCGATGTTATTGATCAAAATCCTGGAACTCGCTCCTGAACCTTTATTATAGACCACAACATATTTGTGAAGCAATTTAAGATGCAGCTCACCATCACTTTTTCAAGGACGGTTTGGGAAGACTTGCTTGCAGAGCCAATGATATGCACATGATGTTGGAGACAGTCAACTCGTATGGATAGATGATTGGTTAACCAATAATACAGGAGGGATAAGGGGCATGTTCAGGATCGCAACTTGTAACTAACAATGTGCCACAGGGATCAGTGCTGGGGACAAAATTATTTACAATATGGATATGAATTACTTGGATAAGTAAAGTGAATGTACTCTTGCCAAGACTGCAGTAGAGACAGTTGATTGGAATGCAGGTGGTGAGGATGACATGGAGAGGGATATCGACAGGTTAAGCAAATGAGCAAAACCTTGTCCGATGGAATAGAATGTGGGAAAATGAGGTTGTGCACTTTGCCAGAAGGAAAAGTGCTGAATGTTAAATGGAGAAATCTGCTGAATAGGAGGATTTGCAAGCTCGCATCCATGAACACTTCATCCAAGTTCAGTGAGTAATAGGGAAGGCAAAAGGGAGGTTGGCCTTTAAATGGAGTATAAAAGTAGGGAGGTTATAGTGAACCTATATCAGACACCAATCTGGCCACAACTGAACACTGGGAACAGTTTTAGGCCTTTTAGCAAAGGAAAGATATACTGGCGTTGGATGCAGTCCAGAGAAGGTTGACCAGGTTGATATTAGGGATGGAAATAATGTCTTATGAGGAGAAATGAATAGGATGTGCCTTGGGTTAATAGAAGTTAGAAGATTTCAAGGTCACCTTACTGTTACAAATAAGATTCTGAGGAGACGTGACATGCTAGATGTGGGAAAGTTTACACTGGTGGGTGAGTTTAGAACCAGAGGGAATAACCTGCAAATAAGGGATTTCATGTTTAGGACAGCTGTTGACCCTGGATTGATAAGTGCATTCAAAACTAAGATTTTTTTTTTAAAATCAGAAAGGAAATTGAGGATTATGGGGAAACAGCGGGAAAGTGAAGTTGATGTTTACCAGAACAATCGTGGGAGACAAAGTGCGACATCCCATGAATGAATAAAAGAAAGTATTTAGGAAAAAAATTGTCATTGAAGGGAGATTGGGATCTAGTGATAATGGTTGAGCAACCCAGAGATCTAGGTCTTCTGAGAACACAAATTGAAATCCCATTATGGTTGCTGGTGGAATTTATGTTCAACTAATAAAAAGACCTGGAAGTGAAAGTTTCTCTCGGTCCTAGAAACCAGGAAACAGTTATTCACTAAAATAAGGAATTGCAGATATTGGGGATCAGTAACAAAAGGCAAAATTTCTGGGGAAACGCAGCAGGTCTGGCAGCATCTGTGGAGAGAAAACAGTTAATGTTTTGAAACCAGCCACGTTTTGAAGGACCACTGCACTCAAAAAAGTAACACTGTTGTCTCTTCATAGATGCTACCAGAACTGTTGAGTTTCTCCAGAAACTGTCCTTTTTAGGGCAGGAAATCTACCATTCATGAACCCTGCATGCATGTATGCACGTGCGTCCGCGCGCGCGCGCACACACACACACACACACACACACACACACCTTGTGACTCTAGACCGACTATAATGTGGTTGACTCTGAACTACCTTCTAGCATCTAGTCACAATTACTCTGTTCAGGGCCATGAGGAACAATGAGCAAATGTTGGATGTGCTCGGGATCATCACATCCCACAAAATATTTTCTCATAACTGAAAAAAACATAGATTAATGAAGGACAGCCAAAGCAAACTGCTTTGGGAAAGTCATGCCCAACTAACATGATTTGCTTGTAGTTATATTTTTTAAACTCCTCTTCAGAGAGGACATTGATTCCACCACTGTTGGAATACTGCATGCATTTCTGGACTCCCTGCTATAAGAAGGAGGTTGTGAAACTTGAAAGAGTTCAGAAAACATTTAGAAGGATGATGCCAGGGTTGGAGAGGTTGAGCTACGGGAAGAGGCTGAATCGACTTGGGTCATTTTCCCGGAAGTTTTGAAGGGTGAGGGGTGACTTTATAGATGTTTATAAAATCATGAGGGCATGAATAGGGTAAATAGGAAAGATCTTTTACCTGGGGTGGGAGAGTCCAAAACTAGATTGCATAAGTTTAAAGTTATTGGCAAATGGAGTTTAATACAGCTAAGTATGAGGTCTTACATTTTGTATAGTCAAATCAAGTTTGGATTTACATGGTGAATGGTAGGACCTTGAGTGTAGTTGAACAGAGGGATTTTGAAGTTCAGGTTTTGGCACACTGGATTTCATCAGTGATGGCATTCAATATAAGATACCAAGTTAGAGGAGAGATATGCACCAAATATTAACGTCTACCAACAAGCACCAAATCTGTTTCATATGCAGTATTTTGAACCAAGAGATCTAGGGTTGCAGGTTATTAGCTCCTAGAAAATGGAGTCGTGGGTAGACAGGGTGGTGAAGAAGACTTTTGGCATGCTTGCTTTCATTGGTCAGAGCATTGAGCACAGGAGTTGGGACGTCTTGTTGCAGTTGCCACACATGCTACACAACAGCAATAGGCGTGGTCCTACCCCCCTCTGACGGGCTGTCCCTGTGAATATCTGGGGGGAGATTCAACCCACCTGCCTGTGTTTGGCTCATGTGCCTTCCAACCTTTCTTACTCATGTACTTATCCAAACAACTTTAAACATTGTAACAATACCTGCATCCACCAATTCCTCTGACAGTTCATTCCACACACGAACCACCTTCAATGTAAAAAACGTTGCCCCCCAGTCCTTTTTAAATCTTCTCCCTCTCATCTTAAAAATAAGCTCCCAAATTATGAACTCCCCTACCCTTCGGGAAAAGACACTGGTTATTCAACTTATCCTTGTCCCTCATGACTTCATAAACCTCCATAACCTTCACCCTTAACCTTCTACACTCCAGTGAAAAAAGGTCCCAGCCTATGCCGTCTATAAATCATTCCGTCAACATCATAGTTAAAAAAGATCAGCTTTAAGAATTGACTGAAAGGGCAATGAAGATTCAACCAGCTGACAGTGGATCTGAAATCACATCAGGTTCGGACAGCAGGAAGCCAGATAAGTTTTTACAACAAACTACAACGATTTCATCATTAGACTCTTAATTCCAGATTTATATTGAATTCAGATTCCACCATCAGCCGTGGCAGGTTTTGAACCCAGGTCCCCAGAACATTACCTGGGTGAATAGTCTGGTGACAATAAATCCGGCCATCGCCTCCCCTGAACACATTGGCTTATTGTGTTTAGATGTAACAAAGGATCAAGAGGTTTCAGCAGCTGCTAAGTTATTGATATTACACAAGGGAACATCAGCACTCTCAGTAATGGCACATACTGAAGCCAGGACCCTGTTTCAGAGGTAAGGGCTCGGGAACCATAAGAAATAGGAATTGGAAAATGCCATTCAACCCCTTGAGCCTGCTTCTCCATTCAATAGGATTGTGGCTGATCTGACATTCCCCACATGAACATTCCTGCCCTTTTCCTGTAACTGTTCATCCCCCGACTGATCACGAATCTATCGATCCTAGTTTTAAATGTGACATGAATGCTGTCAACAGAGTTACTGGGGTTGGGGGGGTGGGCTCAGGTCGAACTTGGGGACTAAAACAATGGCTTCACACTTCACAATATTTAACTAAGGGAATGTTTATAGTTTATAGTTAAAAATTCCTGAAGGGCTCATGCCCGAAACGTCGATTCTCCTGCTCCTTGGATGCTGCCCGACCTGCTGCGCTTTTCCAGCAACACATTTTCAGCTCTGATCTCCAGCATTTGCAGTCCTCACTTTCTCCTGGAGAATCCCATGGAGTCTTACAGAGTGACACAGATGTCGAGCACGGAAAAAGACCATTCGGTCCAACTCGTCCATGCAGCCCAGATATCCGAACGTAATCTAGTCCCATTTGCCAGCACTTTGCCAAAATCCCCATAAAACCTTCCTATTCATATACACATCCCGATGCATTTTAAATGCTGTAATTATACACCCTTCATCACTTACTCCAGCAGCTCATGCCGTACATGCATCACCCGCAGCGTGAAAAGGTTGCCCTTTAAGTCCCTTCTATATCTTTCTCCTCCCCTCCCTAAAACTATGCCCTCTAGTTCTGGATTCCCCCATCGCAGGGAAAAAAACTTGTCTATTTGCCCTATCCATATTCCTCATGAATATATAAACCTATATAAGATCACCCCTTAACCTCGGACGCTCCAGAGAAAACAGTCTATTCAGCCTCACCCTATAGCTCAACCCTGGCAACATCCTTGTAAATATTTTCTGCACCATTTCTAGTTTCACAACATCTTTCCGATAGGAAGCAGACCAAATTACATGCAATATTCCAAACGTGGCCTGACCAATGTTCTGTACAGTGGCAACATGAGCTCCCAACATCTATCCTCGATGCTCTGACCAACAAATAAAGCACACTAAACACCTTCCTTACTATCCAATCTGCCTGCGTCTCTACTTTTAAGGAACTATCAACCTGAACTCCAAGGTCTCTTTGTTCAGCAACACTTCCAAGGAACTTATCATTAAGTGTAAAAGTCCTGCTCTGATTTGTTTTTCCAAAATGCAGCACCTCATATTTATCTACATCAACCTCCATCTGCCACTTCTCAGCCCATTGGCCCATCTGATCAAGGTCCCGTTGTAATCTGAGGTAACCTTCTTTGTTGTCTACTACACCGCCAATTTTGGTGTCATCTTCAAACTTACTAAGTATACCTCCTCCGCTTACATACAAATAATTTATATAAATGACAAAAAGTAGCGGACCCAGCATCGATCCTTGTGATATACCATTGGTCACAGGCCTTCAGTTTGAAAAGCAACCCTCCATCACCACCCTCTGTCTTCTGCCTTCGAGCCAGTTCTGTATTCAAATGGCTAGTTGTCCCTGCATGCCACGAGATTAAACCTTGCTCACCAGTCTCCCATGAGGAACCTTGATGAACGCCTTCCGGAAGTCCATATAGATCACGTTCATCGTTCTGCCCTCATCAATCCACTTTGTACTTCTTCACAAAACTCAATCATGTTCATGAGAAATGATTTCCCAAGCATAAAGCCATGCTGACTATCCCTAATCAATTCTTGCCTTTCCAAATACATGCAAATCATATCTCTCAGGATTCTCTCCAAAAACTTGCCCATCACGGATGTCTGGCTCACCGGTCTATATTCCCTGGCTTTTCCTTACCACCTTTCTTAAATAGTGACACCACGTTAGCCACCCTCTAGCCTTCTGGCACCTCACCTGTGACTATTGATGGTACAAATATCTCAGTGAGAGGCCCAGCAATCACTTGCCCAGTTTCCCACAGAGTTCTAGGGTACGCCTGATCAGGTCCTTGGGATTTATCCACTTTTATGCATTTCAAGATATCCAGCAATTTCTCATCTGTAATATGGGCATTTTTTCAACATGTCACCATCTACTTTCTCACATTCTAGATCTTCCATGCCCTTCTCCACAGTAAACACTGATGCACCCCACCCTGTTCCCTGGCCAACATCTCTGTCTCAGGTTTGCTGTAGTGTTCCAACGAAGCGCAGCACCAGCAGAACGAAGAGCACCGAATATTTCACTTGGGGACCTTACATCCCTTTGGTCCCAATATCGAATACAATCATTCTAGGGCCTGAAATCCATAGTATCCTCGTCCCTTCCACACACACTAAAACTTGTTATTACATAGTCTGTCATGACACACTACCTATTCTTAGCCACGAACAGTCGACATTCACCCTCCCACGCAGATCGTTATCAACTCCCTTTCCTGTCCAACAGTTCTTCCCTCGCTTTGGGCTCTGTCCTGATCTATCATTTACTGCATCCGCCTCCCTCCCACGATATCTCCTGCATATAAACCAACATTTTCCCAATCACCATCAGTTCTGTGGAAGGGTCACCGGCAACTGCTGTTTTTTTTGTTTCTGATATACAGCATCCACAGTTCTTTCAGCTTTTTTTTGAGGTAGAGTAGGAAATTGTTTCGAGAGACAGAAGGAGAGGGGGGAGAGACAGAACAGACATGAACTGTTGATCTCTTATTATTCATAACGTAAAATCATTGCTGTGCGACCAGTTCCCTTAAGCATGAATTCCCTTAAGGGGTTGTCCGTGAGTTTGTGGCGCAACGGTAGCGCGTCTAGCTCCCGATCAGAAGGTTGCGTGTTCAAATCACGTTACGCTTACTCATGCCAGCCTCTTTCATTTCAAATTGAGAAAGGAGTACATTCACTCCGGCTATCTACTGAGCCCAATCTTCTTTGCGGAAACTTTCGATCACACGTGAAGCTTTGCTGTCAGTTTGATTTGTGAACACTGTGTCAGGGAGGTGGTGTGCCTATTGTTTGGGTAAATGCTCAGCTACCCCCGTTCATCACGGGATTTAAACACAGCCGCCTCCCTCTGGGTAGCCGCTTCATTCAGTTGGTGACAGCGCGGTGTGAATGATATCGATATTTTTACAACATAATCCAGAAACTCCCAGCTTTATGTTTCAATCTATCAGGAGAGTGACAGCGAGTTCAGATAGAAATGTTTCCCATCAACAGCAAATTCTTTCCTCTCACTGGACACAGTTTTAATTATCTTTATTCAACAGAAGGAGCGGAAACTACAGTCTGGCATCCTCTCTCCAAATTAACGGTGAGCCTGAATTTTATAAACGTTGTCAGTAAAATCCAGTGGCGGACACTGATTTGGTTCAATCGATTTTTTTGCCAAAGCGTAATTCACCGAGAGGATGCTGCTGTGTGAAACAGCGTGGGGAATTAATGCAGGGCCTCCTGCGCATGGGACACACCGCAACTGATGTGTTTCACCTTCACCAGTTTATTCGTATCTCGGAGAAGAGAGGTTTGATGATTCGGCCAGTCAGAGAACAGGAGAAGAGCACTCAGACCTTCACAAGCTTGTCACCACAGCTGGGTCATCGTGGCCCGTGTATCAGTATGGGATAGTGAGCTGCATCTACTGACTGGAAGCACAGCAAATTGGAGTGCTGGTGGGACTATCACACAGGAGAAAACGGCTTCGACCTATCAACTGGAGTGGCTCCCAATGCGCAACTCCGCTCACTTCAACTGAATAACTGTAAACAAATTACTCTGTGATTCAAAGGAATACTCGGTTTTGAATCTGCATTGTGTCATGTACCTTCGAGAATGATGTCAAAACACCTTCATTGCTGTGATGGGGTATCCTGGTGGGCAGAATATATCCGTTGTCAAATTTCCTACGTTCTGTTGGTCCAACTCCGATTTCATTCAGAATCACAAAATGTGTGACAGCGCAGACTGAGGCCATGCAGCCCCACCTTAGCTCTGCTGGCTCAACACAATATGTAAAGACGTGTCACATTCTGTCGCCTTCTCTCTGTAAATCTGCACATTGCTACATTGAACATGCCCACTGAATTCCCTTTTGTGTCCATTGAATCTACCTCTTGATCACTGTCATACAGGAACTTACTGACCCCACTCCCTGTGCGAAAACGGTCTTCCTAATGTCACTTTTACTTATTTTCCTGATGACTTTCAATATTTGCCAAATCATTCTCGATCCTTTCAGGCTTGGGAGCATTTTCCCTGCATTACTTCCTCAGTCTAAAACCCTCATGACGTGGAAAACTTCAATCAGGGCAGCTTTCAGCCTTCTGTTCACCAAAGACGACTGCCCCAACTTTCCAATCTACCTTCATGACTGACATTCCACGTGCACGGTACCATTCATTTCAACCAGTTCGGCGCTGTCTGCAATCACTTCACTTCCCCGCTTCCTGAAGTATCACACTCAGAATTGAGCGTAATGCAGGCGGAGGTTTCATTCAGACTCGGATTGCGCAGGCGAAAAATCTGCAATACTTCTTTTCACATTGAGTAAGTGTTTTCCTGTGCCGTGTTCTCTGCAATGGTACCACTGTCCCATACCTAATTCAGGCAGTCCCATCTGATTTAACGAAGCGGCTTTTTGAGAAAACTGACCCGGCATTTTTGCTCAGGTCAATTTAAGAAATGAGGGTTCGCCTGGGATTGGAACCCGGTACCTCACACACGTCTGTATAAGATAGAAAACCCAAAGCTAGCATCATACCCCGAGACCAAAACCACGTGCGCTCCCACCTCCTGAAGCAACTAGGAGTTGCTCAGCACGAAATATATTGTACATTGCTCCCAGAATTACAAGCAGCAAAGACTTTCAAGAACATTTGCATCTCTTTCTGTCTCCCTGCTCCGAGGACGCTGCTGTTTGCCCCGTCCCCAGGAACCGGGCTCTCTCCACTGCTGGATAATTGAACCATTTCGTTTCTACTTACAAACTGTGCTGGTGGAAGGCAGAGCCCATTCGCTCTTCTGCTCTCTCTCTCTCACTATTACGTGAGGCAGGAGAAGTCAGTTACAGTCATGCGTAGGAAATGGGCAACTTTGAACTTGTTCCAAAGGTCCTGTTAATGGAGAGATAGAAAGATGCTGTGCTGCCGGGACAGAGAGAAATGGACACCGGAGACTCTTCCCTCAGGTAAATTGGTATGAGTGCATTTTGTGCAACCTGGTTGGTGTTCAGAATTTGTCTTGACACAGCAATCCTACAGAGAGTCTTTTCTTACACGGGCGTTGGTTTCTTTACTGCAGGATGGACCAAACCAGCAAGTCATGTGTTACAACTTCACCCGTTCATTGCCATCTGAGAGGAGGTTTAACACTTGAGATCAGAACACACCGACAGAAAACTTGAGCAGACAACTCAGTGCTCCACAAGTGTGCCAGTGCAACTTTATAAATTTGACTTGTGTATCGATGTGACATATTTAACTCAGATAGCCGAAGTTTTGGGAAGCAGATGACAAGGCAAGGAACAGAACAGAGCGCCGTTGTACGGGAAAGCTGCTAAAGACGACATTTAGTGAATAGGAGAAATGGTTTCGCTTCTGGGTTATGATCCCAGCATGCACCTGCTGTGCCATTCTCCTGCAATGCACGGTAGCTTTTCCAGAGAGGTATTCAGCTTTTCATCTGGCGTGTGACTTGCCTGTTCGAGAATGACGTCAAAAGATCTTCACTGCTGTAGTGTCATGTGCTGTTGTGCAGACATGTCGCCGATGTGCAAATATAAACTCAGAGAGTAACATACATTGGAGACTCTGAGCCAGCTGAAACTTGCTCAGTGTGAAATACATTGCACATTGCTCCAAGAATTGCAGCATCAGAGTTTCCAGAACATCTGCTTGTCATTCTGTCCCCGGGGCGCTGATGTTTGTCTCATCCCCAGGAACTGGACTCTCTCCACTGGCGGATAATTAAACCAATTAGTTCCTACTTGCAAGCTGTTCTGGGTGCGGGGGTTCAGGAGGGAAGAGTCCATTCGCTCTTTCTCAATCCCTTGGGGTGAGAGGTGTCAGTTTCACTAATGCGTGGGAAGTGAGCAACTTTGATTGTGAACTTGCTCCAAAGGTCTGTTATCGGAGAGATAGAAAGATGCTGTGCTGGTGGATCAGAGAGAAATGGACACGGAAGATTCTTCCCTCAGGTAAATTCATATGAAAACATTGTTGTGCAGCCTGCTTGGTGTTCAGAATTCGTCTTCACGCAGAAATCTTACAGAAAGTCTCTCGCAAAGTGGGCATCGCTTTCATCGCTGCGACCGCGCAACAGTTAACATCTGAGCCCCAACTGTCCCAGATGAAGAGAATCCGAGTGAAACCTTCACTCACTGAGAGTCATCTCCACGGCCCTGAGCTGCGGGACTGCAGGCAGTCCAACACGGAAGGGACGGTTAAAAATGAACGTTGTTGCTCCCTCAGTCTGTCTGTCCCAGAGATAAGCAGCTGGACGGCATAAACGCGTAGCATCATTCTCCCGCCGACAGAGGGGGTTCAGCACATCGAGTCACGGCGACTGTCTGTCACGTGTCTCTCCCTCTGAGGTTATTCACAATCGGTGATATCTATCCTAATAGTAAGGGACTGTGACTGAGTGGTGTTACGGTTTCTGACATGCTGATCGTCTTGTCATTCACGTCCGACCCTACGTGGCAAATTACTGCAGGGAATGGATGAAACCGCAAGGCGTGCGTTTCAACTTTATCAGCTGATTGTCATCTCAGAAAAGTGGTTTTGCGAATCAGTTCATAGGAAACCGATGAAGAACAGGAGAAGACCACTCAGACCACCGAAAGGCATGCTACTTGAACTGTGTGAGGTTCGCGAGTGTATCGGTATGATAGAGGGCATTTAGACACTCAGGAAGTAGGTGCAAAGGCAAGATACAGAACAGAGCACAGCATCATTACAAATGGAAGCTGCTCAAGGAGACATGGAGCAACAGCAGAGGATGGCTTCGATCCATTGACCTCTGGGTTATGGGCCCAGCATGCTCCCGTTTTCCACAGGTCCCTTCAGCCTTTCGTCTGGCACGCGGCAGGCACGTTCGAGATTGATGTCAAAGACCTCCACTGCTGTCGTGTAATATGCTGGTGCGCAGACTTATGGAGGCTGTGTAAATATAAACTTTTTTCTCACTTCCCACATTCTGTTGGTCGAACTGTGATTTCATTCTGAATCACAGCCTGTGTCACAGCGCAGACGGACGCCATGCGGCCCACCTTTGCTCTGCTGGTTCGACACAGTCAGTAAATGTGTGTCTCTATTCATATCATTCTCTTGCCTTCTCCGTGTATTTCTGCATATTATTACTTTAAACATGACCACCGAATTCCCCTATGCGTCTATTGAATCTGCCCCTTTGTCAGTGTCAGTTAGGGATTTGCTGACCCTAACCACACCCTGTACGAAAGCGTTCTTCCTAATGTCACTTTTAGTTCTTTTCCTCATGACTTGAAAACTCTGCCGAATCATGGCCGATCCTTTCAGGCGTGGGAGCATTTTAACTGCATTACTTTCTCTGTCTGGACCACGCATGACTTGGAAAGCTTCAATCAGGCCAGATTTCAACCTTCTGTTCTCCGAGGAGAGCTATCCTAATTTTCCAAACTACCCTCATCGCTGACATTCCTTAAATACGGCACCACTGACGTCAATGCAATATGCTATCATTTCACTTCCCTGCTTTCTGCTTAAGTTGTACTCCAAGCAGCCCAACCTAGTTTAGCCAAGGTGCTTTTTGAGAAAATTCACTCTGGCACATACCAGGAAACGCGGGCTTATCCAGAATTTCAACCCTGGATCTCTCACAAGCCTGCGCAGTATAAGACCCAAAGCGAGAATCATACCCAGAGACCAACGAGTACCACAGACACAGCGTAAGCACCCCCGCTCTACCTCTTCAACCAGCTGAGTCTTGCTCAGTGTGAAATACATTTGACATTGCTCTGAGAATTGCAAGCGGCAAAGAGTTTCCAGACCAGCTGCTTCTCATTCTGTCTCCCTGCTGCTGTTTGTCCTGGGCCCTCTCTACTGGCAGAAATTTAAACCAATTTGTTTCTAAACTTTTCTGTAACACCGGAGTGACCAGTGACAAGCATT
The DNA here is from genome assembly GCF_037043375.1 of Chiloscyllium plagiosum. Lineage (NCBI taxonomy): Eukaryota > Metazoa > Chordata > Chondrichthyes > Orectolobiformes > Hemiscylliidae > Chiloscyllium > Chiloscyllium plagiosum. The sequence continues at coordinate 83,188,460 of NW_028270165.1, forward strand.
TCCCTCCTCAACACAGGATACAGAGAACAACAGAAGACCACTCAGACCTCCACGATGGGTATCGTCTCAACTGTGCACATTGGGCCAGTATATCAATGTGAAATATTTATGTCGAAGTGTTTTGGGAAATAAATGAGAAGGCGAGGTGCAGAACAGTGCGCCGTTATACAGGAAAGCTGCTAAAGACGACATTGACTGAATAGGAGAGATGGTTTCCCTTCTGGGTGATGTTCCCATCACGCACCCGCAGACATATCGCCGTCGTGCAAATATAAACTCTGTCTAAATTCCCACATTCTGTTTTTTCGAACTGTGATTTCGCTCAAAAGCACAAAATTTCAACACTCACAATGTTCAAACTTTAACAATGTACTCATAGATATATTTAGCGAACACCTGGAAGAAATTCTTTCAAACTTACTTGGGGAATTTCGGTTTGAGGGCTCCTGAACTTTAAGTAAAAGGAAGGGAAATTTGCCTTGAGGCTGTGTAATGTGGAGATGTGTTCCCCATGTAAACTGGTAGTGGTAGACCATCCCAGTGCTTCCCGATGCAGGGCTGCCCTGACCCACAGGGTGTTTTCTTTGATGAACTGTCCCGGGGGCTTCCAGTGTCACCATGACGTCATAGTGCGAGCCCCCGGTGATGGCCTGCAGCTGCTGTGACACAATAATGATGCTGGCCCCAGAACATGAATACGAATTAGTTCATGAGTCACGTGGTACTGAGTAATTCTATGGAAAGTTCTTTCAACTTCACGGATTTATATATGAGAAGAGATAAATGGGCAGGGTTACACCTCGGGTCCACTCTTCCTTCACTCGCAACACCCCACACCCACCTCCCATTGTCCCAAGGCACTTTACCCTGGAACCGACGAATGTGTAACACCTGCCCATTTACCTGCTCTATCCTGAATATCCAAGGACTTGAACATACCTTCCAGGTAAAGCAGAACTTTACCTGCACATTTGCCACAAACTAGTCTACTGCATTCGTTGCTCACAGTGTGGTTTCCCCAAAGTAGCATGAAGCATAAACTGGGTGACTGCTTCGCAGAACATCTCGGTTTTGCCCGCAAAAAAAGGCCTTGAGCTTCTGGTTGCCTGTCACTTTAACACGCCACCCTGTTCCCTGGCCAACATCTCTGTCTCAGGCATGCAGCAGTGTATCAGCAAAGCTCAGCTCCTGATGGAAGACCAAAGCCTCATTTTCCACTTGGAGATCCGATAGCCATCCAGTCTTCAACATCGAGTTCAATATTGTTTGGACCCGAACTCCCCATGCCCTTGACCCCTACCACACCCACACGCGGCCTTGTTATCACATCACCTGTTGTTACACACGACTTATTGTTAACCAGGAACAGTCTCCATTAACAGTTAGTCACCCTCCTTCACAGATCGTTATTCACTCCTTTGTCCCTCCAATGTTCTCTCTCTGAACTGGTGGCAAAGAGAGCAATGTGGACTGGTATCCCTGAGCCAGCTGTTTGTCCCATCTCCAGGAACCGGGTTCTCTCCACTGGTGGATAATTAAATCATTTTGCTGTTGCGCTGACGTGAGGTGATTGTGTAAATATACACGTTTCGAAATCCCCACCTTCCGTTGGTCGAACTGTGAGTTCACTCTGATTTACAACACGTGTCACAGCGCACTTGGAGTCCCACCTTAGCTCTGTTGGTTCTACACAGCAAGTAAATGAGAATCTCTATTCGTATCATTCCCTTGCCTTCTCCCTGTAAATCTCCATATTGTTACTTTGAACATGACCACCGAATTCCCTTTTGTGTTCTTGAATCTGCCTCTTTGTCACGGTCAGACAGGGATTTACGGATCCAAACCACTCCTTGTGCGAAAATGTTCTTCCTAATGTCACTTTTATTTTTTTTCCAAATGCTTTGAAATTTCTGCCGATTTTTTGGGAAATTGAAAGGATTCTCATTCCTGCACATGAGGCTGAATTGATTTAATTTCTGACGTAAAGGACTGCGGATGCTGAGAATCCGAGACAGAAAGAGAAACTGCAGGGGAAACTCAGCAGGTTTGGCGGTACCTGTGGGAGAAAACAGAGTTCTGAAATATTGTCTCTGATTCTCTTTCCACCGATGGTGCCTGACCTGCTGAGTTGGTCCTGCAATTTCTGCTTTTGTTTTTAACTGAAAGTTCATTTCATCTTTCGGAATGAAACACCCAGACTCGCCATGTGCAGATATTTAACCTTTCGAAACCTGTGAAGTGATCGGATTCAAACAAACCCAGCAATAATTCACTCTTTCTCAGCTCCACAGGCAGAGAGACCTGGGAAGTGAAGTTGTCAGTGTGGTTCTGTATTGGTGGGACGAGTGGTTAATGCGATGGACTTGAAATCCATTGCGGTTTCCCCACGCAGGTGTGAACCCTGCCGACTACAGTTGAGAAATGTCGTCAAAAAGAAAGGGAGACTGTTCCCCGGTTTCTTATTTAAGATTCAAATCAGTGGAGGTGTTGAAATATTTCACTCACATTGGGACTGGTACGAATCTGCAACCCACTGCCTGTCAGGGTGGAACAAACAGAGCTGCTTTTGAGGCGATGAGCCAAGAGTTTGGCAATGAGACTAGAACAGTGAGGGGCTTGAAATCGTGATCGAAATGAAGCAGGCACCTGAGGATGAATGTGTTTTATTTACCAGTGAAAGATACTGCTTCACAAAGTTAGGGCTATGGAAAGGAAGCAGTGACGGTGATTATCTTTCGCTGTTCACATTGTGTATGACCATAAGACCATAAGACATAGGAGTGGAAGTAAGGCCATTCGGCCCATCGAGTCCACTCCGCCATTCAATCATGGCTGATGGGCATTTCAACTCCACTTATCCGCACTCTTCTCGTACCCCTTAATTCCTTGTGCCATCAAGAATTTATCAATCTCTGCCTTGAAGACATTTAGCATCCCGGCCTCCACTGCACTCCGTGGCAATGAATTCCACAGGCCCACCACTCTCTGGCTGAAGAAATGTCTCCGCATTTCTGTTCTGAATTTACCCCCTCTAATTCGAAGGCTCCAGTGCCAGTATGTCATTCCTGAGGTGTGAGGACCAAAACTGGACACAATACTCCAAATGGGGCCTAACCAGAGCTTTATAAAGTCTCAGTAGCACAACGGTGCTTTTATATTCCAACCCTCTTGAGATAAATGACAACATTGCATTCGCTTTCTTAATCACGGGCTCAACCTGCATGTTTACCTTTAGAGAATCCTCAACTAGCACTCCCAGATCCCTCTGTACTTTGGCTTTACGAATTTTCTCACCGTTTAGAAAGTAGTCCATGTTTGTATTCTTTTTTCCAAAGTGCAAGACCTCGCATTTGCTCACATTGAATTCCATCAGCCATTTCCTGGACCACTCTCCTAAACTGTCAAGATCCTCTGCAACCTCCCTACTTCCTCAGTACTACCTGCCTGTCCACCTAACTTTGTACAATCGGCAAACCTCGCTAGAATGCCTCCAGTCCCTTCATCCAGATCATTAATATATAACGTGAACAGCTGTGGCCCCAACACTGAACCCTGTGGGACACCGCTTGTCACCAGCTGCCATTCCGAAAAAGAATCTTTTATCCCAACTCTCTGCCTTCTGTCAGGCAGCCAATCCTCAATCCATACCAGTAGCTCACCTCGAACACCATGGGCCCTTATGGTGGCACCTTATCAAAGGCCTTTTGGAAGTCTAGATAGACCACATCCACTGGGTTTCCCTGGTCTAACCTACTTGTCACCTTTTCAAAGAAATCCAACAGGTTTGTCAGGCAAAGGTTTGTATGTTCCCATTGCTGCGCATGCCCGTGTTAACGTCAGAACTCTGCAGCATGGTGGCATTAGATACGTATAGGGCCGGGGGCGCAATGGATGACGCATCTGACCCCACCTACCTGTTTGAAATGCAGCTCACAGTTTCTTCACACACCCCAATTAATCTTTCCCATTGTCCTGAAGCCGGCATGCGGTTTGAATTTCTAATATGGAGGAACGACACTCTTTTCACTGTCTCGCATCAGTAAGTGTACCTGAGAACATCAGAGTCAAGCCACAGCGCTGTCAGAGGAGGGGAAGCTGAAATAGCTCCACACGCTGCTCATGGGCACATTTCATTTTCCCCACCTCACCGCCCCAACCACTGAGGCTCCTGGGAGTGGAAAGGGAAGAAACGCCAAAACCCAGTCTCAGCTTTGCAAATCCTCAGAAAATAAGAAAACTGTTCATCTCTTCGGATTTTCTATCCTGGACTGACAGAAATGAGGTTTGTCACTTTTTTAGGAGAACATTGCAAGTGGATGTTTTGCAGAAAAACTCCACAATACAATCTGACAGTGACACTTGATTAATCAGGACCTGGATGTTATCGGCCTTTGAATGTGTGTGTTGTGCTCCAGAACTTTGTTGTTCACAGTTTATAATGTTTATCTTCCCAGTCCCCTGTATCACTTGCTGAAATTGTTTAATCTGCGCCATGTAATCCTTTCACTGTCTGCTAATCAGAATAGCATTTCCTTGTTTTACCCAAATTACCTTGATCTTGCATACCTCAAGTTAATTTCACTAGAAACCTTCTCCAGTTCAAAAGCCGACTGTTAATGATGCCTCTGTTTTCTGTCACGTATCCAATTTCAAATCAATGTTGTTCCTGTCCCTTTTATTCCTTCAGATCCAGGTTTCGCTCACAGGGCTAGAACAGAACTGTTACCAAATACATTTACCAATCTACGTTCATCCTATCGATTGTATTAGCATCATCAACACTCCTCATCAAAATAACTCGAGAGACTTTCATCACAATTTTCCGTGAACAGTTCTACATTAGCTTACCTGAATGAACCCCAAATTTTTTGAAGTGGCTCCTTATTTTCGACCCTGATTATTAATCTCTCTTTACATGGAAATGGATCTCTCCCACCCGCTCTATCTCTCGTCAATGTGTGCAGTTCAGTTCAATTTCCCATCAGCCTCCTCTGTTCTGATCAAATCCAGGGGAACAGGAAACATTGGGGTTATGACACGGCTATGACAAGCCCAATACGCACCTTTCCATTTGGAACCATTCCATGAGAAATATTAGGCCACAGCCTGGGGCCTCCAGTTGTGGCCGAACATTTACGTCGCTGCCTGAGACAGCTTTTGGTGTAACCCCGCCCAGTGTGGAATCCTGCTGACTATGCTTTCTTCGCTGGCGATTTTCAATGACTTCCTGTTGGTTGCATTATTTCTCAAACTTCACAAAACCCGTCTCAATAAAGCCACGTTTTCTCACGTCTGGGAATTTATTGCCATGCAGGAAACTCGAGTTCAGAACAAAAACCGTAGCACACTCAAAACGTCGGTTCTGTTTACCTTTCCACAGATGCTGCTCGACCCGTTGGCTTTCTGCAGTATTCGCTGTGTTTGTTCTACACAAATGCTGCTTTCCATTAAAGAACTTCGATCCCTGTCCTCTGGTAACTGACCCTAGTCAGTGGCAAGAGGTTCTTCTGATCATTAACCTGCCCATTCCCACCACTTCTTCTCCCATCATTGCCAACAGCCTCTGGAAATCTCCAGTTAACCTTCTTTGCTCCAAAGAGAACATTCCTAAACTTTGGAATGTCTCCACAAAGTGGAAATTCCTCATACCTGGACATGATGCAAGTGTTACAATGGGGAAGAGGTTTTGGCAAAATATTGTCAGTTAGCAGGTGGAAAAATGTTCAGGAAGTAAAACAGACATCCCAGTCTCCAGCTCTATGAATCTTTAGAAACTCTTTGGGAAGTGGAATTAGAGGAGAATGAAGGATGAACTGCCCGACTGAGCAGAGACAGTCCAGACACCGTCCCCTTGTTTAAGAGGCCGGGAGATTGACTCTGATATCCTCGGGACATGAACTGATCTGAGACATTGAAAGAATTCTCTGCACATCAGGAATTCAAATCCCTTCTCGGCTCGGCCAATGAGAAAATTCGGGATGAGGCAAAACACTGAAAGGCTCGGAGGGCGATGGCCCCGGTGTAGAAGGGCTAGTTCCTCGTGACATGGATGTGCCTGCAGATGGTGGGATCAGATTGTCCCCATGTCTCCACAATGAATGTCCAAGGCTTTATTATGGAAAAGTAAAACTGATAGAAGACAATGGTAATTCTGGGCGGGGCCGGCGCCCTTCGCTGTTGGTCAGTGCGTTCGGTTGTTAATCGAACGTTTGCTGATTCGAGACGACCCTGCGATGGAGTGTTTGTTGATTTTGCTCCTCCCGCTTTCTTGGCTGCGAAGATGCGCGTTTGTATTGGTGTCAGCAAAATGTTTCCCAAGCGGAAATCTTCTCCACTGAGGATGCACAAAGGGGTTTCTGAACTGATTGAATTTCTAACATAAAGGACTGCGGATGCTGAGAATCCCAGACAGAAAGCGAAACTGCTGGAGGAACTCAGCAGGTTTAGCTGTACCTGGATGAGAAAAAAAGAGTTCTGAAATGTTGTCTCTGATTCTCTTTCCATAAATGCTGCCTGGCCTGCTGAGTTGCTCCTGCAATTTCTGGTTTTGTTATTAACTGAACGTCCATTTCATCTTTCGGGATGAAACACCCAGACTCGCCATTTGCAGATATTTAACCCTTTCGAAACCTGTGAAGTGACTGGATTCAATCAAACTCTGCAATGATTCACTCTTTCTCAGCTCCACAGGCAGAGAGACATGGGAAATGAAGCTGTCAGTGTGGTTCTGTATTGGTGGGCCGAGTGGTGAATGCGATGGACATGAAATCCATTGCGATTTCCCCACGCAGGTGTGAACCCTGCCGACTAAAGTTGAGAAATGTCGTCAAAAAGAAAGGGAGATTGCTCCACCGCTTTTTAAAGATGCAAATCAGTGGAGGGGTTGAAATATTTCAATCACATTGGGACTGATCGAGAATCTACTGGTCAGGGTGGAACAAGCAGAAACCCACAGAGCTGCTTTTGAGGCTATGAGCCAAGTGTTTGGAAATGAGACGAGAACAGTGAGCGGCGTGAAGTCATGATCGAAATGAAGCAGGCTCCTGAGGATGAATGTGTTTTATTTGCCAGTGAAAGATACTGCTTCACAAAGTTCGGACGATGGAAGGGAAGCAGTGACGGTGGTTATCTTTGGTTGTTCACCTTGTGAATGTTTCCATTGTTGCGCATGTCCGTGTGAACGTCAGAAATCTGCAGCATGGCGGCGTCAGGGACGCGCAGTGCCGGGGCGCAATGTATGAGGCATCTAACTCCAGCTACCTGTTTGAAATGCAGCTCACAGCTTCTTCACACACCCCAATTAATCTTTCACATTGTCCTGAAGCCGGCATA